>NC_138773.1:46380860-46760976 GCF_965119305.1 Pelophylax lessonae
TCTCAGCCACATGCCCTGTCCATCCGCTCCAAAGCTCGTACATCCTCTCTTATCGGCGGTCTCTGCTCCCTAACATCTATGCGCTGCCTGGGTTTCTGGTTGATGACAACAGGCCTTATAACATGCACTTTTTATTCTACTACGGCACATGTAAGTGGTTTTGTGTTTTGTAAGAATATTTAATAATAAATATCTTGCGCTCGTACTTATGTCAGAATATTTATACTGCTCTAAATATAGCAGTGTATTTATTTATGGTTAATAAGCAAAGATCTGTGAAAAAGGAGAGTCTTCCCCTATTGCCATAAATCAATGTCGTGAATTCTTTTTAATTGATTAATTTCTTTTTAAAAGCATATACCAATCTTAGTGAGTACAGTCTACAGTATGGAATATATATAAAAATATTTATTCTCAAGACATGTAAATCACAATATATGATCAAACAAGAAGTGACACAAAAAGATAACTCTACTCTACAGAAAAATACTAACTTCAAACAATCAATGCAATGTGATGTTTAGCTCAATAATGAAAGTGAAAGTAAAACAAAGTGAAAGTGAAACCAAAACGAAAGCAAGATTACCATTTCTTCCCAGGTATAGTATAAGCCATAAATTAATGTTCTATATAAACAGACTACAATGGTCTGCGTAATGCATAGTTGAAAGTCACTTCACTGCAGATGAGTAAGAATAAGCCATGCAAAACGGAAGACTTAAAATTGCAAATAATGCACTAAATCTGATATTAATAAAAATGTATAAAAACAAAAATCAGCTTTTTAGAGAAAGATCTACTATGGCTTATACGGCTGGGATTGTAATCTCATTACCCTTAAATATGCAATATAAAACATATAAGGAAGGAATAAACAATTGTTGAATAAAATCAAATAATACAGCAAGGCATAATTACCACACTTAAGATAGCCGCTAGCTTCAATTGGGCGTTACCAGAGTCCTAAGATGGATGCCTTTCTTAAGATGGTGGTTTCCCTTCAAGTTTCAGATGAATGATGTGGACAATATGGAGTATGTCTGGATGAGTCTATTGAGGAATGTAATAGTGTGTGTGATGTAAGTGTATTGTATGTTGGGCAATGTAATGTGTGTCCTCTCTCTCATCTGGGTTGGTCTTTTATATGGTAAGAACAAAGAGCTATAAAAATTACCATAAGTTAAACCCAGAGGGATGAAACATTATCCCAATTGGATGGGATATTCTATACCTAAACTGGTGAGGTCAGAGACACACCTCTTTTGATAATTAACCCAATACTTGGTATAATAAAATGAAAGGATGATTTCTCTATATGTAAGATTAATCATAAAACACAACATAAAACTTTGTCCAGACTCCCAGTACATATATAAATGTCCACCTGTATCTCCATCATTCACCTTGGCAAGTAATGCCATTTCAATAATTATATTATTTAACACAATATAATATTTTAATATGGGAAATCTGAAATTATCTCAAGACTGCACCTGGTATTTTGTCTCCAGAGGGCAGTATCGTACCGTTCATTAGATTTTGTATTTAACATAATTTGAAACAATTACCCATCCTTCTTATCTAATGACCTCTGACCTGTCGGCTAGTGAGAAGCCATTACTTATTTGACCATGCCAAAGACTGTCAGACATAGTCTAGTTTGGTATATTTACGACACCTTGAGCACTAAACTAGCCCAAAGCAATTCTTATATAAACACTCCTACCACTTGCCTTAACATGAAGTAATTCGTTTTTAAGACACACAAGTCCTTACACATCATAGAAAAGTATACTTATGTATATATATATATATATATATATTATATATCTAATATTATATAAGTATCAAGTTCACACTTCTATATTAATAAGAATACAATGTATTATCGTTAATATACATCTTACATATGATGATGTTTTCTAAAACTTATTTTTAAATAATCCTTTAAAAGAAATATACTGACTATATTGTTCATTGTTATATATACAGATAAGATTACAGGCCAGACTAGCCATGAGTGACTAGTACGATGTCTCGCCAATTGATTCTTATCTGATGAAATGTATGTATTGCCTTATTTACGATTACATAGATACAAAGATCTCTGTTGAAACTATAAGACCCTATTGTTGAAATTCTATGCTCTCTTGTAAGCTTGTAAGAGACATTTTGAAAATGAACCTTCTTTGACCTTAGAAACAACATGGAAGTGCCTGTTCAAAATCTCTTATGCATAATATGAAATACATGGCTTTTAAAATCATTTTTCTTTTTACGTATTATTATTTTAATCAACCCCCAATAACCCCGACAGTTTTTTTATTAATAAATTGATCTTACATACTGCACTTAGAAGCACCCTCTTGTATTTATTTGCCTGCCCAATGATACCTACTAATACCAGATCTGAAGAGATTATAAACATGAAACATGTCTGTACTTACCGTCATAGGTGTGTGCAGCCTAATGCATTAGAGTGTGCACACCAAAGCTCTAACACACACTACCGATCACTCACAATGTTCATTCAGAAAGGGAAGGGGCCGGCAAATTATATATTTACTGGCCCCTTTCCCCGCTCATCCTAAAACATCCCCACAGCAACAGCCGGCTGGAGAGGCGTGGAGGGAAGCCAGAAGATCTGTGGGAGTAAGGGGGAGGAGAGCCAGGGCAGTAGGGGGAATCTGTGCTGCACAGGGTGATTAGGGTGTGCCTGGGCACACCTGGCACACCCTGTGCGCACACCTAAGCTTACCGTGAGCCTAATCTTCTTGGGTCACCCGCCGCCCCTCCTGTCTGTTCAGTGCCCCCATGGGAAACCACTCATGCTTGCTAGCTCCTGAGCTCAGCTGCTGCATCCATTGATTGGGACTTGGCCCCATCCCCCGTTCCCTCGTCACTGGCATTGATTGACAGCACTTCCAGTGCCCCAGCAAAGCCAGCGAGACCCGGTGGTGAGGGAAGCTAAGAGCTGCAGACATGCACAGCACTAGATTGAATGAGGGGGTCAGTGAATGAGGGGGTCAGTGAATGGGGGGGTGACGGGGGATGCTGATGCCTGAATATATTCTTTCTTAATGTAAGGAATGCATTAAGGTAAACATGTAAACATATTTAGGCTTTAGAACCACTTTAATCCTTGTGACAAACAGGGTATCTCTGTCCTATTACTATCTCAAATGTGCCGTATAACTAGGACTGCATTCCTGGCTGGTTGGGTAATGGCTGGAGGATCTCCTCATCACCACAGATCTTTTCATCAGGTCTCCCACACAAAGACAGACACTGCCCCATCCTCATGGGCCCTTGCCACGGATTTTGATGCAACATGGATCTAGAGGTGTTTCTTTTAAAGCGGTTGTAAATCACTGGCCTTTTTTTTTTTTTTTTTTGGGAACCTGCAAGGTAAAGCCATAATGAGCTAGTATGCACTGCATACTAGCACATTATGTTAAACTTACCTTAAAACGAAGCCCCCCTACGTCAGTGCTGCAGGGGCTTCCATCTTCACTCATCTTGTTTGTACACCAATACCTGTTTGTATGTTGGATGTATGTACAGTTATTGATCTCTTATATAAACCTTCTATTCTTTCTATACTGGTGTGCATCTATATGCTATATGCTGGTTGCAACAGTTCCTCTGCTCTGAATCAATCACAGCCCATTCACAATGGAGGAAAGGAATGTCTGTAACCACAGGAGAGGAATAGGATTTCAGCAGATGGAAGGCGGTGGTGTGTGTGTGGGGGGGGGGGGGTTGGTGGGTCTAAAAGTACCACTGATTACCAATGATTGTGGGAATATTTTAATATGTATTTTTTTTTTAAAGGTGGGGTATAAATTGTCGTTGATTGATAAATGTAAGCAATGTCAAATTTCATTAAATTATAATTTTACAACTTACTTTATAGACAGTATTTAGGAAAATCTTAAATTTACTGTCCAACTGATCCTTAAAATGTATCACTTCAACAATTCAGTAGTGAGACTGTAGCAGATGACTTGTCTGCCACCTGCTGGTCAAAATGAAAAATGCAGATTTGTTAGTAAAAATATAAATAATTGAGCTGTGCATCTGTCTTTTTTTTTTTTCTTAAATTGTGAACTCCAACAAAAGCTATGCTGAAGGGTAAAAATAGGGGAGACAACAAGTAGAATATTTCTTGCAGAGAGGACCCTGCTGAATTAAGGTTTGTACAACAACTAATCACACATTATATGGGGTTACACACTGCTCACAGTAGGTCATAAAGAGGTTTTGAGATCTGTGTTTAATTTATTTTGATTACAGAACTCCCTAGTTACTCCTAATATGAAATAATTACATATAAATCTTGCACCTCGGAACAGAGGCTTTGAACACTTGGTTTAATCACTTAAGGATCAGGCCTATGTCTGACACTTGTTGTTTTTACAAGTTAAAATCAGTATTTTTTGCTAGAAACTGACTTAGAACCCCCAAACATTATATATATATATTTTTTTTTTTTTTTTGCAGAGACCCTAGAGAATAAAATGGAGATTGTCACAATACATTATGTCACACCGTATTTGCACAGCGGTCTTACAAATGCAATTTAAAAAAAAAAAAATATATACTTTTTTTTTTAACTTAAAAAATAAAAAAACTGTAAAGTTAGACCAATTTTTTTCTATAATGTGAAAGATAATGTTACGTTGAGTAAATAGTTACCCAACATGTCATGTTTCAAAATTGCACATGCTCGTAGAATGGCAACAAACATTGGTACTTAAAAATCTCGATAGGCGACGATTTAAAAATGTTTACAGGTTTTTTTGATCACTTTAATTCCTATTACGAGGAACATAAACATCCCTTGCAATAGAAATAAGCAGGCAGGTCCTCTTTAATGTGAGATCTGGGGTCAAAACGACCTCACATCTCACATCTACACTTAAAAGCAAAAAAAAAAAAAAAAAAAAACAAATTTCATTTTTTTTTAGCATTAAAATAATGGGCCTCCAAGGTCATAGAGTTGAGTGGGGGAGGTGTTTTGTAGATCACAGTGGTGATCGACAAACTCGATCAGCAGCCAAGCACTATAACCCAGATACCAGGCCCACTAACAATAAGTAAACAAAGTGCCGCACTATACATATAATAAGTGCATATGATATAAACAAAGCTAGAAAAAAATGTTTTGAAATTAAACATTAAACATTTTGTAAAAAAATAATGTCCATAAAGAGAAAGTCCCAAATATCCGTGCTCAAAAGAAAATCCAAAACTGTGACAGTGACACCCACAGTAAATTTACACTGGAGGCTTATCAGAGAGCCAGTGATCTTCCTTACTTATGTAGATCAATAGACGCTTAATTTGACTCTTAGCATTTGTACGTATCTCGATCCGACGCGTTTCAGAGGTGACACCATCAGGGGACCCTGATGACGTCACCTCTGACAAAATGCGTCGGAAGGAGATACATACAAACGCTACTGCGCATGTGCGCCCGATGTTCGGTCATCTTAACTCTGGGAAACTGATTTGTTTTTAATGGAAGATGCTCAAGCACAATATTGTCGTTTTAAATGTAAGTGCACCTGTAGTTTTTTAAATAAACAATACAAATTGTACAGTATTGCGCTATGTGGAGTAGTAATCGACCGATATTGGTTTTTAGTTGGCGATACCGATACCGGTATTTTGGCCAATGCATATCGGTATCGGCCGATATTTTTTTTTATTTGACAGGTACTCTTGTGGAGGGATCTGGGGGTCTAAAAGACCTCAAACCCCTCCTCTGCATTTAAAAGCATGCAAAACGCCAAGTTTGGCTGTTTTGAATTGCTGTCATTTTTTTTAATCTGGCACCAGACAGTACACGGAAGTGATGTCACTCATGACATCACTTCCGGATTTTTGCATGGAGACCCGATCAGACCCGAATGCGGCTTTGATCGGGTCTTTGGCGCCATGCAGGCTGGTTGCCTGGGTCTCCTGGTGGGATGGGAGACCTGGGCGAGCCACGGAAGGCAGCAGGAGGGGGAGGACGTCCCTTCCCGCTCCTTGTAATGACAGCCGAGTGGCTTCTCAGCCGCATTGGTTGTCATTACAGGACAGCCGACTGTCGGCTATGGATGCCGGTACCGGGGTGATGCCTCCGGCACAAGCACTTTCCCGAAATATCGGCAATATCGGTCACCTTGGTGGCTGATTCTGATATATATCGGGGAAAGGGCATATCGGCCCTCCGATATATTGGCTTTGCCGATAATCAGTCGATCTCTAATGTGGAGCTATTTGTTTTACATATACCCCGCTCACTGAGCACGCACGAGGTTCTGCTGAAACAACTTCCTGGATTGTTTGCTCACCATATCTGAACACTTATCGCCCGGAACTATGTGTGATGACATGTGATGAGCTAAAGCGTCTGAATCCAAGAGTCCAGTTAAGCGTTTACTGATCTCCCTGACTAAGGTCGCGGTTTTAGATTTTCTATTGAGCACGGATTTTTCTTTGGGACTTTCTCTTGGACATTTCACAAAATTTTTATTGTTAAATACTGGAGTTATGGCAGCAGATAGATATTTTTTGAACCACTTACCGCAAACCGATGTAGCTGTACGTCGGCTGCAAGAAGTGGCTATACCGGGGTGATGCCTGCAGCTAGAGGCAACATCCCGGTACCATTTTTTAGAGCCGGCGGTCGGTTTTTAGGTGGTAATGGCCGATGCGGCTCTGCCCGGGTCCCCCATCCCACAGGAAGACCCAAGAAACCAGCCAGCGCGTCCACCGGCTGGTTGGAGTCCCAATCAAAGCCGGATTCGGCTTCGATCGGATCTCCAAACATGTAACCTGGAGGCGGCGTCCATGACGTCACGCCCGGGTTACTTGGCTGCTAAAGGTGCCAAATTTAAAAAGTGAGTGTATTCAAAAATGCAGTTTTCGGCATTTTGAATACATTGAAGTGCAGTGGAGCGGTTTGGGGTCTTTTAGACCCCCGATCCCTCCATAAAGAGTACCTGTCACTGCATATTGCTGTCACAAGGGATGTTTACATTGCTTGCGACAGCAATAAAAGTGATCAGTTTTATTTTTTTTTAAACCTGGGCTAAAATTTTAAAAAGAAATAAAATTAATAGGAAAAAAAAAACAAAATTTTAACTGCCCCCATCTTCGTTAGCTCGCACACAAAAGAAAAACGTATACGGAAGTGGCGCCCGCAATTGAAATCGCTGTTCAAACCACACATGTGAGGTATCGCCGCGATCGCCAGGGAGAGCAATAATTAAAAAAAAAAAAGGGCTACTCTGTAACTCTGGTAACCATTAAAAGTTTTTTAAAGCATTGCCTTAAAAAAAATGGGATAACTTTACTGTTTCGTTTCTTTTTTAAATGAAGTGAAGTGTAATTTTTCCAAAAAAATTGTCGTTTGAAAGACTGCTGCGCAAATACCGCGTGACAAAAAATATTGCAACGACCACCATTTTATTCTCCAGAGTCTCTGCTAAAAAATTATATGTAATGTTTGGGGGGTTCTAAGTAATTTTCTAGCAAAAAATACTGATATTAACTTGTAAACAAAATGTGTCAGAAATGGGTTTGGTCCTTAAGGCTACGTTCACATGTAAGCGTAGCAGATCGCGGCCAGAACACCGCGATTCTGCCCATGATCCGGAAATCATTGCAAATCGCGGGACGCCTGTGCGTTTTTCAATGGCACCCCAAACGCCGTGCGATGTTGCCGCGATTTCCGCCTGCCGAATTGCGGTAACATCGCGCAAACAAAATCGCGGGTCGCATGACGCCCCAAATAAGCTCTTGTACCTTGACACTTACCGGACCCGCCGACAGCGGGGAAAGCGATCCGGTCCGCTCTCCTCTCAGCTAGGAAGTCGAGTGAGGGCAAGATGGCCCCCACTCCACTCTATGGCCTTGGAGGTCTGGAGCGACATCATACGCCGCTTCCTAGCAACAAATTTTAAAGAGCCCATTTTTTTCATCATGACAAAAAAAAAACTTTTTTTTTTTTTTTTTCTTTTTTAGTGTAGATGTGAGATTTTTTTGACCCCAGATCTCACATTAAAGAGGTCCTGTCATGCTTATTTCTATTACGTGGGATGTTTACATTCCTTGTAATAGGAATAAAAGTGATCAAACATTTTTTTTTTTTTTTTTAAAAGGACAGTGTAAAAATAAAAAATAATAAATAAAATAAATAGGAAAAAAATGAAAGCACTCTGTCCCCGTTAGCTCGCGTGCAGAAGTGAACGCAAACGCACGTCACGCCCACATGTGTAAACGGTGTTCAAACCACACATGTGAGGTATCACCGCAATAATTCTAGCCCTAGACCCCCTCTGTAACTCTAAGCTGGTAACCTGTAGCAATTTTTAAATTGTCGCCTGTGGGGATTTTTAGGTACCAATGTTTGTTGCCATTCCACGAACGTGCACAATTTTGAAGCATGACATGTTGGGTATCTATTTACTCGGCGTAACATTATCTTTCACATTATAGAAAAAAAATATTGGGCTAACTTAACTGTTTTCTTATTTTCTAATTTAAAAAAGTGTATTTTTGTTAAAAAAAATTTGTTTGTAAGACCGCTGCGCAAATACGGTGTGAAAAAAAAATATTGCAACAATCTCCATTTTATTCTCTAGGGTCTCTGCTAAAAAAAAAAAAATACATAATGTTTGGGGGTTCTAAGTAACTTTATAGCAAAAAAAAAACAAAAAAAAACTGATTTTAACTTGTAGACAACAAGTGTCAGAAAAAGGCGCGGTCCAGAAGTGGATAAAGGGACACATTTTCAGTCAGTTGATGGTGTAAAGGAGAAAATGGCGGATGTGTTGAAACAGGTGACAGAAATTGATTCTCTCCATGCCTTCAACCATTGGAAAACAAGACTGCAGCAATGTATTAGTGCAAATGGGGAATATAATGTAGAGGACAAGCAATAAATTTGTAATTCATATGCAGTAAATAAAGGTGAGATATTTAACCACTTGCCTACTGTGCACTTAAACACCCTTCCCATCCAGGCCAATTTTCAGCTTTCAGTGCTGTCACACTTTGACTGACAATTGCGCGGTCATGCTACACTGTACCCATATGACATTTTTATCATTTTTTTCACACAAATAGAGCTTTCTTTTGGTGGTATTTAATCATCTCTGGGTTTTTTATTTTTTACAAAAAAAAAGAATAAAGACAGAAAATTTTGAAAAAAAAAAAAAAAAGTTTTTCTTATTTTCTGCGAGTAAATTTTGAAAATAAATTTTTCTCCTTCACTGATGTGCGCTGATGAGGCTGCACTTATGGGCACTGATGAGGTGGCACTTATGGGCACTGATGAGGTGGCACTTATGGGCACTGATGAGGAGGTACTAATATGCCGCACTGATGAGCACTGATAGGCGGCATTGATAGGCGGCACTGATGAGCACTGATAGGCGGCACTGCTGGGCACTGAGAGGTGGCACTGCTGAGCACTGAGAGGCGGCACTGACGGGCGGCACTGATGGGCACTGATAGGCGGCACTGGTTCGAATACCCGAAACAAATTCTGAAAACCAATTTAACGAAACTAATTTATGTGAATAACGAATCGAAACGAAACACGTTTTTTCATTCTGCACACGTCTATATTCTAATCTTATCTGTAGGTAAAGATAACAAAGTGGAGTTTATAACCGCTTTCATTTTAGAGAGATTTGTTTACCAGCGATGATCGCTCTTCATTCACCCTATGGCTCAGCTACCAATCATAGTTACACAGTAGTTGAGGTTGAATAAAGACAATAGTCTATCCAGTTCAACCTGTGTAGGTGTGTGTGGACGTATTTATTTCCCATACCCCCAAATGTCTTCATCCTTGAGATGTACGTCCAAGAGTCTTTTAAAACTAGCCATACTTCCCGCAGTTACTACCACTTGTGTTAGAGAATTCCACAATCTTGTAGCCTCTAATCGCATTGTATGTCCTCATGTCTTCATGCATTCATTGCGACTGAATAGTTTTTTCTCTATGTTGAGATCACCGTTGAGATATTTATAAATTGCTATCATGTCCCCTCTCAGGCGTCTCTTCTCCAGGGAGAATAAATCAAGCGCTTGTTATCACTCCTCATACTTAAGACTCTCCAATCCCCTAATTAGTTTAGTTGCCCTTCTCTGGACTCTCTCCAGCTCCAACACATCCCTCCTGAGGACTGGTGACCAGAACTGGACAGAATACTCCAGATGTGGTCGGACCAGAGTTTTATAAAGTGGAAGGATTATAGTTTTATCTCTGGAATACATCCCTTTCTTTATGCATGCTAATATTCTGCCAGCTTTGGCAGCTGCCGCTTGACATTGCATGCTTTCTCCATTTTTGATACCCCCAGAGGTTCCCCCCAAGTGTATTTCTTATGTTTTTTGTCCCCAAATGCAAAACCTTACACTTCTCCACATTAAATCTCATTTGCCATGTCGTTGCCCACTCTGCGATTTTTTTTCAGGTCGCTCTGTAGAATTCCTGCCTCCCTATGTGAAGTTATTGCCCTGCTTAATTTTGTGTCATCTGCAAAAACCGATATAGAACTACTGATCCCGACCTCAATGCTGTTTATGAATAAATTGAACAAGGTTGGTCCCAGGACTGAGCCTTGGGGGACCCCACTTACCACCTCAGACCAGTCTGAGTATGCGTTATTTATTACCACCCTTTGGACACGCCCTTTTAACCAGTTCTGTATCCAAGAGCAGACCTTGCGGTCGATGCCTGCAGCCCTTATTTTATAAATTAAGCATTTGTGGGGAACTGTATCAAACGCCTTAGCTGGAGGCAATTTGTAGCAACAAACACTTCTGTATAATGTAGCTGTTAGCATACAAGGTTTGTATTTAATCAGCAACAACCACTGTATGTCATTGCTGTGTGCCTATTACATTGTATGACCACTAGATGGCAGTGTTACATTTGTGAGTTCATGTTTTGTCTATGCCTCAAAAGAGTAATAAAGAATAGTTCCTGCTCCGAAAGAAAAGCAGCGTTCACTGAAACAACAGACTGTCTGCCTGTACTTTGTTTAGCCCCAAAAGGTTATATCTAACAGGTTATGGGCCCAGGACATGTTACAGAAGCCCAGGATATAATACAGATTACCCCTGGATATAGCCAGATACAGTGAGCTAAAGCAAGTGAGTACAGGAGACAGCAACAGAAAGACAAACAGCAGAAATGGCTGCTGCCATCCCCTCAGCAAAGTTCTCCATTGCAAATCTGACAAATCAGAACTACCAATCTTGAAAATTCAAGATGAAAATGCTGCTTATAAGAGAAGGTACGTGGAAATGTATAAATGAATCAAGACCTGCACAGCCCACAGAGGAGTGGTTAGACAGAGATCAGAAAGCACAGAGCACAATCTCCCTGTGCATAGATGATGATCAAATCATACATATATGTAACTGTCAGACTGCTAAAGACATGTAGGAAGAGTTACAGAAAGCACATGAAAGAGTTAATCTCAGCAATAAACTGTATTTAATCAGAAAGCTCTATCAAACTAAGCTACAGAAAGACCAGGACATGCAGGACTATATAAGACAGACCTTAGAGATGGTGGAGAGACTGAGAGGGATTGGAGAAGAGATAAAAGATTTCCATGTTGCAGCGCTGTTATTAAGTGGACTTCCTGAAAGTTATGAGACACTTGTCACAGCACTAGATGCACGTCCAGATGATGATCTGACACTGGAATATGTTAAAGGCAAGCTTGTGGATGAATACAAGCGCAAAACTGAAAGCATGAGTAATGTGAGTGTGTGTTCAGAGACAGCTTTAAAGACAAAATTCAAAAATAAACACAGTAACGTGCAGCTAGAAAAGCGGGAATGCTTTGTGTGCAAGAAACCAGGACAACTAAAAGCAGATTGTAGAATCTGGAAAGCTAGAATGCAAAAACAAAGTGCATTGCAACAAGCTAAGAATGTCATAGAAACAAAGGAGTATGCATTCGGATCCAAAAATGGTGTCACCTCTGTGCAAGCATGGTGTGTGGACTCAGGTGCTACAAGTCACATGACAAATGACCGAAGTTTCTTCACTCAGCTTGATGAAAGCAAAACAGAAGGGATAACTACAGCTAATGGACAATTTATGAAATCAGTGGGAATAGGAGATGGCTTTCTATACTGTCCTATCTCTCCAGATATCACTAAAAAGATCCATATGAGGAATGTTCTGTATGTGCCAGATCTTGAAAGCAACCTTTTGTCAGTAAAGAAACTCACTAACCAAGGCAATGTAGTCACATTTCAGGGTGACAGTTGTATCATAACAAAAGGGGATTGCTTGCTTGCAAAGGCTAAAATCATAGATGAACTGTATCAGCTGAACTGCAGTGAAATGGTTAAAATAGCCAAAGAGGATAAACATTCAAACTGCATCCACACTTGGCACAGACGATTGGGGCACAGAAATTCTGATACAATAAAGAAAATAGTTGAGAATAACTATGCAAGTGGTATTAAGATTAATCCATGTGATCACATAATGATTTGTACCAGCTGTATTAAAGGAAAAATGGCAAGGACACCTTTTCCCAAGCAGACCAACAGCAAATCCCAAAAACCTCTGGACTTAATACATTCAGATCTTTGTGGTCCAATGAAAACTATGACTCCAGGAAAGAAAAAATACTTCCGGACCTTCATTGATGATTACTCCAGGTATACCACAGTATTTCTACTTCACAATAAAGATGAAGTGCCAGAGAAATTAGAAGAGTATCTCGCTCAAGTAAATAATATTTTTGGCGGAATGCCCAGAGTACTACGAACAGATAATGGCTCAGAATATACAAGTGGTAAAACACAAGCCATTCTCAGGAAGCATGGAATTATGTTCCAGACAACAGTTCCATATAACCCAGAGCAAAATGGAGTTGCAGAGAGAATGAACCGCACACTGTGTGAAAGTGGGAGGAGCATGCTATTTGATGCTGATATGCCAACTACATACTGGGGAGAAGCTATCACAACTGCATGTTATCTTCAAAATCGTTTGCCGGGAAAAGCAACAACAAAAACTCCATATGAACTGTGGAACAAAAGGAAACCAGATTTAAGACACATCAGAATTTTTGGAAGTAAAGCCTATGTACACATTCCAAAAGAAAAACGTACAAAATGGGATGCATGTGCAAAAGAAGGTGTGCTTGTGGGGTACAGTGAATCTCAAAAAGGATACAGGATTTTACATCAAGACACGAACAAAGTAACAGTCAGCAGAAGTGTGATTATTGATGAAAGTTCTATGTGCTCAAAGTTTGAACAACAGACTCAAACTTTTCAAACTGAGAAAGAATCAACATCAGTCACTCAAGAAAATAAGGAAAGTGATACAGAAATAGAAATAACTGCAGAAGAATCAAAACCTGAAACTGAACCAGAAATACCTTCAGTCAGAAAATCAACCAGAATCAATAAAGGTGTTCCAGCTGAACGTTTATCTTACATAGCTCGCAGAGCTGTTCAAACTGAACCAGGTTCATGGAAAGAGATGCAGAAACTGCCAATGCATGAGAAACAAGTATGGTATAAAGCCGCTGATGAAGAAATGACATCACTCAAAGATCTCCAGACATGGACACTTTCAGAGCTACCTCAAGGTAAACATGCCATAGGATGTAAATGGGTTTTTAAAACCAAATGTAACTCTGAAGGGAAAGTCTGTCGGTACAAGGCAAGGCTGGTTGCTAAAGGTTACTCACAGAAGTTCGGTGAGGACTATGATGCTACTTTTGCTCCAGTTGCTAAACAAAGTACTTTCAGAACACTAATGACAGTGGCTGCCATGCGTACAATGATTGTGAAACATCACGATATTAAGACAGCTTTTCTTAATGGTGATATTGAAGAAGAAATTTACATGTCACAGCCAGAAGGATATTTGAAAAAGGGACAAGAGCATCTTGTCTGCAAGTTGAATAAATCTCTTTATGGCCTTAAACAATCAGCTCGAGCATGGAACCTGAAGATTAATCAAGTTCTACTAAATGAAGGATTTACAAGAAGCAAAGCTGATCCGTGCCTATATGCTAAACAAGTAGACACTGAGTGGATGTATCTGCTAATTTATGTAGATGACCTGATCATTGCTCACAAAAACGACAATGAAATTGCTAAGTTAACAGGAGTACTCAACAAGCACTTTGAAACTAAAGACCTAGGTGAAGTGACATATTATCTTGGAATTGACATCCAGCGTGAGAAAGATGGAAGTTTCCTGTTGAATCAGAGTGCAAAAATTGAATCTATTCTTCAGCAATTCAACATGACAGAGGCGAAAGGAGCAAGCACACCTATGGATACAGTCTATCCAAAGTTAGAAGGAGAAGATGATCTTCTCACATCCAATGAACAATACAGACAAGCAGTGGGGGCACTTCTCTACATTGCAACCACTACACGTCCAGACATTGCAGCCAGCATGTCTCTTCTTTGCAGGCGAGTGGATAAACCACGTCAAAGAGACTGGAATGCGATCAAAAGAGTTATGAGATATCTGAAACAGACAAAAGACTTAAATTTGAAACTATCAGCAAGTGGTGGTTTAAACCTCGTGGGATATGTGGACTCCGATTGGGCAGGTGATCACAGCACACGCAAATCCACAAGTGGTTACTTATTAAAATTGGGAGACAGTCCTATATCATGGTCCAGCAAGAAACAGATGTCAGTGGCATTGTCCTCTACAGAAGCTGAATACATATCTGCAGCTTATGCCAGTCAAGAAGTTGTGTGGTTACAGCAATTACTTAAGGATCTTGGAGAAGCAACATCAGAACCTACCGTCTTATTTGAGGATAATCAGGCTTGCATTAAGCTTGCAACAAGTGAGAAAATTAATGGAAGAACCAAGCACATCGATGTCAGACATCATTACATTCATGACTTAGTTGATAAGAAAGTGATTGTACTTGTGTATTGTGAGTCGGAAAAAATGATTGCTGATGCTTTGACAAAGCCACTAGCTAGAACCAGATTTGTGGATCTTAGATCAGAAATGGGATTGACATAGATAGTAGTTGTTGAGTGGGGTTGTTAGCATACAAGGTTTGTATTTAATCAGCAACAACCACTGTATGTCATTGCTGTGTGCCTATTACATTGTATGACCACTAGATGGCAGTGTTACATTTGTGAGTTCATGTTTTGTCTATGCCTCAAAAGAGTAATAAAGAATAGTTCCTGCTCCGAAAGAAAAGCAGCGTTCACTGAAACAACAGACTGTCTGCCTGTACTTTGTTTAGCCCCAAAAGGTTATATCTAACAGTAGCACCAGGGTGGGCGGTAGCTGTAGAAAATTGCTGGTTTGTAACAAATTGCCAGCACTGCAATTTATCGCTGGTATTAGCGATTTGTAGCTGTGAGGAATCGCCCGATGAAATTTCCTGTGCGATATCATGCTTCCTGATCTGTATTTACATGACAGATTAGAAGGTTTGCAGGCAGCCAGGTCACTGCGGGGAGGAGAAACATTTACTGGAAGAAAACAAAAGTGAAAGTGTTTTTCTGCAGAACTTTCAGGATGAATTTCTCCACAGTGTCTGCAGCTACAGGGGTCAGTGATGGCTTCATTTAGGGTTCATTTATACTTATGGGTTCTGCATTGATACATATCCCCCGCTAATGTGCGTTATAAAAAAAATATTGCATGTTGCATTAAAGAGGTTGTAAACCGAGAAAAAAATTTTTTCTCTTCTTTACATCCTGAAAGAGAAACCCATAATGAGCTAGTATGCATCGCATAGTAGCTCATTATGAAATACTTACCTTAGAACGAGCCCCCGCCGTGCCGTCCGCTTACCTGTATGACGGGCGACATGTATAGTCGCCCGTCTTCCGGGATCGCGGCATCCGGCCATCTGATTGGCCGGAGCCGCGGTGACGTCACTCCCGCGCACGCGCGCAGGAGCCGACGGTCACGGCACGGGGCTCTGAAGGAACGGCACGATCTGCCGTTCCTTCAGAGCGCATGCGCCAGTGACGTCACTGGCTGCATTAAAGGTAAATATCTCCTAAACGGTGCATGTTTAGGAGATATTTACAGTACCTATAGGTAAGCCTTATCATAGGCTTACCTATAGGTACAACTTCCTGAGGAGGGTTTACTTCCTCTTTAAGGCAGCCCATTCATTACCTTTAGGCCTCTTTCACACTTGTGTGACTTGTCCTGCGATTTGGAACTGCAAAGTCACATGACAAGTCATACTCCATGATTTCCAATGAGTACTGCTCCTATCTGTACGACTTCAAGTCGCAACGACTTCAAAGTGGTCCCTGCACTACTTTTTGCCGATTTTAATGCGTTTTGAGGCATTGCTTTGAGTCCAGTAAAAATCGCGGCAAAAAAATTGCGGTAAAATCGCGCGACTTTTAAGTCGCACAAGTATGAAAGGGGCCTAAGTCTTGCACAGTTGTACCGGCTCCTCTCCTGTACTGAAATTTCTTCCTCTGATTTCACTGCACACTGTGAGCGCCTCACACCGTGCATTAGAAGTCAGATAGAACCCACCTTATTTCCACGCTGGAGGACATCCAGCATCATTTAGTGCTTCCCTGTCCCACCTTTCATTCATTGGATTTTATTTCTATTAATCATGGAGGCTCAGCATCACACGTGGTTGTTACCTAGGGCAATCTGCATGCAAATGAAGCCTGCTAAGGAACACCGACTCCTCCAGACTGCAATCCACTCATCAAGGTACTTTGACATTCATATAACTCCACCCAAGAGCTAGCCCACTGCTCGCATCAGGGCCAATGACTCTCAAGAGGAGTACTGAGGCAGGGTACTGTAGTGCAGAAAGCTATGTACAGCCCCTTCCACTAGCCATGATCTGACTGCATTGCATAGAGAAGCACAGAGGCCAAGTCATGAGGTCGCTGGCTCTAAAATAAGGTACAGTATGTAATGAAAACAGAATTTTTTTTTTCCTGCTTAATGACCAGGCCCAATTTTGCGATTCGGCACTGCATGAATTTAACGGACAATTGCACGGGCGTGCGACCCTGTACCCAAATAAAATTGACGTCCTTTTTCTTCCCACAAATAGAGCTTTCTTTTGTTGGTATTTGATCACCTGTGCGATTTTTATTTTTTTCGCTATAAACAAAAAAAGGGTCTCTATTGCGCGAAACCATGTACCTGTACTTCATTTCCTGCAATAGCCTCTAGGGGGCGCGCCCACCGCTGGAGACCTGGTTGGAAAGAGGGGGAAACCAATCAGCAGGTCTGGTGGACCCGATCTCTGCCAGCCACCTGCGATCGTTCCCAAGAGAGGCAGAACGGCGGTCTGCCTATGTAAACAAGGCCGATCACCGTTCTGACAGGGGAGAAGATGGAGATCTTGTGTTCCTGCTAAGCAGGAACAGGGATCTCTGCCTTTCCCCAGTCAAAGCACCCCCCCCCCCCCCCCACACACACACACACGCAAATAGCAAGCATCCCCTAGGGGCACATTTAACCCTTTGATCTCCCCTAATGTTAACCCCTTCCCTGCCAATGTCATTAGTACAGTGACAGTGCATTTTTTTTTTAGCACTCATCACTGTATTACTATAGTGTCCCACCATTAGAGAGTCTGATGTCTGACTGCCAACATCCAGATATAGCATCAAAACAAAGTGACCGCCCCCAGAAATTGGGACTTTATAGGCAGGCAAGACACCAATGTAGTAAAAATTATATACATTTATTAATCACTTAGCGACCGCCCACCGCAGTTTTACTGCGGCATTCAGCCGCTCCTGGGAAAAGCCACGTAGTACTACGTCGCTCGCTCAGGAGACTCCAGGGGGCGTGCACACTCCCCTGACGGCACACTCCCGCCCCCACTCGCTCGTCAGCTGGGGAGCCAGTGCGTGTGACCGGCGGCTCAGATGGCTGCTGACCACTCGCAAACTCCCGACGCTGACAGAGAAGGACAGACGGCTGATGTAAACACAGCCGTCTGTCATTCTCCCTTAGATGATCACAGAGGCTATGTGATCCTGCTATATAGGATCGTATGCCTCTGTGATGATCTCACAAGCCACGCCTCTCTACAGTTAGAATAACGCCCCTAGGGTCACATTTAACCCCTTGATCACACATACTGTTAACTTCTTCCCTGCCAGTGTCATTATTACAGTAACAGTGCATATTTATAGCACTGATTACTGTAGTAATGTCACTGGTACCCCCAAAAGTGTAAAAAATGTCAGTTAGGGGTTCGATCTGTCCGCCGCAATGTCGCAGTCCCGCAAAAAAAAAAAAAAAAAAAAAAAAAAAAAAAAATCGCAGATCGCCGCCATTACTAGTAAAAAAAAAACAATAAAAATTACATAAATCTTTCCCGTAGTTAGTAAACGCAATAACTTTTGCGCAAACCAATCAAAATACGCTTATTGTGATTTTTCTTTACCAAAAATATGTAGCAGAAAACAAATTGGCCTAAAATGTTACAAAAATTTTGATTTTTAAATTTTTTTTTGAGAATTTCATATAAAAGAATGTGAAAAATATTATTTTTTCAAAATTGTCGCTCTTTTTTTTGTTTATAGTGCAAAAAATAAAAATCGCACAGGTGATCAAATACCACCAAAAGAAAGCTCTGTTTGTGGGAAAAAAAGGACGTCAATTTCATTTGGGTACAGCATCGCAGGACCGCGCAATTGTCCGTTAAAGTAACGCAGTGCAGAATCGCAAAATAGGGCCTGGTCATTGAGCAGCCAAATCCTCCGGTCTTAAAGTGGATAAATCATGTTAAAATATGAATAATATACAAGAAAAAACAACAATTCGCATAAATCTAAATTACACATCCTGGTTGTGTCATGCACACTAGGGATCGACCAATCGGCAAGACCGATATATTGAGGGCCAATAGGCACTTTCCCTTATATATCGGAATCGGCCCCAGAAGTTACCGACATTGCCGATATTTCCGTGACGTCATTCTGCCTTCTTAGGCTGTTCAACACAACCAGGATGTGTAATTTTATATTTATGCGACAACCAGGATGTGTTATTTTAAACTTATGTGACAACCAGGATGTGTTATTTTAAATTTATGTGAATTTTTGTTTTTTTCTTTACTTTTGTCAATATTTTATGTTATTCATATTTTAACATGATTTAATAGATGTATATCATTTTTACTACATTGGTGTCTTGCCTACCTATAAAGTCCCAATTTCCCAAATTCACTCAGTTTTCATCACTGTATTGGTGTCACTGGTCCCCAAAAGGTGTCAAAAGTGACAGGTGTCCGATTTTCCGCTGCACTGTCGCAGTCTCGCTCTAAGTTGCTGATCGCTGCCATTACTAGTAAATAAAAAAAAAAAAAAATGTACGTAAAAATTTCACATCATTTTCAGATTTATAACTTTTTTTGTAGACGCTATAACTTTTGCACAAACAAATCAATATACGCTTATTGGGGCTTTTTTTTTTTTTTTTTTAACAAAAATATGTAGCAGAATACATATTGACAGTGTGGGGTCTCTGGTGGCTATACAGGGTCCCTGGTGGCTATGCTGGGTCCCTGGTGGCTGTGTGGGGTCCCTGGTGGCTGTGTGGGGTCCCTGGTGGCTGTGTGGGGTCCCTGATGGCTGTGCGGGGTCCCTGATGGCTATGCAGGGTCCCTGATGGCTATGCAGGGTCCCTGGTGGCTATGTGGGGTCCTTGGTGGCTCTCTGGGGGTCTCTGGTGGCTATGCGGGGTCCTTGGTCGCTGTGTAGGGTCTCTGGGGGCTATGCAGGGTCTCTGGTGGCTATACAGGGTCCCTGGGGGCTATGCGGGGTCCTTGGTGGCTGTGTGGGGTCCCTGATGGCAATGCGGGATCCCTGGTGGCTGTATGGGGTCTCTGGTGGCTATGCGGGGTCCTTGGTGGCTGTGTGAGGTCTCTGGTGACCGTGTGGGGTCTCTGGGGGCTATGCGGGGTCCCTGGTGGCTATGCGGGGTCCTTGGTGGCTGTGTGGGGTCCCTGATGGCTATGCGGGGTCCCTGATGGCTATGCGGGGTCCTTGGTGGCTGTGTGGGGTCCTTGGTGGCTATGCTGGGTCCTTGGTGGCTGTGTGGGGTCTCTGATGACAGTGTGGGGTCTCTGGTGGCTATACAGGGTCCCTGGTGGCTATGCTGGGTCCTTGGTGGCTTTGTGGGGTCCCTGATGGCTTTGCGGGGTCCCTGATGGCCATGCGGGGTCCTTGGTGGCTGTGTGGGGTCTCTGGTGGCTATGCGGGGTCCTTGGTGGCTGTGTGGGGGTCTCTGGTGGCTATGCAGGGTCCTTGGTGGCTGTGTGGGGTCTCTGATGACTGCGTGGGGTCTCTGGAGGCTATGCGGGGTCCCTGCAGGCTATGTAGGATCCCTGGTGGCTATGCGAGGGCCCTGGTAGCTGTGTGGAGTCTCAGGTGGCAATGTGGGGTCTCTGGTGGACTGTGGGGTAGTAACATGCAGTGTCTGGTATTACTCGTGTGCCTCAATCAGGCAGCTCAGATAAATTATTGACTTATAAATGCCTCTGCAAAATTAGATAGACCTCTGCAAAAAAAGAGGCCTGCTCCTCACCCAACCCAACCTATACAACTGCTCCAGTGCACTCCTCATTCATCCTCTATAAGCCCCCTCAGTTTATAGGAAGACAGGAACCGGGCAATCATATGAGAATTCCCCTTGAGTGGTATGCACATTGTATGGAGGATGCTAGGGTAGTGAAAGTTTGCAGATAAATAATTCCACACCAGGGTACACCCTGGCACCTCCCCCCTAAAAAAATGGCACCCAAGGCAAACGCCTTGTTTGCCTTGCAGTAGATATGGCCCTGGCGAGGGTACAAAATTAGTATAAGCTGCACCAACACTGCTTGTCAGTTTTATTTTTTGTTCATTATTATTTTATTATTTTGATTTATATTATTTTTCGTTCAGCCCGCTGGGTGGGTTAAATTATAAAAAAACGGAATGTGTGTACCAGGCTTTACAGGATTGGTCATACGAACACATCTTCGTAGCTTTGAAAGTTTGCATGTAGGGCACTTACTGTAGCTATAAATGCACTTTAAATATATTCTTGTACACAAGTGATTTCATTTTTTTAAACTTTTTTTTTTGAGCACTGCAAGGCTCTGGAGTTTGTAAGAGATGAAACTTTTTCAAACAAGCGAGAAATGAAATAATGTAACAAAAAGACAAAGCAAAGATTTTACAAACAGATACAAATGGTTCACTTTAATGAGCACTGAGGTGATCAGAAATAGAAAGAGACCGCATTCATCCATACTGTTAATGTTGTCATAGCAACTCTACATTCCCGTCATGAAACCGCACACGTGTGCGAGTCCAGTGAAATGTGAAATCTTGTTGGAAAAAATACAAAATATATGGATATTATTAGGTAACAGGCTCTTGTAAGTGGTTGGCTGAATAAAATGATGATGATCATCTCCCAGCTGTCCGTATTTATGGTGGATGGTCAAGATCACAAAGTATTGGGACTTACCCACAAACAGGTTTGGTTTTCACCAAGGCTTTGGCATGGTCTGTGGCTCTACATAAGACCAGAAGGACAGAGAGAGGCTCCAAAAGTTGTCACATTTTGGAATCTAGAAATTTTCAAAGCTCAACAAGGGTTTCCGTTACCACCGTTTTGTGAATCCTAACGGGGTCTCCTGTCCATGCTTTGCTTCTTCCTTGGCTATGACTTTGGTCTCCTGAGTGCCTGAGATTTGCCACTGCTTGAACTGGCAGGTGGTGAACAAAATGGCTGCATAGCAGTTTGGTTTAAATCGGAACTAAACCCATCAATTTAATGATTTCAAAAAACAGTTATGCTGATGGCACTGCCAGGAAGCGAACTGCCACATATGCTTGCTCCCTCAACCAAATTGTGAAACCATCAAATGGCTGGTGTCATAACTGATCACATGTGCAGCACCATGGCAGGTGCAGGTCTAACAGAGGCAAAAATGGCAACTTCCTTGGCTGAACAGGATGAAAGGGTTTAGTTCCGCTTTAAGTTATTAACATACCAATTATAAAATAGTTGGGAAAGAACCCAGAGAAAAGGAGAGGCAAGACCAGGTGACAAGGCCTGTTCTCCTAAAGGTATAGAGGGAAGAAACCTTCCTAGAAAGGAATAGACCAGAAAAGGAGGAAATGGAACATGTGAGGGCAATTGAGATTTTTCAATGGTACTTAGCTCTAATATATAGAGTAATACATAGATAAAGAGAATATATTAAAATTTATAAAAGTTTATTCATCCCAAAATTTAAAATAACAAGCAATAAAATGCACAAAATATACATAGAACAATATAGATACAGGAGTACATTTGAGAGCTCTTAGTAATTAATACATCCGATATAACTACCGGATAAACCCGACATGTTTCGCAGTTTTTCCTACTGCTTCTTCAGGGGTATATATATTAATTTGTACTGTAACATTCACTTTTCTTGAGTATTCCTGTATAACAATAATAATGTTAGTTTATAATATAGTATGGCAATATAATTAACATTTATATAATACTATAATGATACTATATTATAAACTAACATTATTATTGTTATACAGGAATACTCAAGAAAAGTGAATGTTACAGTACAAATTAATATATATACCCCTGAAGAAGCAGTAGGAAAAACTGCGAAACATGTCGGGTTTATCCGGTAGTTATATCGGATGTATTAAAGCGGAGTTCCGGGCACAGAGGTCATTTTTTACTAAACATACCCCCGGGACAGTCAGGGCTAGCACATTCCACAATGGCTAGCCTCTGATCTGTCCCGGTTCTCACTTACCTTTTAGAAGAAATACTTAATTATAAAATTTCTTCCACAGCGTTTCCATCTCTCTTGTGGGCAGCTGAAGCCGGCGCGGTCCTCTTCTGTGTCTTCTTCCGCGTCTTCTTGTCCCAGAATGCGCCTGCACCGGCCCCTCTCGTCACTTCCGGTGCGGCGCCGCATTCCTCCACAGCTTCTGGGCATGCCCAGAAGCTGTTTAGCAGGGGAATGCGGCGTCGCCCGGAAATGAAGAGCGGGGCCGGTGCCGTCGCATTGATTCCTGGGAGCGATGACGTTCAGCTCCCAGGAATCATCGTGAGACAGGAAGTCTCCGCTTTAATTACTAAGAACTCTCAAATGTACTCCTGTATCTGTATTGTTCTATGTATATTTTGTGCATTTTATTGCTTATTATTTTAAATTTTGGGATGAATAAACTTTATACATTTTAATATATTATTCTGTTTATCTATGTATTACTCTATATATTAGAGCTATGTATTACTCTATATATTAGAGCTAAGTACCATTGAAAAATCCCAATTGCCCTCACATGCTCCATTTCCTCCTTTTCTGGTCTATTCGTTTCTAGGAAGGTTTCTTCCCTCTATACCATTAGGAGAACAGGCCTTGTCACCTGGTCTTGCCTCTCCTTTTCTTTGGGTTCTTTCCCAACTATTTACAATTTGATTCTAAGGGATGTCGGTACTATTTAATGAGAATTAATTATTTCAAACACATCTTTATCAACATACCAATTATAAGCAACCAGTGGTCTGCAAAGAGAACCAATCATCAATGGACATTTGTGGTAATATGGATGTCCACTCTTGAACCATTATAACAATGAAACAGTTTTTTTTCACAGAAATTACTTGTCTTATCATTATTTGCTTGTAGTTTCTCCCTGTCATAGCAGAGTGTCGGACAATAAGACCCCAATAAAGGCTGCCCAATCTCATGCCTGACACTACTACTATATTGCAAATATGCTGTTGGGATTATATGAAAAAAAAAAAAGCCTTTTCCCATTTTCAGCTTTATCCTCCTTTGGCACAGGAGTGTCACCCTGAGCACAGGCAGGAAACCGGACAACCCCCATACATTGTACATGGCGCAGGACAAGTCACATTAATAGGGAAAAGATCAGCTTTGGGAAGACCATAGGTAATACTGGTGACTTCTTTGCCCTCTGCCTGCCTTTTTGGGCACAGATTGCACAGTACAGGTTCTCTTTAAGTTTGGGCAATTTTTTGAGTAAAAAACTGACTAGTGTTTTATGTTCCCATAGAAAGGTACATATATTTATGTTATGAAGTGCTCTAAAAAAAAAAAAAAAAAAATCCAGAAATTCGGCTTCAAAAGCCAACTCAAACCCTTCTTTACTCAAGAGTTTTTCAATAAAGCAGTGCAAAGAGATACGACAATGTGCCAAGTAAAATAATCCACAGAGGTCCAATCAGAAATGGTCTTTGATATCAGTTCCGTAAACAGACATGTGATTGGTTGCCGTGGACAAGTGTACATCACTATAGCGATTTGAAAAACAATAGTCCTGGTAGGGGCTATCTACAGCGCTTGCTAAAAATGTGTGCAAACAATACATGTACCATAAAATGTACATTTTTGCACATTTGCACAATTTTTAGCAAGCGCTGTAGATAGCCCCTACCAGGACTATTTTTTTCATATACATTTTTACACTACTGCTGCTGCTAACAATCACAGTTTGTCACAATATTTTATATTTTTACTATTTAAATTATAAACTCCTAGGCGCGGGGAGTACACCTCTTTAAGTGTTACTTTTTATACTATAGCTTATACTATAGCTATTTGCTCTGCTTTGTCAGGTGACACTAGTTAGGGGTTTACAAAAAAAAAAAAGATCTTAACCACTTGCCGACTGCCGCACGACTATTTACGTCGGCAGTCAGCCCCTCACAGGCAGAGTAACGTAAGGCTACGTCACTAGCCTGTGAGGGTTTAGGGAGCGAGCGAGCGCGGGCCGCCGGAGGTTTGGTCACGGACCCCCCCGCGCGTGTGCCCGGCGGACCCGATGTCCACCGGGCACTCGCGATCGTCCGTGACAGCGGGAGAAAGGCAGGCGGCTAATGTAAACAAAGCCGCCTGTCAGTTCTCCCTGTGCAAGAATGATGATCAAACGGTTCTACTATGTAGGACCGTTGATCACTGTTCTTACACATCAAGCCACAGCCAATCACAGTTAGAAGCACGCCCCTAGGACACACTTAACCCCTCCCTCTCCAATACAGTTAACTCCTTCCCTGCCAGTGTCATTTTTACAGTAACAGTGCATATATATAGCACACAGCCACCAAAAGTGTCAAAAATGTCAGTCAAGGGTCCGATCTGTCCGCCCCAATGTCACAGTCTCCCAAAAAAGAAAAACGCAGATCGCCGCTATTACGCGCTAAAAAAACAACAAAAATGACAAAAATCTTTCTCTTTGTTAGTAAACGCAATAACTTTTGCGCAAACCAATCAAAATACGCTTTTTAGCGATTTTTTTACCAAACATATGGTAAAAAAAAAATTGGCCTAAAATGTTAATTTTGATTTTTACATTTTTTTGGGGGGAATTTCATATAAAAAATTTGAAAAATATTATTTTTGCAAAATTGACGCTATGGTTTTGTTTATAGCGCATGATCAAAAAAAAAAAAATCGCACAGGTGATCAAATACCACCAAAAGAAAGCTCTGTTTGTGGGGAAAAAAGGACGCCAAATTCGTTTAGGTACAGCGTCGCACGACCGCGCAATTGTCCGTTAAAGTCACGCAGTGCCGAATCGCAAAATAGGCCCTGGTCAGGAAGGGGGTAAAATCTTCCGGGGCTTAAGTGGTTAAAGCCCAACTCAAAGCCAAAGCTTTTGTTTGCTTTTAGATAGAGCCGGAGAACCTTTGTCAACTTTTTATTGCCATCTGTGTCACTACTAGGACAGGACGTTATGGAAAAATCTCTCTAATGGGGAAATTAATAAAACAACTGATAGCAAAGTGAGAAAGGGTTCAGATGTCAGAAAGTTTTTAATGTTGTCTATGCTTCTCCATCTTTGGGAAAACTGTAAACTCCATTTTTTGGCATGGGTGTCACTTGAGGGGAAAATTCTACTATGGGGTTAAAGAGAGAAATAAAAACCTGACATAAAATTTGAACTCCTCCACATACTTAAAAATGTTGTCTGCAGTTGGGCTTTCAGTCGGGGCTACAGTTAGCTGTTACGATTGCAACCCCGTTGCCAAGCCATATGTATACATTTTGAAGTACATACGTTATTTTTACAGTAATCCAAGGTGGCAATTCTTTCAATCCCATATAGTTATTGTTCAAGTAGACCTGGCATTGAGTTTTGGTGAACAGAGCTGGTTATCCTGCTGACGTTTTAGAGTCTAGGCTGGGACTGTGAAGAAAACCATTCTAAAGGAGTAGACCGTGTCCACAATGTAAGCCACCAGGTTGATGTAACTCAAGATGGTGATCCCAACTCCATTATCATATAGACAACCATCATATCCACACCCATTTCTATTGGGAACAAGTTTAAAAAAGTAGTAAGGCCAAATGACTGCCACCGTGATGTACATGGCCACTGCCAAAATATTATAACCAATGAGAATCTTCTCAAAGTTGATGGGCAGTCTAGGCAAGAGACGTCCAATGGTTATGATGATGATTAAAGTGGTAATAATGAAGCAAATAGAGTAGACAGCCACACACCACTGCAGGCCTGGTATACCATAAAATGATGGCAGAAGAGAGAAAATAATACAGGCAACGTAGGCTTCAAAGACCTTCAGCAGGCCAGGGATGGTAGAGAGGAAGCCGCTAATCTCGCCAGGTTTCGCCCGGGTGATTCCCACCTCAATGGCGTAGGCGAAGAAGCACAGGATAGACATGGCAGTGGCTGCTCCTCGACAGGCACAGCTGTGTCCACTGCAGCCTCCATTCAGGAAGACAGATGGGTACATGATGGATGTGGTGAGGAGCATCAACGTAGCCAACATGGAGAAGGCCGAGGTAAAGTCCTCCCAGGAAATAGGAACTCTACTGGAAAACCCTGTGAGCTCAAAAACAACAATTAGGATAGTCACGATAAAACACATGATCCATGTAACCATACTCCAGGCTCCATATGAGCTGTGGTACATTTGGACGCTGGCCACCAAGCTGAAGGCGGTGCAGGAGAGGAAGATTTGGAGGATGCGGAGGATCAGCAAGGGATTCAAAAGGGAACGAAGTTCCATCTTGGTGTTATGAAGATACGAGGAGGGGAAGGTGTACAGAGGTGCCCCGAATGAGGATATCCGTTATATGAGTGATGCCCAACAAGCTTCCACCTTTGCTTTATGAAGCGGTCTGTACCTAAAACACAAGAAAAAAAAAAAAAAATGTGATATTAGGTGCTGAAATTTTATTAATCTCATATATAATGTTGAACCCCAATTCAGGGCAAAACTTTTTTGAATGGAAGGGTTAGAACTTCTATAAGACTTATTGCGGTTTGTGCCTTCGATGAGTTTGCCATATTGTACATGATGTCCGTGTCCAGTGGTGTATTTAGGTTTTGTGCTGCCCTAGGCCTGACTAAACTTGTGCACCCCCTAATTTAAATATGACCCACCCCTTCCTGTAAAGGCCACACCCCTTCTTGTTTATGACCCGACCTGTCATCTGTAAACCACAGACCACAACCACAGTCTATCAATGCCCATCAGTGCAGCCTCATCAGTTCCCATAAGTTTAGCCTCATCAGTGCCCACCAGTGCGGCCTCATTTACTGCCCATTAGTGCAGCCCCATCAGTGGCCACCAGTGCAGCCTATCAGTGTCCATTAGTGCAGCCTATCAGGGAATCATATCAGTTCCCATCAGTGCTGCCTCATCAGTGCAGCCCCATCAGTTCAGATTATCAGTGCCGCCTCATCAGTGGCCATCAGCGCAGCCTCATCAGTGGCCATCAGTGCCCATTAGTACAGCCTTATGTCACTGGATTAGTAAGATTACTCCTTACTCCTCCAATAAGACTGGCACTATACTAAAAGTGTAGCGCAAGCCAGCGGGGACCCTTTTCGTGCGGGAGCCAGGAGGAGGCTGTTTTTTTTTTTTAGTGCAGGCTGCAGCTTTTTTGCTGCCCCCTGCAAAGTGCCGCCCTAGGCCTGGGCCTTGTTGACCTAGGCCAAGATACAGCACTGTCTGTGTCCCCATAGCAGAGATTTATTTTTCTGTTCTGTCTGACTCTCACTAGGACAGGAAGTGAGGGGGGGGGGGATTTCTCTAACGGGGACACAGGAACAACAGCAACATCCTAAGAAAGGTTGTAAACCTTCCTTGCTTTACTAGAAAATGTGTTTTCATCACTGTTTGTAGTGGATTTTACCTAAGTGAGGTAAATCTCCCCCGCAGGGAATCCGGCAATAAAACAGGAAGTGAGGTAAATTCTCAAGCAGGGACACAGCAGTAAAATAAACAGGAAATTAGGTCATTTTCCCTCACATCCTGTTGTGTCTGGCACCATTCATAGAGGCAGGAAGTGGGGAGATTTCCTAGCACTTCTTGTTCTGCCTGGTGTCGGTCACGTCAACAAGAAGTAAGGAAAAAAAAACTTCCAAATAGGAACAGAGATAGCAATGAAAAGTTTACAGAGATTCTAAACCAGGGTTCTCAAACTGGTGGCCCTCCAGCTGTTGCAGAACTACAATTCCCATGAACCCCAATTCAGGGCAAAATTTTTTGCATGGAAGGGTTAGAACTTCTATCAGACTTATTGCCGTTTGTGTCTTCAATGAGTTTGCCATATTGTACAGGATGTCTCTGTACCTATAGCAGAGATTTATTTTTCTGTTCTGTCTGACTGCCAGTAGGACAGGAAGTGAGGGGGGGATTTCTCTCAGGGGGACACAGGCACAACAGTACCATCCTAAGAAAGGTTGTAAACCTTCCTTGCTTTGCTAGAAAATTTATTTTCATCACTCTTGGGAGTGGCTTTTACCTCGTTTCTTGTTCTGGCTTAACACGAGGGCAGCTAGAACAGGAAGTGAGTAAAATCTCCCCAGCAGGGATCTGGTAGTAAAACAGGAAGTGAGGTAAATCCCCCCAGCAGGGACACATCAGTAAAATAAACAGGAAACGAGATGATTTTCCCTCACATCCTGTTTTGTCTGGCACCATTCATGTAGGCAGAAATTGGGGAGATTTCCTAGCACTTCCTGTTCTGGCTGGTGCCTGTCATATCGACAAGGAAGTATGGTAAAACCTTCCAAATAGGGACAGAAATAGCAATGAAAAGTTGACAGAGGTTCTAAACCTTTTACACCCCAACGAAAACCAGAAATATTTTTGGCTGTAGTAAGGCGTTAAAGGAAAAGTATAGTGTAACGGAACCACGACCCCACAATGCTTATGTGCTTCCGTCAGAATACCACTTCCTCCAGTCTTGAACATAGATATCAGATATTCTAGCCGCCCCCATACAAAACTAGCCAAGAATAGCTTGTATAAGATCTGGAACCTTTATTGAACAAACTCACACCGAATATATACCCCACCAGGTCAAGTACCTGATTACATTATCCTATGCAGATGAAATTGTGTACAGAAATATAATTAATCTGAACTAATTACCTAGCCACCTGGACAGAAACAATAGGTGAATGGGAATGCAGACCCAGACAATGTTATAATTAACATGTTAATTAACTCAGCACTGCAACAAGGCCAAAACAAAGCACACCACACATCATCCTAAGTATAAACACAGAACACCTTATTAAAAAGACAATAGCAGGAGACCCCAGTAGCAGACTGTCCGTCTCCTACATTGAAGTACATGGAATCTACATCTAAGCAATGCTTTGATTATTCAGGAGTCACAGACTTCATGACAATGGTCTACCACATGCTATAGGTCTCACAGTGTAAAGTGGGATTAAATCGTCGTATTTCTTGAGGGGTATTGTGGATAAATATTACTGTCCCATTTGAAGTAATCCAAACCATATTCTCAGTGTCCATTAAGCAGCTGTCCATCATCATTTTCTTGGTCACCCTGTGTCCCTAATAGACACAGACTGACTTACACATAAGAGGGGCCGGGGGAGCTGGAAAATGGATTTCCAGAGCTCTCAAAGGTAAGCTGGGTTCCACGGGCCCCCCACCCAAAGTGACTCCCATCACATATAGCTAAAGCTCTTCTGGTCACACTTCTCCTCTGGGTCACAGGAGTGCACTTAATTCTGCATTCCTGTGATCGAGATTCAGCCAACAGCCGGCTAAAGTCACAGATCGGGCCCAGACTCTGGAGAGATCCCAACAATAATGTCAGGATCTGCCCAGATGCCTGCATCGGTAACTGTCTTAGCAAGCTGCTGGGAAACTGAGCCTGCAGCTCCTGCCCCCTTCACAGCCTGGCGCTTCAGTGAGCACTGGAGGGGCAGAGCAGAGAGCCGGAGACTGACAGTCACTCCTGTTTGCTCAGAGCAGAGGGGGGAGAACCAAGTGATCGTGTAGACTTGTTTAGGTATAGGGCAGCGGGGGGTCAGCAGCTGATCGATGCTGCAGGCATCTAGACGAGAATCTTTTGAGGTGAAAACCACTTCTTGTTAGGTTGAGGTCATATGACATCCCGATGGTCCCGATCATCTCTATGACCTTCGGAGATCAGGCGCAACATTATAAAGTCATGTGTGGCCTCAGCAGATGTAAACACTGCCGTTTCCTCAACTGGGAAGCCGAGATCATGTTTTTTTTTTTTTATCTCAGGATTTCCAGCCTAGAGGCGAGATGTGGGGACTTCTAGACCAAAGAATCTCTTTGTAAAGAGGACCTGTCATGCCCTATTCCTATTACAAGGGATGTTTACATTCCTTGCAATAGAAATAAAAGTAATCAAAAAATTATTTTTAAAAGGGAAAGTGTCAAATTAAGACCAATTTATAAAAGTAAAACAAACAAAAAAAAATGTAAAATCGCCCCCACGTATGTAAACAGCTATCAAACCACACGTGAGGTATCGCCACGAGCAGAGTGAGAGCAATCATTCTAGCCCAAGACCTGCTCTGTAACCTTAAACAGGTAAACCCAGTGCGGGGGGGATGGAATCAGTAGCAGTGCTGGGGGGATGGAATCAGTAGCAGTGCTGGGGGGATGGAGTCAGTGGCAGTGCTGAGGGGATGGAGTCAGTGGCAGTGCTGAGGGGATGGAGTCAGTGGCAGTGCTGGGGGGATGGAGTCAGTGGCAGTGCTGGGGGAGATAGTGGCAGTGCTGGGGGAGATAGAGTCAGTGGCAGTGCTGGGGGAGATAGAGTCAGTGGCAGTGCTGGGGGAGATGGAGTCAGTGGCAGTGCTGGGGGAGATGGAGTCCGTGGCAGTGCTGGGGGAGATGGAGTCCGTGGCAGTGCTGGGGGGATGGAGTCCGTGGCAGTGCTGGGGGGATGGAGTCCGTGGCAGTACTGGGGGGGTGTAATGAATGTCGGGAGGATTTGGATGTGATCAATGTGGAGGGAGGATGGAATAAGTGGCAGTGTGGGGGGGGGGGATAGGATGAGTGACAGTACGAGAGGATGGTGAGATGACTGGTAGTGCTGGTGGGTTGTTGGGATGAGTGGCAGTGCTGAGGGGGATGAGATCAGTGGCAGTACTGGGGGGATGGAATTAGTGGCAGTGTTGGGGGGTGGAATTAATGGCAGTGCTGGGGGGGATTGGATGGGATCAGTGGCAGTGTGGAGGGATGGTGGGATCAGTGGCAGTGCAGGGGGGGGGATAGGATGAGTGACAATACATGGAAGGTGGAATCAGTGGCTGTGTGGGGGGACGAGATGAGTGGCAGTGTTTGGGGGAATTGAATGGGATCAGTGGCAGTGCTTGGGGAGTGGGATGAGTGGCAGCGTGGAGGGAGGGATGGGAGGAGTGGCAGCGTGGAGGGAGGGGATGGGGGGAGTGGCAGCGTGGAGGGAGGGGATGGGGGGAGTGGCAGCGTGGAGGGAGGGGATGGGGGGGAAAGGCAGCGTGGAGGGAGGGAATGGGAAGAGTGGCAGCGTGGACGGAGGGTTTGGGAGGAGTGGCAGCATGGAGGGAGGGGATGGGAGGAGTGGCAGGTTGGAGGGAGGGGATGGGGTGAAAGGCAGCGTGGAGGGAGGGGATGGGAAGAGTGGCAGCGTGGAGGGAGGGGATGGGAGGAATGGCAGCGTGGAGGGAGGGGATGGGAGGAATGGCAGCGTGGAGGGAGGGGATGGGAGGAATGGCAGCGTGGAGGGAGGGGATGGGAGGAATGGCAGCGTGGAGGGAGGGAATGGGAAGAGTGGCAGCGTGGAGGGAGGGAATGGGAAGAGTGGCAGCGTGGAGGGAGGGGATGGGAAGAGTGGCAGGTTGGAGGGAGGGGATGGGAAGAGTGGCAGGTTGGAGGGAGGGGATGGGAAGAGTGGCAGCTTGGAGGGAGGGGATGGGAAGAGTGGCAGCTTGGAGGGAGGGGATGGGAAGAGTGGCAGCTTGGAGGGAGGGGATGGGAAGAGAGGCAGCATGGAGGGAGGTGATGGGAAGAGTGGCAGCATGGAGGGAGGGAATGGGAAGAGTGGCAGCATGAAGGGAGGGGATGGGAAAAGTGGCAGAATGGAGGGAGGGGATGGGAAGAGTGGCAGCTTGGAGGGAGGGGATGGGAAGAGTGGCAGGTTGGAGGGAGGGGATGGGAAGAGTGGCAGCTTGGAGGGAGGGGATGGGAAGAGTGGCAGGTTGGAGGGAGGGGATGGGAAGAGTGGCAGCATGGAGGGAGGGGATGGGAAGAGAGGCAGCATGGAGGGAGGGGATGGGAAGAGAGGCAGCATGGAGGGAGGTGATGGGAAGAGTGGCAGCATGAAGGGAGGGGATGGGAAAAGTGGCAATGTAGAGGGGGGGATATAGGAGAAGTGGCAGCATGGAGGGAGGGGATGGGAGGAGTGGCAGCGTGGAGCGAGGGGATGAGAGGAGTGGCAGCGTGGAGCGAGGGATGGGAGGAGTGGCAGCGTGGAGCGAGGGATGGGAGGAGTGGCAGCGTGGAGCGAGGGATGGGAGGAGTGGCAGCGTGGAGGGTGGGGAGGAGTGGCAGCGTGGAGGGAGGGGAGGGGAATAGTGGCAGCGTGGAGGGGAGGCAGCATGGAGGGAGGAAAGGGGAGTAGTGTCAGTGTGGACGGAGGGGAGGAATGGCAGCGTGGAGGGAAGGCAGCATGGAGGGAGGAAAGGGGAGTAGTGTCAGTGTGGACGGAGGGGAGGAGTGGCAGCGTGGAGGGGAGGCAGTGTGGAGGGAGGCAGCATGGGGGGGGGGAAATTGGATCAGTGACAGGTCTGGGAGGGAGGGATTGGATCAGTGACAGGGCTGGGAGGGGGATCGGATCAGTGACAGGGCTGGGGGGGGGGGTTCGGATGAGTGACAGGGCTGGGGTAGGGGGATCGGAACAGTGACAGGGCTGGGGGGAGGAAATCGGATCAGTGACAGGGCTGGGGGGGGGATCGGATCAGTGATAGGGCTGGGGAGAGATTGGATCAGTGCTGGGGGGGGGATCAATGACAGTACTGGGGGGGATCAGTGGCAGTGCTGGGGGAGGTCAATGACAGTGCTGGGGGGGGGGGGGGGGGGGTCAATGACAGTGCTGGGGGGGTCAGTGACAGTGCTGGGGTGATCGGATCAGTGACAGGGTTGGGGAGATGGGATCAGTGACAGGGTTGGGGAGATGGGATCAGTGACAGCAATAGGGCTGGGAGGGGGGATTGGATCAGTAACAGGGCTTAGGGGGATCGGATCAGTGACAGGGCTGGGGGGGGGAATCGGATCAGTGTCAGTGCTGAGGGGGGAGGGGTCAGTGACAGGGCTGGGGGGGGAATCAGATCAGTGACAGGGCTGGGGGAGGGAAATCAGATCAGTGACAGGGGTGGGAGGAGGGGGATCGGATCAGTGACAGGGGTGGGAGGAGGGGGATCGGATCAGTAACAGGGCTGGGGATTGGATCAGTGACAGGGCCGGGGGGAAATCAGATCAGTGACAGGGCTGGGGGGGGGGATTGGATCAGTGGCAGTGCTGGGGGGAATCGGATCAGTGTCAGTGCTGAGGGGGAGGGGTCAGTGGCATTGCTGTGGGGTGGGGGTTAGTGGCAGTGCTGAGGGGGGGTCAGTTGCAGTGCTGAGGGGGGGGGGGGGCAGTGGCAGTGCTGTGGGGGCGGCAGTGGCAGTGCTAAGGGGGGGTCACTACTCACTGTGTCTCTGGTTCCGTGGTATCTGGCAGTGGTGACAACTAGGCTTAAACCCGAAGATTGGGTCTCCTGCAGCCCCTCCCACTTCACAGGCCTCATGGATCAGCTGACCTCTAGTCTCCGCCTCCCGGACGTGCCGTTGACTGCAGGGACAGACCAACAGTGTGACCGCGAAGAGGCTGGGAGAACGGCGCTGGGCTCCAGGGACAGCCCACTGAGCCCAGCAACCGCTGCTCCCTTGGGCCCCACATGCAGCCCGGAGGCCTCCGGCCCACCGGGCAAGTGCCCGGTGTGCCCTATGGCCAGTCCGGGCCTGCCTGTGACTACTCTCCTGCCTTATCCTTATCTGCCATCGGATCTGGACTTGCTCACCTCCTGGTGGGGCAACCCTGAGGACAGCGACCTGGTGCTATACATGCAGCAAAATCCATCCTCACCATCAGAGGCTCTGGTGAAAAAATCTCAGTAAAAAAGCTTCACTAGACAGGAGGGAAAAATCTCCAACAGCAACACAGTTAGTTTTTTTTAAGTAGAGCAGGGGAAGGCTAGAACCCCTGCTAGCTTTTTATTGCGGTGAGAGCTCTGGACGAACCAAAAAGTCAGAGGCGTAACTAGAACCTTCAGGGCCCCGGTGCAAGAAACAAGGAAGGGCCCCCCGGACCCCTGGCTGGGGCCATTCCCTTCAAGCCTGGGGCTCTTCCCACTGATCCTGGAGCCCTTTACTCTCGTTTTGGGGCCCTTTATTACGATTCCGCAGCGGGACCCTTTCACAAGTTCTGCAATGGGCCCCCTTCCTGCCATCTTTGGGCCCCACGATGGTGGAATGCCAGGGCCCAGTTGCAAGTGGGACCTTTGTGATCCTGGAAGTTCACCCGCTGGTGTCAGTTTTTATTTTTTGGTATTTTAATTGTATTATTTTTTATCATTTTATTTTATTTTTTTACACTGTCACTGACTCTGTCCATTCAGAAAAGGAAGGAGCTGGTAAACTACATATTTACCGACCCCTTCCTGGTTCTCTATTGTGACACATCCCCTGCAGCAGCCGGCAGGAGAGGGAAGGGAGCACAGTGGGGGGAGGGGGCGGAGCACAGTGGGGGGAGGGGGCGGAGCACAGTGGGGGGGGGGAAATCAGGGGAGCACACAGGGGCCCAGAGACAGCAGAACACAAGTGAACTGGATAGAAGGAGTGGCGGGGGCAGCATACAGAGGAACCAATCTCCTCCATTTTCCTCCTGCAGCTACAGGAGGAAAAAAAGAGGAGATTGGTTCCTCTGTATGCTGACCCCACCACTCCTCCTATCCAGGTGTACAGGGGAGCTGCACAGGCCCCCTGGAGCATGGGGCCTGGTTGCGATTGCAACCCCTGCAACCGCTGTAGTTACGCCCCTGCAAAAAGTACCACCACTGTCACATGGACTGAGTCACATGTTCTTACATACCTGCTAGTACTGGGCATTCTCTTTGCCCCCAACAGTTGAGGTAGTGGGGGAAAAGCATTGAGTGCTTTTGGGTAATGGTAAGGTTTTAATAAGTACTTGCAATAAATACATGACCAGGGTAGGTCAGAGCTCCCGTGTTGCCCTAAGCATATTCTACACCAACTGCTACCAACTCTAACTACCGTAACCATCAGGGCCGGCCTTTGGGGTGTGCGAGCTGTGCGGCCGCACGGGGCACTATGGGCAACAGGGGCGCCGTGCGGCCATCATAGCTCGCAGACTGTGAGTTGAAGACAGTTAGTTACTCACATCAGTGGAGTGGAGTCCGAATGAGTCATACCAGCAGGCGCTGCCAGGTCCCCCTGCCCTGAGACTGGGTGAAGACAGAGCATCGCATCGGATCGGCACCTGAAAAAAAAAATAAAAATATGGCTGCTGCCGCCTCCTGAAAGGCACACTGCGCAGGCGCCGCTGCTCGGGAAAACCCGAACACGCTCGGCTATTCTCGGGCAGACGGCGCATGCGCAGTGGCGTCTAAGCGCCGGGAGGCGCCATTTTTAAATGCAAAGCCACCGTCCACAGAACGGTAAGTGTCACTGCTGTGTGTATCTACTTTTTAAGAGAAATTAGGCTAAATACTTTTTATTTTATTGACAATGAAGGGGAGGATATAAGGGACTTAACTGTCTTAACATAAGGAAAAAAAAAAGAGGAAGTAAAATACAATAAAATAATACATAAAAATAATATGTTTACTACATAATTGCATTGGTAATGGCAGTTACATACATGTATGTAATGTTATGTATGTAATGTAATGTAAGCATGTAATGTAAGTAATGTATGTATGTAATGTAATGTAATGTAATGTATGTAATGTAATGTATGTTTGTAATGTATGCATGTAATAATGTATGTATGTAATGTATGTTTAGGTGACCAGGGGGCGAGGGGTGAAGATGGACGGGGGGACGCCACAGGATTAGCTTGCACAGGGCGCCTGAACACCTAAGGCCGGCCCTGGTAACCATCCCACCCTATTAATAATCACGCCTTCTTTATGATGATGTTAACATATTCTTAACTTTACACTCCTAAGTTGGTTACTGTTTATATTTCTCATTATTATAGACATGATATGTTCATACGGCTCTTGTAATACTGATATTTTATCATTGACAATGCATATATATTTTTGTATTCATTTACATTCAATAAACGTTTATAATCAAAAAAAAAAAAATAAAAAAATAAAAAAAAGAAAAAAAAAAAAAAAAAAATAATCACGCTACTCTTACTTGGGAGTTAAAATGGTCAACATGGCCTTTTATTAAACAACAAATCTTTTTAACAAACATAACATAATCCAGTTTAACCACATCCCATCTGCCCTATAGCAGAATGACGGCGGGAATGTGGTTGTATTATCCTGACCGGACGTCATATGGCGATCGGTGATGCGGCGTGTCAGTCCGACTCCCTGCATCTCCGATCTTGGTAAAGAGCCTACTGACGTAGGCTCTTTACCATTTGACCAGCCATGTCCAATCACGGCCGGTCACATAGTAAACAGGAAGAGCCGTTGATCGGCTTTCCTCAGTACGTGCCTGACAGGCATGAGTAAAGGAGCGCCGATCGGCGGCTCCCCTTACAGGGGGGGTCGGCACTGGTAATCAGATCATTGATTACCAGTGCAGACCCTCGGGGGGGGGGTGCCACTAGAACCACCAGGGATGCCCACCCATGACCCCAGGGATGCCCACCCATGACCCCAGGGATGCCCACTATGGCCACCAGGGATGGCAATCAGGGCTCAGGGAGCCCCCCATTGCCCTCCCCATCAGTGCTGCCCACCAGTGACCTCCCCATCAGTGCTGCCCACCAGTGCCCATCATTGCCATCTATCAGTGCCACCCACCAGTGCCCATTATTGCCCACCAGTGCCGCCCATCAGTGCCGCCTATCAGTGCCCATCAGTGCCCATCAATGCCGCCTATCAGTGCCCAGCAGTGCCGCTTACCAGTGCCCACCAATGCTGCATATCAGTGCCACATATCAGTGCCTATCAGTGCCGCCCATCAGTGCCACCCCATCAGTGCCTGTCAGTGCAGTCTCATCAGTGCTCATCAGTGCAGGAAAAAACGTATTTATTTACAAAATTGTATAACAAACAAAAAAAAATTTTTTTTTTTTCAAACTTTTCGGTCATTTTTTTATTTGTTTAGCAAAAAATAAAAAACCTTGCGGTGATCAAATACCACCAAAAGAAAGCTCTATTTGTGGGGGGAAAATGACATAAATTTGGTTTAGGTACAGTGTTGCATGACTGCGCAATTGTCATTCAAAATGCAACAGCGCTAAAAGGTGAAAATTGGCCTGGGCAGGAAGGGGGTTTTGAAAGTGCCCTGTGTTGAAGTGGTTAAACTTGGTTGCAGGTCCTTGACAGTACCATCAAGGCTGTCTTTAAGGCAGGGCAAAAGGGGGCACCTGCCCAGGGCCCTGTCAATGTTGAGGGGCCCAACATCCTAACAATCCATCCCTGTTACATAGTGCAGCTGCAGGGAAAGGGAATTAGTAAGCAGCAGTGTCCTTGGCTAACAGCAGGAGCTGGCCGAGTGGAGAGACATACTGACAAGCAGTGGAATCGGCCAGAGGAGTGAGAGAGGATCGCTATGAGGAGGCAATGACATAGGAGGCATCAATGAGCAGAAGGGTCGGTGGGCGGCAGGAGTTACATCTAAATGAGAACGTGTGCTTGGCTTTTCATCACCTTTCTCTGCTTGCTGTTAACATCACCAGCCCCGCATGTACATAACACCGATCAGTCGGCCGGCACGGATGAGCGGACAGCTGGTATGTTTTGTGATTACCAATCCGAATTAGCTAGTTTGCCCTGTTGTATTGAACTTTCACTGCTTTAGCCACTAAATTATCACTTATCTGCCTCGCTGCTTGCTATGCTCATTGACAGTACTGTTTTGAATGTTTTCCTGGTCGGCTTCATTAACCCCATCTTTTCTGCCACATAATACATTCTGCTGCAAGGGAAAACTTCTACTCTGGCAAGGGGACTGTTGTGTGTTTGTAGCATATTCTATCTAGCAACCAATTAGTTAGCAGTAATGATGTGCAGTAACCCTGTAGCAACCAATCACCAGTATTGATGTATAGTAACCTCTAGCCACCAATCAGCACAGTACTGATATGTAGTAACCTCTAGCAACCAATCAGTGAGTGGTAATAATATGCAGTAATCTCTAGCAGCCAACCAGTTTACAGTAATGATGTGCAGTAACCGCTAGCAACCAGTGAGCAGTAATGATGTACAGTAACCTCTAGCAATCAATCAGCAGTGATATGCAGTAACCTCTAGCAATCAATCAGTGAGTAGTAATAATATGCAGTAATCTCTAGCAGCCAATCATTTTGCAGTAATGATGTGCAGAGACCACTAGCAACCAATCGGTGAGCAATCGCTGCCTAGTCACACCCCCAGCTGCTAAGCACCGCCTAGGGGACTAACACAGCCAACCTCAGACACCCACCACCAAATTAGAGGACGCCATACCTCGGATGGGTCCCCACCATTTTTTCCCAAAAGACCAGCTTTTAGACCCCTGTCAAGGACCCCAAACCGCCATAGCGACACAAGTGTGACACCTTACACGTGTGCGCCCCTCCACACACGAAAAGCCCTCTGAATCCCATCCTGCAACCCCAAAAACCACAAATCAGTGCCAATGGCATTGAGATGAACCCCGGAGAAACTGCCACGTATCGCATTCTAATTCTAAGTGCCGAACCTCCAGACCCCCATTCCTGCTAACAAATCTCCCCACCTCCTTGTTTACTTTAATACGGGCCTTGTTAAGTTTCTCAACAGACCTGGCCACCCGCCGCAAAGAGCGGGCTACTATGTCGGACCACACATTGAGCATGTCCGGAAAGGAAGTACGAAGTCTCAAAAAAATCGAACTTCACATCCCGTATCAGCTCCCTCATGGAGGCGAGGCCCAGATCGTTACCACGAACATGAAGTACTAAGATGTTAGGGGCCCTGTCCAATCTTGCGAACCGGTGAATCTCCGGAACTACACGGCTCCACAGCATACCTGGCACTCCTATCCACCTGACCCTACCGGCCTCCCTGGGTAAAGCCCAATTGTCTACCGTAAGGTCTAACCTTAGCCCTCTTGGCCCCCCAGAAGACATAGGAATGCCATATCAGGCACTGCGGGACTCCGCGGCAGCCCCAAAACGGAAGGAATGCAAAGCATATTCCGCCAGATCTAAACCCTCCATCAACAAACACTTTCTAAAAGCGGACACAAATTGAAACTTGGACAGCACAGAACCGTCCAAGTTTATTAATAATGCACCACCTAGCTGAGGTCGAACTTGAAGAAAATGTTCCAGAGCCAGCACCGGACAAAGACCAGGACTGTTACCCCGAAAAAACTCCACCCACCTGCCTCTGCCCCTCTGGTCTGTCTTGGACCTTCTGAGATGGATCCGCACGGGAAGTATCCGTACGGACGACATCCCCCACGCAGAAGCCTTCCGGCAACCCGCTTCGACTGACTCACAAGTTCGCTAGTCCTGAATGCTCCAAAGAAAGCCAATAAGAAGGCCGCCCTAAACAACAATTGTTCACAAGGCGACGAGCAGACCATCCCCAACCTCCCCAGAATGGCACCCAACGCCGAGAAAGACACGGGGCGCCGCGAATCGCAGCTGCGATTGCCTTTTCGATAACCCTCATTGCCTGCCTCAACGTGAACGCCTTAGTAAAATCCATAAGCGGACCATCAATCCACAAGGAGCAGCCGTTATAGGACTCCAAACAGATATCCCATATCCGAAGATCCGCCCTGAGCCTCACCGAGTGCCCAGGGGCCCTAACGCCCAACGTGGCCGTAGCCAAGCGGCGACAGAAAATCTGCCCCATAGGTATAATCCGACAGGCAAAGTTCAACTTACCGAGCAAAGACTGCAACTCCCGTAGCGTGATCCTGCGACGTCCATACGCATTCTTGACCTCCGCCCTCAGGAGCACCAACTTGTCCATCGGGTCCATCGGTAATCTACATTCCATGGCCACAGAATCTATAGTAATGCCCAGGAAAACCAATTCTGTCACTGGTCCTTCCATCTTGTCAGTAGCCAAGGGGACCCCGAAGCAGTCCGCGATGTGTTGCAAGGTCCCCAGGAGGACTACACAGGTCCCAGAGCCTGGAGGTCCAATGCATAAAAAATCATCCAAGTAATGGATGACGGAGTTGACACCTGACACATGTACATACCCCTCAACTCTCTGAGATGTAAAGAGGGACACCATCTAATGCAAAGGACACATCCTGCCATGCCCTAAGACCATAAAGAATTAATACACACAGAAAAAAAGATGATTGGTTAAACCATCAAATCTTTTCTTTTATTCACTACTTTACCTTTTATATTGGCTTTTCAAAGTAACAAATGTAATAGTTCTGAGGTTGGATGAAAGGTCTAGTGCAGTCAACCAAAGTCACATGGAGCCCCAGGGTTCCTCCAGCAATTAACCATTTCTGCCTCCTAGATAAGCAACCACTGACACCAATGACCTGCTCAGCTATCTGTAAAGGGAGCATTCATTCCATCAATGGAAGAGGCATTCCTCCCACTGACCCGCCAGTGGAAGAGGCATTCCTCCCACTGACCCGCCAGTGGAAGAGGCATTCCTCCCACTGACCCGCCAGTGGAAGAGGCATTCCTCCCACTGACCCGCCAGTGGAAGAGGCATTCCTCCCACTGACCCGCCAGTGGAAGAAGCCATTCCTCCCACTGACCCGCCAGTGGAAGAAGCCATTCCTCCCACTGACCCGCCAGTGGAAGAAGCCTTCCTCCCACTGACCCGCCAGTGGAAGAGGCATTCCTCCCACTGACCCGCCAGTGGAAGAGGCATTCCTCCCACTGACCCGCCAGTGGAAGAGGCATTCCTCCCACTGACCCGCCAGTGGAAGAGGCATTCCTCCCAATGACCCGCCAGTGGAAGAGGCATTCCTCCCAATGACCCGCCAGTGGAAGAGGCATTCCTCCCACTGACCCGCCAGTGGAAGAAGCCATTCCTCCCACTGACCCGCCAGTGGAAGAAGCCATTCCTCCCACTGACCCGCCAGTGGAAGAGCCATTCCTCCCACTGACCCGCCAGTGGAAGAGCCATTCCTCCCACTGACCCGCCAGTGGAAGAAGCCTTCCTCCCACTGACCCGCCAGTGGAAGAAGCATTCCTCCCACTGACCCGCCAGTGGAAGACGCATTCCCCCCACTGACCCGCCAGTGGAAGAAGCATTTCTCCCACTGACCCGCCAGTGGAAGAAGCATTCCTCCCACTGACCCAACAATGGAAGAAGCATTCCTCCCACTGACCCGCCAATGGAAGAAGCATTCCTCCCACTGACCGCCAAAGGAAGAAGCATTCCTCCCACTGACCGCCAAAGGAAGAAGCATTCCTCCCACTGACCGCCAAAGGAAGAAGCATTCTTCCCACTGACCGCCAAAGGAAGAAGCATTCCTCCCACTGACCGCCAAAGGAAGAAGCATTCTTCCCACTGCCCGCCAAAGGAAGAAGCATTCCTCCCACTGACCGCCAATGGAAGAAGCATTCCTCCCACTGACCGCCAAAGGAAGAAGCATTCCTCCCACTGACCGCCAAAGGAAGAAGCATTCTTTCCACTGACCGCCAACAGAAGAAGCATTCCTCCCAATATTAAACTTTTGATTGGTAAATAGTTGAGTTAAATAGTCTATTTTTGTAAAGGTCTATAAACCAGACCAAAAAGGGACATCAGAGGAAGAAAAAGGTAGAGAGGAATGTTGGTTCTATAAGACTGTCCTTACAAATGAGGGATATTTGGGAGCTATGCCTGTTTGTATCCCATGCTTTAGATTTGGGGTTTGGTTTATTTGTTTCTTTAGCCATTATATAGCCCTAAATCTTATGCTCTGTGACTTTAGTTTTGGAAAAAAAATACACCAACCACTACAACACTGATAAGGCTGCTTGATTGTTCCACATTCATCTATTGCTCTATTTACCCAGTCAAAAGTCCAATAGCTTGTTCAAACATGACATTCCAGTGGCTGTTCTGTTCTAAAAAGGCCAGCTATAGAGGTGGATGTTCTTTCATCTGATGTAATAAAGGTGTGACAAACTTCTACAATTACACTGATTGCAAACAATGGATAATGTAGCAATTATGCAATATATGTATAATTCTTACAACATAAGCGATTATTCTCAATTAATCAGATGTAATTATTGTGTAGAGATGTGAATGACAAAAGGTTTTCAAGAAGGGAATTCTTTACATTTTTGATTTTGATCATCAAAGTCTCTGACAAATCAGGAAAAATTGATGCGTTTAGGGCCAGCTGACGGGGGCGGCTAAAATTATTATTTTTTTTTTTCCTATTTATTTTATTTTTTAACTTTATTACAGGTTTTTTAAAAAAAAATAAAAAATCTGATCACTTTTATTGCTGTCACAAGCAATGTAAACATCCCTTGTGACACCAATATGCAGTGACAGGTACTCTTTATGGAGGGAATCGAGGGTCTAAAAGACCCCAAACCCCTCCACTACACTTCCATGTATGCAAAACGCCGAAAACGGCGTTTTTGCATACAGCCGTTTTTTAAATTTGCCGCCTTTTGCAGCAGAGTAACCCGGAAGTGACGTCATGGACGCCGCCTCCGGGTTACATCATCGGAGACCCGATCGAAGCAGGGCCGGACTGGTCTATTGGGATACCGCCGACCCGGGGGCCGCTTTAAGATGTGGCCGCTTTTAGATGTGGCCGCTTTAAGATGTGGCTGCCCGGGCCGCTGCCGGCCCGTTGCACTGCACGGATTGTTTACTAATTCCAAGGGGGCCGGGGGGAACAGCATTGTATTAGGGGTAGGGGGAATCAGCATTGTATTAGGGGGGTCAGCATTGTATTAGGAGGAGGGGGCTGGGGGGGACAGCATTGTATTAGGGGAAGGGGGGGTCAGCATTGTATTAGGGGGAGGGGGCGGGGGGGGGGAACAGCATTGTATTAGGGGGAGGGGGCTGGGGAGGAACAGCATTGTATTAGGGGGAAGGGGCTGGGGAGGAACAGCATTGTATTAGGGGGAAGGGGCTGGGGAGGAACAGCATTGTATTAGGGGTAGGGGGCTGGGGAACAGCATTGTATTAGGGGGAGGGGGCTGGGGAACAGCATTGTATTAGGAGAGGAGGGGGCAGGGGGAGGACAACATTGTATTAGGGGGAGGGGGGATCAGCATTGTATTAGGGGGAGAACATCTTTGTGTTAGGGGAGCGGGCTGGGGGTGGGAACAGCATTGTATAAGGTAGGGGAGGCGGCCGGGGAGAACAGCATGGTATTAGGGGAAGGGGGCTGGGGGGGCATCATTGTATTAGGGGGAGGGGGGAATCAGCATTGTATTAGGGCCCCTAATACAATGCTGATCCGCCCCCCCCTCCCCCTAATACAATGTTGATCCCCCACAAATTTAGGGAGAGGAGGAAACAGCATTGTATTAGGGGGAGATCAGCATTGTATTAAGGGAAGTGGGGGATCAGCACTGTACTAAGGGGAGGGGGGATCAGCATTGTATTAGGGGGAGAATCAGCATTGTACTAGGGGGAGGGAGCTGGGAGGGGGGTCAGCATTGTATTAGGAGGAGGGGGCCGGGGAGGGGGGAATCAGCATTGTATTAGGGGGAGGAGTGCTTTTATATCTGTCTTAGCTATAACTAATGCACTCATTAAATGTGCTTTAAAATGCATGGTTTTACCTTTTATGAACAAGAAAATGATGTTGTGCTGGTATGACGAGTTGACGACGCAATGCTATGGGGCTGGTATGTCATTTTTTCCAGGGCTGGTTTTCATACCCAGTCCGGCCCTGGATCGAAGCCGTTTCCGGCTTTGATCAGGACTCCATCCAGCCGGCGGACGTGTCGGCTAGGTGCTCGGGGGTCCCGGTTAGACGGGAGCCCCGAGCAAAGTCACGGAAGGCGGCGGGAGGGGAGGGGAGGGGGGGGGGTGTCCCCTCCCGCTCACCCGGGTAACGATCGAGTGGCTCCCGAGCCGCATCGGTCGTCACTGACGGAAAGCCGACCGTCCGCTGTAAACCACGGTACCGGGATGGTGCCTCTAGCTAGAGGCATCATCCCGGTATACTACCGCAAAGTTTGCCGACGTAGTCCTACGTCACTTTACGGTAAGTGGTTAACCGTTCTAAGCCTGGTCTGAAATTACTCAAGGGAATGCGTGTTGGTTCTGGCACATCTAAAGAACCTGGGTCTGTAATTGCACTATGGGGTCTGCATCTCCCCAAGGTAATACTTAAAATCTGTCCTGTTAGTGGGTCCTGAGGACTGGAGTTAAAGCGGAGTTCCGGCCACAAAAAAAATGTTCAATGAAAATCCCCCCGGGACAGTCAGGGCTAGTACATTCCACAATGGCTAGCCTCTGATCTGTCCCAGTTCGCACTTACCTTTTAGAAGAAATATTTACCTTGAAAATTTCTTCTCCGGCGTTGCCATCTCGGATGTGGGCAGCTGAAGCCAGCGCGATCCTCTTCGGCGTCCTCTTCCGCGTCCTCTTCTCCCAGAATGCCCTGCACCGGCCCATCTCATCACTTCCGGTGCGCGCGCGTCATCCCTCCACAGCTTCTGGGCATGCCCAGAAACTGTTTAGCAGGGAATGAGGCGCCGCACCGGAAGTGACGAGCAGGCCGATGCATGCGCATTGATTCCTGGGAGCGATGACGTTCAGCTCCCAGGAATCTATGCAAAGAGGAAGTGACGGCGCGGGCCGCGGCCGCAGAGGGAGGAAGTGGAAGAAAGGGGAGTATATTTTTCTGCAATAACAAGGCAAGTAAAAAAAAATAAAAAAATCGTAATTATCCATTTCTTTTTCAGGTGATTAGAAGCAAGCAGATAGCCCAAAATCAACTATGTCGATTTTGTGGCCGGAACTCCGCTTTAAGAACCACTGCTCTAGACCAAGAAAAAAGATGGGGACAACTCTAGAGCATGGAGAGCATAAGTATAACTTGGCAATCCTTTTTATTTTCTTAGAAGTAGGAAAAAAATGGGGTTATACTTTAAGTATAAGCAGCTGTTGGGTCGGTAATAAAGTGAACCTGTTGCTTTTCCCTGCATTAGTGTACCCATCAGAGACACAGCAGGAAGTGGAAATCCACCCTAAAGTAGACTCAGTTTTCCCATTGGACAATTTCCCTTCCACTCCTATTCTGCTTAGATCTTTCCAATAGGAAAACAGACAGCAATGAAAAAACATGGCGAAGGTTCTTACCCTTCCTCACACCATGCAAAACTAGAACAAACGTTTTGGCTGGAGTTCTACTTGATGCCAAGGTCAGCGGTGTATTTAGGTTTTGTGCTGCCCTAGGCCTGACTAAACTTGTGTAGCCCCTAATTTAAATATGACCCACCTCTTCCTGTAAAGGCCACTCCCCTTCCTGTTTTTGACCCGCCCTGTTATCTAAACCACAGACCACAACCAGTCTATCAGTGCCCATCAGTCCAGCCTCATCAGTGCCGCCTTATCAGTGCCCATCAGTGCAGCCTCATTACTGCCCATCAGTGCAGCCTCATCAGTGCGGCCTCATCAGTACAGCCCGATCAGTGGCCACCAGTGCAGCTTATCAGTGCCACCTCATCAGTGGCCATCAGTGAAGCCTATTAGTGCCCATCATTCAGTACCAGCAGGTAGCAATGTGACTGCTTTATGGGGGTGCCAGACTGATTTGCCCCATAGGACTGGCACTATACTAAAAGTGTAGTGCAAGCCGGTGGGGACCCTTTTCGTGCGGGAGCCAGGAGGAGGCTGTTTTTTTTTTCCATGTGGGGTGCAGCTTTTTTGCTGCTCCCCTGCAAAGTGCTGCCCTAGGCCTGGGCCTTGTTGGCCTAGGCCAAGATACAGCACTGGCCAAGGTACCGATATGACAGCTATGTTTTTGGTTTTCAGAAGAAAAACCCTGAGGGATTAAGAGTGGAGATAATTTCCAGCAAACAGCTGACTTTCTGTTTGACATTCGCATTAGCAGTGGTATAACAATATGCTATGGGACCTGGGAAAGGAGGGTGCCACCCATGCCAATCACAGATTACTCTCTGTGCAGTAAAAAAGTATTTAGTTCTCTGTTGTAGCGGTGTAGATTTATTGCCCTCTTAACTTCTGTTTTAGATTAAAATCCTGTATGCAGGGTCGGGACAAAGGGTGGGCAGGAGGGACAGCCGCCCAGGGTGCAGTGGTAGGGGAGGGCACCCACTCACCACATGAAAGTGCCAAATCAGTGGCTAGCAACCAGGGACTGCAGTTTTACATCTGCTCTGATGGCTACTGGTGTCATGCCATACTCCAGCATACCCCCATCAGCATCCACCATCAGCTGACACAGAAACACACCATACATGTGAAACCACCTTCTAGCCACAAGAAAGGAAACGAATGCCCATGCAGGAGCAGTGCATACTCTATGCCAACCATTAACAGTTGGAGCACAGGGGAAAAAAAATGGGCACTAGGTGGTAACCCATTCTATGGCATGCATTAGGAAGGGGGTGCAGGTCTGCATCCTTCACCTGGGTGCTGGACGAACCTGACCCGGTACTGCCTGTATATCTAATGCAGTCACAAAAATTAAAACCTTCAGGCTGGATTCACACCCAGGGGTGAGCAGGAGGGGCAGGATCCCTGGGCACTGTGGTATCATGTGAGGTGTGGGGATGGGGAAAGAGGATTTGAGCTAGGAGGGGGATTTGTGCTAGAAGTGGTGATATGGTAGAGGAGGGAAGGCGATTTGTGCGAAGAGGTGAATTGTTCTAGTAGTGATGATGTGGGGGGGGGGGGGGGGGGGTTGTGCTAGGAAGGAGATCTGGCATGGGGGGGGGGGGGGGGAATTTGAGGGATGGAGGAGGATTTGTGTTGGGGGGGGGTGGTTTTGTTTGGGGAAGAGGTATTTGTGCTAAAAAGAGAGGAGGGGGGATTTCTGTAGGGGGGGGGGGGCAGATTTGTACTGGGAGGAGGAGGAATTTATGCTTAAGGCCCCTTTCACACAGGCGGACCGTTCAGATCCGCCTGTTCGTTTTTTTTTGGCGGATCTGAACGGTCCCCCCATGCATCTCTATGGGGCATCAGATGTCTGCCTTTACACGCACATGAACTTTAATGACATCCCAGTCTTAGTCCATAGGGTTCAATATTGGGTTGGCCCACCCTTTGCATCCATAACAGCTTCAACTCTTCTGGTAAGGCTGTCCCCAAAGTTTAGGAGTGTGTCTATGGGAATGTTTGACCATTCTTCCAGAAGCGCATTAGTGAGGTCAGGCACTGATGTTGGACAAGAAGGCCTGGCTTGCAGTCTCCGCTCTAATTCATCCAAAAGGTGTATTATCAGGTTGAGGTCAGGACTCTGTGCAGGCCAGTCAAGGTCCTCCACCCGAAACTCACTCATCTATGTCTTTATGGACCTTGCTTTGTGCACTGATGTGCAGTCATGTTGGAATAGGAAGGGGCCGTCCCCAAACTGTTCCCACAAAGTTTGGAGCATGAAAATGTCTTGGTATGCTGACGCCTTAAGAGTTCCCTTCACTGGAACTAAGGGGCCAAACCCAACCCCTGAAAAACAACCCCATACCATAATCCCCCCTCCACCAAATGATTTGGACCAGTGCACAAAGCAAGGTCCATAAATACATTGAATAGCAAGTTTAGGGTGAAGGAACTTGACTGGCCGGCACAGAGTCCTGACCTCAACCCGATAGAACACCTTTGGGATGAATTAGAGTGGAGACTGCAAGCCAGACCTTCTCGTCCAACATCACTGCTTAACCTCACAAATGCTCTTCTGAAAGAATGCTCAAACATACCATAAACACACTCCTAAACCTTGTGGACAGCCTTCCCAGAAGAGTTGAAGCTGTTATAACTGCAAAGGGTGGGCCAACTCAATATTGAACCCAATGGACTAAGACTGGGATGCCATTAAAGTTCATGTGCGTGTAAAGGCAGGCGTCCCAATACTTTTGGTTAATAGTGTATATTTATGTTATACTCAATGACAGGTCACGGTTGACTCTGCCAGCTGCTACAGTATCTATAGGGCCCCTTGATTCATAGTTACCCCCCTGCCCATAAGAGTTATTTAATTGCCTCTAAAAATGTTGGCCAAGGAGACAACCCAACCACAAAAAGCGTACCATACCTGTGTGCCCTACAAAGCCCGGTCACATGCCTTCACCTGTCCCTGCACACTATGCGTTGGTGTCAGATGGTGTCAGCGATTCTGTGCCAGCTCCTGGTTTACGGAATGTAAAGTTTTTCCTCATCTGTGCTAGGTGGGTGATCCCGGCATTGGCAGAAGGAGACGGTCATCTGCAGCAGGAAAGGACAGGAGTGTCCCCGGTCGGGATACAACTCTCCTGCTGCGTGCCAGGGTGTGTACGAAGTCAGCCGGCGTCCGCCCTGTACAGGTGTGTTCACCTGTCTGCCAGCTCTGATCTCACACCCAGGGAAACAGGATACACCTCCACCTGCTAGAGTGCTAAATCTCCAACCCCGTCCACCCCCAGGGGGAGAGGACTTGTTACAGAACTCGGCAATGTGTGTGACAACCATTGAGGTTACATATCTTTTTTTTTTTTTTCCTCTTTAAAAATAAAAAAGATTTTCTGCAATGCAAGAGAGCAATGTCCCATTACGTAAAATAAGACCGAAAAAACAATAGAGCATACATTTAATAAAACATGAAAGTGATAATAAACACACACTGTTTATGTTACATTATCCCTTTTCTGTATGTGGATGATGGCACTGTAATTATTTAAAATAAATAAATGATTTAAAAAAAAAAATAAACATCGAAGTAAATTTTTCCTAAATGATATACAGCTTTCACATGACCCAGTTCTTTCCCAGCCTGTCTGCAGGCAAACACAAGCAGGAGAAGCTTCTAGTCCTCCGCTGCTCGTCACATGTTCAAAAATAAATTAAAAAAAAAAAAACAGCCTTTGGAATACAGAGCAAAAATAAATATTTAATATCAATAAACTGTTTTTATAACCAACAATCGTACAAAAAAAAAAAGGAAAAATAACGATCACAATATACAATATCAAAATCTATACTCTTTTTTTTTTCTATCATAGAGTATAGAGCAGTGGTTCTTAACCTGGGTTCGATCAAACCCCAGGGGTTCGGTGGGTCAGTCTCGAGGGTTCGGCACACCCTCCGCTAGTACCACTTCGCTGTCAGGGACTATTTCTCCAGTTTCGGGCATGTCATGTCACTCACTCTGTCATGATAGGCTGGCCGCCGCCGCCCGCTGAGTCTGCTCGCACTTGCAGCTCTCTCTGCCCCATGCTCACTCTCACTGCTGGCTGTGCAGCTCGGCTCCCGGCCGAATCCGATCCAGCCGGAGCCGGGGTCGCCCACCGTGGAGTGGTGGGGGAGAGAAAGGCCAGGCGTGCAGTGCGGAGAGGGACTGTCTGGGGGAGGGACTAACCCGTGCAGCGGCCGCCCAGCGCAGCGCGGGAGAGAACCACCAGGCCAGGCAGCCGCAGCAGCATGAGAAGCCGGCAGGTGAGAGGCCAGAGAGCCAGTGCTGACAGTGGTGCTGCAGCCTGCAGGAGGAAAATCTAGCCTGTGATCGGGAGTCGGGACACAGGTGAAAAAAAAAGGTAGGACTGGAGTAGTACTGGCTGTACTAGTCTAGTGACTGATTGTGTGAGAACACTGAGAAGACTATGTAAAGGGGATCTATTTTATGGGGAACCTGGCCTGCTGTAAGGGGGGAGATCTAAATGGGGGACGGGACCTCACCTCACCCTGGCCTGCTGTAAGGGGGGGATCTATATGGGGGACCTGGGATCTATATGGGGGACCTCATCCTGGCCTGCTGTAAGGGGGGATCTATATGGGGGACCAGGTCCCCCATATAGATCCCCCCTTACAGCATGCCAGGGTGAGGTGACGTCCCATCCCCCATATAGATCTTCCCCTTACAGCAGGCCAGGGTGAGGTGAGGTCCTCCATATAGATCCCCCCTACAGCAGGCCAGGGTGAGGTTAGGTCACTCTGGGGTTCCCCATATAGATCCCCCTTACAGCAGGCCAGGGTGAGGTTAGGTCACTCTGGGGTTCCCCATATAGATCCCCCTTACAGCAGGCCAGGGTGAGGTTAGGTCACTCTGGGGTTCCCCATATAGATCCCCCTTACAGCAGGCCAGGGTCCGGATCTCACCTCACCCTGTCCTGCTGTAAGGGGGGAGATCTATATGGGGGACGGGACCTCACCTCACCCTGGCCTGCTGTAAGGGGGGATCTATATGGGGGACCTGGGATCTATATGGGGGACCTCATCCTGGCCTGCTGTAAGGGGGGATCTATATGGGGGACCAGGTCCCCCATATAGATCCCCCCTTACAGCAGGCCAGGGTGAGGTGAGGTCCCGTCCCCCATATAGATCTCCCCCCTTACAGCAGGCCAGGGTGAGGTAAGGTCACTCTGGGGTCCCCCATATAGATCCCCCCCTACAGCAGGCCAGGGTCCGGATCTCACCTCACCCTGTCCTGCTGTAAGGGGGGAGATCTATATGGGGGACGGGACCTCACCTCACCCTGGCCTGCTGTAAGGGGGGGATCTATATGGGGGACCTGGGATCTATATGGGGGACCTCATCCTGGCCTGCTGTAAGGGGGGATCTATATGGGGGACCAGGTCCCCCATATAGATCCCCCCTTACAGCATGCCAGGGTGAGGTGACGTCCCATCCCCCATATAGATCTTCCCCTTACAGCAGGCCAGGGTGAGGAGAGGTCCCATCCCCCCTATAGATCTCCCCCTTACAGCAGGCCAGGGTGAGGTGAGGTCCCGTCCCACATATAGATCCCCCTTACAGCAGGCCAGGAGGTGACATGAGACATGATAATGACATGAAAGTGACACTTGCCAAGATAAAGCCGCGCATTTCTGAACTGGTCTCTGAAAGACAACAGCAGAAGTCACACTAATTTGCAGTAAATATTCATTATTATGTTTTTGTGTGAAAATCATGTTTTAATGGCTTTGTTCTTTGTTATTAATGGTTTTGTTCATTTTGTGCACCTATGTATAAATATATACCTAAAATAATATATACCTATGTTTTGAATTTGAAAAAAAATCATATTTTATTTTTCCAATTAAGAAGGGTTCGGTGAAGGCGCATATGAAACTGGTGGGGTTCAGTACCTCTAACAAGGTTAAGAACCACTGGTATAGAGTATAGATTTTGATATTGTGATCGTTATTTTTCCTTTTTTTTTTTTTGTATGATTGTTGGTTATAAAATTAATAAAAAGAGATTTAAAAAAAATATATAAAAAATCAATAAACTGTTTTTTAACCTTTTGCCTACCGGGCCCCTTCCTGCCCAGGCCAAATTTCAGCTTTCAGTTGCATTTTGAATGACAATTGCATTGTCATGCAACACTGTGCCCAAATAAAATTATAGAGATAAAAAATAGAGCTTTCTTTTGGTGGAATTTAATCACCGCTGGGTTTTTCATTTTTTGCTAAACAAACGAACAAAGACTGAAAGTTTCTGTTATAACATTTTACAAACAGGTTATTTTTCCCCTTCACTGATGTGCACTGATGGGCAATGATAGGCTGCAGTAATGGGGACTAATGAGGCGGTACTGATGTGGCAGCGATTGGCTACACTGATGGTCACTAATGAGGTGGCACTGATGGGCACTGATAGGCTGCACTGATGGGCACTAATGAGGTGGCACTGATAGGTTGCACTGATGGGCACTGATGAGGCAGCACTATTGGGCACTGATAGGCTGCACTGATGGGCACTGATGATGCTGCACTGATGGGCACTGATGAGGCAGCAATGAAAGGCTGCACTGATGGGCAACGATGAGGCGGCACTGATGAGGCAGCACTGATAGGCTGCACTGATGTGCACAAATGAGGTGGCACTGATGGGCACTGATATGTTGCACTGATGAGGCAGCACTGATGAGGCAGCACTGTTGGGCACTGATAGGCTGCACTGATGGGCACTGATGATGCTGCACTGATGGGCACTGATGAGGCAGCAATGAAAGGCTGCACTGATGGGCAACGATGAGGCGGCACTGATGAGGCAGCACTGATAGGCTGCACTGATGTGCACAAATGAGGTGGCACTGATGGGCACTGATATGTTGCACTGATGAGGCAGCACTGATGAGGCAGCACTGTTGGGCACTGATAGGCTGCACTGATGGGCACTGAGGAGGCTGCACTGATGGGCACCGATAAGGAGCCACTGATGAGATTGCAAAAATATGTGGCACTGATCGGCACTGATAGACAGCACTGAAGGACACTAAAAGGAGGCACTGATGGACACATTGATCACAATGTGCGCCACCACAGAATTGGCTCACTACGCTATAGCCATCATTTTGCTACAGCACAGTCGGCAAGTGGTTACATTGGCATACAAATATATATTTGAAATCAAATATTTTGTATTTTTTGGCAATAACATGGTGTGGACAGTGTCTATGAATGGAAGGGAGGTGAAGCCTCCATTAATCTACATGTAATTTCCCCCCATTGTGTTTAGCTGGTTAGTGGTTCTGAAGGAGGAGGGAGGAAGTGGGTTGTCATTTTCCACTGTGTATACGCCCACACGTGTGACTCTATAGTCACATGGGCTGCTAGATGTGATAGGGAGGAAATGCTCAGAATGGACTCATACTGGCAAATGAAATAGCAGCACAAGCACACATTTTCACGTATGTACCAATGATAAAGGGTCTCTGCTGGCAGCAAATAGAAAAAATTTCAGGTGTTTTTTTCCACCCCTGAAATGCCCCACAACCACCTTACTGGACTGCGATGACGTTATGTGTCAGAATGACGTACAGGTAATAATTAAACTCACTTAGTGCCTTATCTACATTAATCACTTCCTGACCACCAGCAGTACATATACTGCGGCAGGTCGGGTCTGTTCCGCGAAACGACATACCTGTATGTAGCTTCGCGAGAACGCTAGCAGGGGCGCACGTGTGCACCCATTCACCACAGGGGAAGCCAATTCGTGGACACCCGCGATCGCTCCTCGTGGAGACAGAAAAGCAGTCTGCCGCTGTTCTGTCAGTTATGAATCCTGTGTTCCTCCTATTTAGGAACACAGGTCTCTGTTCTCATGCAGAAAGCCCATCCCTCACACAGTTAGAAAGCACCCCCTAGGCTCAAATTTAACCCTTTGATCGCCCCTGGTGTTAAACCCCTTCTATGCCAGTGTCATTTTTACAGTAACAGTACATATTTTTAGCACTGATTACTGTAATAATGTCACTGGTCCCCCCAAAAGTGTCAAAAATGTCATTCAGGGGTCCGATCTGTCCGCCGCAATGTCGCAGTCATGCTAAAAATCGCAGATCGCCGCCATTACTAGTAAAAAATGATTAAAATAATATAAAATGAATAAAAATGTCATAAATCTCTCCCCTAGTTTGTAGACATGATAACTTTTGCACAAACCAATCAATATTCACTTATTGGGATTTTTTATTTTTTTTTTAAATATAACAATATGTAGAAGAATACAAATTGGCCTAAAATTATGAAAAATGTTGATTTTTAATTTTTTTTATTGGGAATGTTATATAGCAGAAAGAAAAAAAATAGCTTTTTTTTCCAGAATTGTCACTCATTTTTTGTTTTATAGCGCAAACAATAAAAATCCCACAGGTGATCACATACCACCAAAATAAAGCTCTATTTGTGGGGAAAAAGGAACACCAATTGTATTTAGGTACAGCGTTGCACGACTGCGCAATTGTCAGTTAAAGTAACGCACTGCCGTATCGCAAAAAATGACATGGTCATTAAGGGGATAAATCCTTCCTGTCCAGAAGGGGTTAAATTAGCCTCAGAACCTGTGTAGTTGATAAGTGCTTGGGTTTATAGAGATGAGGTGATAACCTTACCAGGCATCCTTTTAACAAGATCTTTATGCCCAGGGGGTGATAAGGAGCAGCTGATCATGTGACCACTGGGATTGGCTGTCACAGTGGCACTGGCGGTTCTACATTAAATTGCTCCCCGGGCAAGACTCCCTCCTGGCGCCCCCCCCAAAAAAAATAACATGACAACATAACAATAAATGCAGAGTGCCACAGCATTGTTGCCCCCAATAAATGCAGAATGCCACAGCAATGCCCCCAATAAATGCAGAGTGCCACAGCAATGCCCCCAATAAATGCAGAGTGCCACAGCAATGCCCCAATAAATGCAGAGTGCCACAGCAATGTCCCCAATAAATGCAGAGTGCCACAGCATTGCCCCCAATAAATGCAGAGTGCCACAGCAATGTCCCCAATAAATGCAGAGTGCCACAGCAATGTCCCCAATAAATGCAGAGTGCCACAGCAATGTCCCCAATAAATGCAGAGTGCCACAGCATTGCCCCCAATAAATGCAGAGTGCCACAGCATTGTTGCCCCCAATAAATGCAGAGTGCCACAGCATTGTTGCCCCCAATAAATGCAGAGTGCCACAGCATTGTTGCCCCCAATAAATGCAGAGTGCCACAGCATTGTTGCCCCCAATAAATGCAGAGTGCCACAGCATTGTTGCCCCCAATAAATGCAGAGTGCCACAGCATTGTTGCCCCCAATAAACGCATTGCCCCTTTTCAATTCAGAGCGCCACAGCAATGCCCCCTTTAATGCAGAGCGCCACAGCAATGCCCCCTTTCAATGCAGAGCGCCACAACAATGCCCCCTTTCAATGCAGAGCGCCACAGAAATGCCCCCTTTCAATGTAGAGATGCCACAGCATTGCCCCCTTTAATGCAGAGTGCCACAGCAATGCCCCCTTTCAATGCAGAGCGCCACAGCAATGCCCCCTTTCAATGCAGAGCGCCACAGAAATGCCCCCTTCCAATGTAGAGCTGCCACAGCATTGCCCCCTTTAATGCAGAGCGCCACAGCAATGCCCCCTTTCAATGCAGAGCGCCACAGCAATGCCCCCTTTAATGCCCCCAATAAATGCAGAGTGCCACAGCATTGTTGCCCCCAATAAATGCATTGCCCCTTTTCAATTCAGAGCACCACAGCAATGCCCCCTTTAATGCAGAGCGCCACAGCAATGCCCCCTTTAATGCAGAGCGCCACAGCAATGCCCCCTTTAATGCAGAGTGCCACAGCAATGCCCCCCTTCAATGTAGAGATGCCACAGCAGCATTGCCCCCTTTCAATGCAGAGCGCCGCCCACAGCGGAGAGCAACTTATCTGCAACTGCAAGTATGTGTAGTGATAGTGACGACTACTACAGACTCAGTACAGTCAGTGTGTACTCGCCTTCTGCGCCGCCGCTGCTGTGCCTGTAGTGTGTACAGTACGTACTCCGAGTCCTCAGCTCCTCCTCCGACCTCGCCTTGCCGCCGCTGCTGTGCTGTGTGTGTCACTCTGTGTAGTGTACTCTCGGCTGAGTCGGCTCCTCCGCTCCTCCTCCCCCCCCCCCCGCGCCGCTAGTTCTGAGCACGGCTGCTGCTGCATTACGCTGCTGCACAATCCCCGCTCCACTGGAGCGGCTCCAGGCAAACTCCAGCCGCCGGCCCGGCTCCTTCAGCAGCAGGGGCGGCAGCGGCGCCGGCGCCCGCAGCAAAGATCAGATGATTTTCTTTTTCTCCACCACCGCGAGGGCCGCCCCCCACGTGATGCCGCCCCGGGCGGCTGCCCCGTTCACCCGTGCCCAAAACCGCCACTGCACAGTGGTCACACGGTCAGGAGCTGGTCCCGCTGGCTCCTGATTATTAGTAGAGACCAAAAGTTGTCTTTGACAGCTTGGTCACTGTGCTAGGAGCGGACGCACAAACATGTGTACACAGTGTCGGGACAAGGTCATTCAGTGCCCAGGGCAAGTATGCCAAACTGCACCCCCCCCCTTTCTTTAGAGTTAGGGTCGAGGCGCCCCCTATTCCTGCAATAAATCATTGCGCCCAGGGCAACCTTCCCCTCCTGCCCACCCCTTGTCCCAGGCCTGTGTGTACATAGCAGGTACACATGCCGCTGTTGCAATGCTTTGCTTTTTGGCTGCGTCTATTATATCTGCCTGTCAAATGCACCAATTAAACACCATGGGAGCATGCAGCAACTGCAAGCTGTTGTTCTGCTTCAAATGCTGCTTTTTGCATTGACATACCTCCTTAGACCCCTTCTGTCTGGACAGTATGGTGGTCATCTGCTGAATCAGCACCATCCACAGGCAGCCTAACTCTTCAATGGGACACTGTTGTTGATTTATTAAAACTGGAGATTGCCAAATCTGGTGCAGCTGTGCATGGCAGCCAATCAGCTTCTAACTTCAGCTTGTTCAATGAAGCTTTGACAAAAAGACCTGGAAGCTGATTGGTTTCTATGCAGAGCTGCACCAGATTTTGCACTCTCCAGTTTCAGTATATCAACCCCACAGAAGTTGAATCCAGCACAATTTTACTTGCATTTCACCGGATGTTTTTCCAGTCTGTAAAAAGACAATGGCTTTCTCAGACCCTGTCTTTGTGAAGAAGGAGGGGGGGGGGGGGGGGGGGGGAAGATACCAAAAGCACATAGTAAACAGGTTGTACTGGCCCAGAACCGCCATTGGATGTAAGCATACAACAGAAAAAATAATCATTTAAAGTGGTTCTAAAGGCTCAAGGTTTTTTGCCTGCAGGCATCCAGTGCATGAAGGTAAAGAAAAACTCCTCTGCGTGGCAGCTCCCCCCAGCCTCACCTAATACTTACCTAAGCCCCATCTCGATCCAGCGATGTGCATGCATTCTCTCGTGGCACTCTCCCTCCTCATTGGCTCCTCATTGGCTGAGACAGCAGCAGAAGCCAATAGCTCCTGCTGCTGTCATTCACAGTCAGTGAGCCATTGAGGAGAGAGAGGGGGCAGGTCCAAGTCGCAGCTCTGTGTGTGGATGAATACGCAGAGCCGTGGCTCAGGAACGAGTCTGCTTGGGTGCCCCTACTGCAAGCTGCTTGCTCTGGGGGCAATCAGCAGGAGGGGGCAGGAGCGCCAGCAGGGGACCCCAGAAGAGGCATATCAGGGCTGCTCTATGCAAAACCAGGTGAGGATAACATTTTTTTTTGTTTGTTTTTTTTTAACAAAAAGCTTTAAATATCACTTTAATGCAGTTCAAAGTAAGACATAAAAATGCTTAAAAAGCAGGGCAAAACAATGTTTTTTTTTTTTAAAACAAAATCCCCATTGGAAAAAAACGTAATTTAAGCGGAATTTCATCCAAAAGTGGAACTTTCGCTTTAAATACTGCTGACCCCCTGACTTGCCACATTTGGCATGTCATTTTTTTTGAGGGGGGGTACCTAGATTTGACAGGTACCTGCTCATACTTCCGCTTGAGCCGCTTAAGCGGCCCGAGCGGAAGTTCTCCTCTCCCCCTCCCTCCCTGCAATCCTCTCGGACATGTCACAGGTCCCAGAGGAATGCCCGGCCATGCACAACGCGCAGCGCGACTCGCGCATGCACAGTGCGCACCTGGCCGTGAAGCCACAAGCTGTCACAGCCAGGTGCCCACACTAGAGATGCCTGCGCCGCGGAGAGAGGAGAGGGAAAGGATCGAGGCTTCGGGCGGCCGCATCGCTTGACCGTGGGACAGGTGAGCGTGTTTATTAAAAGTCAGCAGCTACACTTTTTGTAGCTGCTGACTTTTAATAAACACAAAAATGAGTGGAACCCCGCTTTAAGGAGGTGACAGGATTACCTCCTGAATGCCTGGCATTCACTGCTATACCACCCTCTGATAAGCTATCCACTGCGGATCACTTTTCAGAGGGCAGTAAGTGAAAAAGCACATTTCTGCCATCCATTGCTAGTTGTGCAACTAATGAGTTTGCTTTAATTTCTGGACTTCTCCATGGAGGCTGCCTCTGAAGAAGGGTGATGGTGTGCCATGCAGGCACAAAGCGGCACCTGCTATGTGTTCCACTGGAAGCGTTTAACCACCAGGAGTCATGACAAAAAACCCCCGTAAGCATTCATCCTTATTTTGCATTGTGACCCCCAGAACTAGCGTACATTTGTTTGAGTTCAGGTTCATGGGAATCAGCTGTCACCATAGTTTTCTTGCAGGAGTCCGGGAAATAGGTGGGGGCTCATCAATGTCTCCAAGATTGAGGAGAAGCCAGCAGTGACCCCCGAAGAAGGGGAAACAATTACTTTTCCTCCTCGTTCCTGACTGTGAACCTGCTGACCGGGGGAAGTGGAATATCCTCCCAGGCTATGGGATGATAAAAGATGAAAAACTGGATAGCAAAGTATGTATTGTATGACAGCACATTACATATTCAGGATTTTACAACAAGATCGATTTCATTTGCAATATATAAGGAAACAAAAATGCTTAAATTCCTTTGTTTCCACTGCAACCTGTGAGGTTTCTGTACAGGTGACAATGATCGGCACTCGTACTCGGCAATCACTGTACCAGGGGCGTAACTACAGGGGTTGCAGGGGTTGCAATCGCAACCGGGCCCCATGCTCAAGGGGGCCCATGTGGCTCCCCTGTACACCTGAATAGGAGGGGCGGCGGGGGCAGAATGTAGAGAAATCAATGTCCTCCTTTTTTCCTTCTGTAGCTGCAGGAGGAAAATGGAGGAGATTGGTTCCTCTGTACACTGCCCCCCGCCACTTCTCCTATCCAGTATACTTGTGTTCTGCTGTCTCTGGGCCCCTGTGTGCTCCCCTGGTCCACCCCTCCCCCTTCTGTGCTGCCCCCCCCCCTTCAGAATGCTCCCTTCCCTCTCCTGCTGGCTGCTGCAGGGGATGTGTCACAACAGAGAACCAGGAAGGGGTCAGTAAATATGTAATTTACCAGCTCCTTCCTTTTCTGAATGGACAGAGTCATAGTCAGTCACATTGTAAAAAAATTAAATAAAATGATAAAAATAATACAATTAAAATACCAAAAAAAAAAATACTGACACCAGTGGGTGAACTTCCAGGATCGCAAAGGTCACACTTGCGACAGGGCCCTGGCATTCCACCACCGTCGGTAGTCCCCAAGATGGCAGGAAGGGGGCCCACTGCAGAACTTGTGAAAGGGTCCCGCTGCGGGACCGTAATAAAGGGCCCCGCAATGAGAGTAAAGGGCCCCAGGGGGCCCTTCATGGTTTCTTGCACCGGGGCCCTGAAGGTTCTAGTTACGCCTCTGCACTGTACTATTGGTCTACCAATAGAATCTTATAGATCAGGATTGTGAAACTCCATTTCATCGCAGGACGCATAAGCATTATGGTTGCCCTTAAAGGGCTGTTTGTATCTGTAAGGCCCCTTTCACACTAGTGCAACTTGTCCCGTGATTTTGGACTGCAAAATTGCATGACAAGTCGTTTTCCATTATTTTCAATGAGCCCCATTCATATCAGTGCGTTTTGAAGTCGCACCGACTTCAAAGTAGTTCCTGCACTACTTTGCCACGATTTGATTGCGTTTTGAGCCATAGCAATTGCTTTCAAAATCGCAGCAAAGTCGTGTCAAAATTGTGCCGCAAAATCGCGGTAAAATCGCGTCGCATAAGTGTGAAAGGGGCCTAAGACTGGATGTCCAGAGCATTCCACCCCCCTTACATCAGATGTCAAAAGCCCCCACCTTTAGAAGTCAAGAGCCCCCCACCCTTCCTTATATCACAGTGCACCCCCTTACCTTGCGTTAGTGCCTGGAAAAAGCTGTGGGCGGAGCTGGGAAGCAGAAAGTGCATAGTCTGGAGGAGGACCGGAGGAGGGCTGAAGCCTGCTGAATGCTGAAACCAGGAGAGGCGGAGACAAGGGGGTGCTGCAGCTGCACAGAAAGGCATAGGATCTGTAGGAGGAATTCTGTCCTCCCCTCAGCTGTTGACAGCTCAAATTGGGGGCAGAGACAAGTCTCTCCATAGCTGCACTGAGAAGGGCAGGAACTGGCGGAGGAGTTCTGTGCTCCTCTTTGCTGCTGACTGCTGAGCAGTGGCGTAGCGTGGGGGGTGCAGGGGGGGCCGGCCGCACCGGGCGCAGCATCTGGGGGGGGGCGCATCCGAAGTGTCACTCTGTCTGTCTGACTCTGACATACACAGTTCACACACTGTCTGCGGCTGCCTCCATCTTTAGGCTGGGAGATGTCCAGCGCAGCCGCCCTATGGTTGAAAATGGCGGGGCGGGGCTGGACTGTGCCTCACCTGTCCATTGGTGTAGGGTGGGGCTGGTGTTGCAAGCCAATCCCTGCCTATGCCGCCTCTCCTCACTGCTCAGTCAGTTTAGCAGCGAGTGACTCAGCAGCCTGGCGCCGTCACAGAGTGTTTTTTTTTTTAATCACTTGATTAGAGCCAGAGGCTCTAATAGGCTTCAAAAAAAGGGTGGACCCGGGGGGCAAAGCAGTGCGCCCTGAGCCCACCCATTGTGTGACAATCACTCTGCATTGAATGGGGACACGCTGGTCTCTCTGCATTGAATGGGGGCACGCGGGTCTCTCTGCATTGAATGGGGGCACGCGGGTCTCTCTGCATTGAAAGGGGGCACGCTGGTCATTCAGCATTGAAAGGGGGCACGCTGGTCACTCTGCATTGAAAGGGGGCACGCTGGTCATTCAAACTTGTATTTAGATGCATTTTACTTTAATTACATCAGTATTTTCATAACAAACAATACATGTGCTTAGGGGGTAAGGGTTTATTTAACTAATCTAGTGGAAGAGACTCGAGTGCTAAAATCTCGCGGGTTAGGGGGCGCAAATTACTTGCCTTGCCCCGGGTGCTGACAACCCACGCTACGCCACTGCTGCTGAGACAAGGTGGGGAGGAAATGATGGGGGTGCTGCAGCTGCAGGAGAGGTGCGCAAGACACATTAAATGGTGTGGTGGGACGGATTTGGCCCGTGTGCCTTGTGTTTGGCATACAGTGGGGAAAATAGTTATTTGATCCCCTGCGGATTTTGAAAGTTTGTCCACTTACAAAGAAATGAAGGATCTATAATTTTTATCATGAGTGTATTTTAAATGATAGACAGAATATCAACAAAACATGATACTAATGTTATAAATTAAGTTTCAGTTAAGTGAGTAAAATAAGTATTTGATCCCCAAGTAAAAGATGCCTTAGTACTTGGTGGAGAAACCCTTGTTGGCAAGCACAGAGGTAATATGTTTCTTGTAGTTGGTGACCAGGTTTGCACACATCTCAGGAGGGATTTTGGTCCACCTTTCTTTACAGATCTTCTCTAAATCCTTAAGGTTTCTTGGCTGTCACTTGGCAACTCAAAGTGCCAGCTCCCTCCATAAATGTTCTAGAGCAGGGGTCTTCAAACTCTGCCCCCCTCCCCCAGTTGTTCAGGAACTACAATTCCCATCATGCCTAGTCATGTTTGTGAATGTCAGAGTTTTATAATGCCTCATGGGATGTGTAGTTCTGTAACAGCTGGAGGGCCGTAGTTTGAGGATCCCTGTTCTATAGGATGGCTAGGCCACTCCAAGACCTTAAAGCGGAGTTCCACCCATTTCTAATAAATTGGATTACATAGATGTATGTAATCCCCTTTAAAACGACTTTTACCAATGGAAATTTTTTTTTGTTGTTGTTGCTAGTAAATACCTGATTTTCTACTTTATTTATCCTCTTCTCACTTCCGGGTCTGGTCGGCGATTACGTCATTCGGCGATTCGCAGTGTGTGCTGGGATGGCATGAAATCTCGCATTATTACACAGGAGATGAGCTGCACTGTGTGCTCTGCCCCGCCTCCGCCCCACCTCCTCTCAGTGAGCTGTATGGATGTAGTGTATTGAGGTTGTGCTCCGCCCCACCTCGTGGCGTCCCGCAGGTCACCCAGTACCGCCAACAGACGTAACGTCAACACGCCCCCTGTACGAAGCCGGCTGTATTGAATACTGTATGCTGTTTGGGAGACCTGCGGGACGCCGCGCTTTTCACCCAGGATCAGCTTATATATGCCTGTTTTTCATCTGTAACTTGTGAGTAGCCTTTTTTGTCTTAATAAATATTGCCTAATTTTTACAGGATCACGCTATGGGCCTCTGTTTCTTTTCCTGCATATCCACCTATGTTTGTTGGAGTAATTGAGGAGCATCAAGCCTGTCACCCATTAGCTATATTGATATACCAACTCGCCTGGAGAGGCTGCCCCTTCCTAAAGCAACCACGAAGTTCTGAAGTGCCTGAGTCTGACATCTTTTGACCACACTGGTTTAATTACTAGCTGGGAGAGGCTGTCTCATTTAATTGAGCAGCCACGGAGTTCTGGTAAGCTGCTTGCTATACCCGCACACAGAGGTGTCCCCTTCTCACACTTTCCCTTGGTGTCACTGGAAAGAGGCTTCTCCCTTTTTTGAATATCCTGCATGTGGATCTACAACATTTGCACTTGTTCTTGTGGGACTGTATTCATTAACCACTTTACCGCTGAGTACCGGAGTACTACTGCGGCAAAGTGGCTCTTGTAGGTCTGACCACGTAGACCTACGTCGCCAGACTCCTCCCCTGTAGGCGGCGCTCGCGCGCCGCCGGAGGCGCGCTCCCGCTGTTTTCATTCGCAGCGGGAGTCGGGCCAGGGGAGAAGCGGCGGCGATCGCCGCTGCTCTGCCCCGATCGTCGGGGAATCCAGTTTGGAGATCCGCCCGCCTGTGTAAACAAAGCGGGCGGATCTCCTCAGTGACAGGGAGTGACAGATCGGAGTGTTCAGCATAGCTGAACATGCGATCTGTCCTTGTGTCACACAGTCACCTCCCCCCCCCCCCCATACGTCAGTAAGCACCAGGCATACATTAACCCCTCCCTCTCCAATAAAATTAACCCCTTCCCTGCCAGTGTCATTTTTACAGTAACAGTGCATATTTATAGCACTGATTACTGCTGTAATGTCACTGGTACCCCCAAAAGTGTCAAAAATGTCAGTCAAGGGTCCGATCTGTCCGCCACAATGTCGCAGTCCCGCAAAAAAAATCGCAGATCGCCGCCATTACTCGTTAAAAAAAAAAACACCAAAAATTACATAAATCTTTCCCTTTGTTAGTAAACGCGATAACTTTTGCGCAAACCAATCAAAATACGCTTATTGCAATTTTTTTTACCAAACATGGGTAGCAGAAAACAAATTGGCCAAAAATTTAAAAAATAATTGGTTTTTACATCTTTTTTGGGAGGAATTTCATATAAAAAAATGTTAAAAATATTGTTATTTTTTCAAAATAAACGCTCTTTTTTTGTTTATAGCGCAAAAAGTATAAATTGCATAGGTGATCAAATACCACCAAAAGAAAGCTCTGTTTTTGGGAAAAAAAGGACGTAAATTTCGTTTGGGTACGACGTCGCACGACTGCGCAATTGTCAGTTAAAGTCGCACAGCGCCAAATCCCAAAAAGTGGCCCAGACGTAAGAGCAAAATGCTCTAGTGGTAAAGTGGTTAATTTGGACACTACCCCCTTTTTTTCTTGAATTTTGAAATGTATCAATTGTAATTTTTTCATTTATTTTAGCGCTGCACTTTTGGGTTACATTGTATTTTTGGAATCACGGTTAGTTGATTTTGTGCTAGCTGCTTAGTTATACTCTCATCACCTATCTTTTTGTCACATTAGCGCGGAAATTTTCCCTTTTTATAATTTTTATAGATGTGAACCAAGCCTTATTGCACATGAAATAACCGAAGTGGTGTAAACTAGGCTCCACATTCTTTGCATGTGCGTTCAATAAAAACGTGTCGGACCGTATCTAGTGTAAACAAGCCCTGTAATGCACACTGGATTTATGTACATTGTAATCTTTTACAACTGTTTGAGATCAATAAAAAGAGATTAAAGGAAAGTACAGTCACGCTGTCTTTATTATGATAAATGAAATAGTACTGCAGTTGGGGTGGGGGGACAGAAAAAAACACATTTCTGAGCCATGCGTTCTGCAGTACGTTTTCAGAAACACACTACAGTCCATTTAACCACTTTTTATTTTTGGAAAGGGTCAGAAACTTTTTTACCTGCACAAGGTTGCATTTTTGGTTCCATAGACTTCATTGGAAGATGCAATAAAAAAACACATGTACAGTACATTGTTTCTGGTGTTTTTTTCCTGCATGACAACAGACACCTCCCTCTAAGAACATTAACCCATCCCAAAAATGCAAAACGCATCAAAAACCCCTAAAAAGCATTCTAAACATACTGGAAAAAAACAACCACAACCTGCATAGATGTGAACCTTGCCTTAACCACTTTAAGACCGGGCCTATTTTTGACTCTTGGTGTTTAAAAGCTAAAATCTGTTTTTTTTTTTTTGCTAGAAAACTACTTAGAACCCCTAAACATTATATATTTTATTTTTAGCAGAGACCCTAGAGAATAAAATGGAGATCGTTACAATATTTTTTATTACACCGTATTTGCGCAGTTTTTTGGAAAAAATCCCTTTTTTGAATTAAAAAATAAGAAAGCAGTAATTTTTTTCTATATTGTGAAAGATAATGTTATGCCGAGTAAATAGATACCCAATATGTCATGCTTCAAAAATGGCGACAAACTTTGGTACTTAAAAATCCCCATAGGCGACATTTAAAAATGTCTACAGGTTACCAGCTTAGAGTTACAGAGGAGGTCTAGAATGCAAATTATGGCTCTCGCTCTAACGATCGCAGCAATACCTCACATGTGTGCTTTGAACACTGTTTACATATGTGGGCGGGACTTCCGTATCTGCTTCTTTGCTATTCGCTTCTGCGCGCAAGCTAACAGGGACAGTGCGCTTTAATTTTATTTTTTCCTATTTATTTTATTTATTATTTTTTATTTTTACACAGTTTTTAAAAAAAAAAAAATGTGATCATTTTTATTCCTATTACAAGGAATGTACACATCCCTTGTAATAATAATAGACATGACAGTTCCTCTTTATTGTGAGATCTGGGGTCAAAAAGACCTTAGACCTCACAACTACACAAAAAAAGAAAAAAAAAAGTGTTGGAAAATCGGCCCTTTAAACCCGTTGCTAGGTAACGACATTTGACGTCGCTCCAGTCCTCCAAGACCATAGAGTCGAGTGAGGGCCATCCTGCCCTCACTCAATTTCCTGTCTCTGAGGATCCGAGACCGGATCATTTTCCCCACTGCTGGCGGGTCCGGTAAGCGGGGTAAACAGCCGGGATGCGGCGGGAGGGGGTCACCTCTTCCGCCGCACCGTAAGGGTGAATCCGCCACTGGGACCACCCTTACCTGAAGGCTGATCGCCCGCCGTTTTCAAAAATACCGGGGTTATGGCAGCTATCTGCTGCCATAACCCCGGTATTTAGCGTCAAAGGACCGACGTAAATCGATGGCGGGCGGTTGGTAAGTGGTTAAAGCAGGCATGTCCAACCTGCGTCCCGGGGGCCGCATGCGGCCCAGAACCGCAGGCAATGCGGCCCACTGCCAATTTTTTATTTTTTTTTGCTGGGGAGGAAGGAAGTTGGGTCGGAGGCACGGCCACAGCAGCTTCCAACTAACTGTAGGCAGGGATCATCCTCTAGTTGTGTTAAATTAGTGCTGGGGGGGGGGCAGCGGCAGCGCGGGAAGGACGCTGCGGTGTTTTATTACTTATATACCTTAACTATAGTATATATTTTATATGTGGCCTGAGAAAATTTCTCTACACTCAATGTGGCCCAGAGAAGCCAAAAGGTTGGACACCCATGGGTTAAAGAGTAACTTCACTTTTGTTGAGAAAAAAACCTTCCCCTCCGGGTGATCTCTATACATTGCAGGGATTATACCAAACTTTGTTGCAGATTCCTACCTTTTTGTTACTCTGAAGAATTCACTGTTTGTTCCTCTGTGCTGAGTGGGTTTAATGGGAGTGGTTTCATTATTATCAATCAGTTGTGCAGCCTCAGAGCACTATTGAGGAAAGCTGCTGGGTCTGCATCACTTTAGACGTGTTCCTATTGGGAGTATCTCACCAAAAATTACATTTGTGTTGCAGGGGATGCCAAATATCTGACTTAGTGCAGACTTCTGGGAAAATCGGTGAGCCAATCACACAAGCAGGAAATTATGTTTCTGCGGGTGTGGTCAGTATACATTCTGTGTACAGAACAACTCCAGGTGGCCATATTGCATTGCATTTTCAGACAATTACAACAGCTGCAGATTGAAAAGGAAAGGTCATTTTTAATAACATTCAATTACAATATGATTTGTGTCGCAATTGTATACTTTATATAAATTTTTATTTATTTGCTATTTTTTTTTGGCATCCCAAAAGCGGCAAAAAGATGAGCGGTTTGCAGCATGGAAAAGTGTGCAACAAAAAGCTGCACTAGCTACTTTGCTGCGTTTGTCATGCATAGAGCAGCCCATTGATATGAATGTATGCTGCACATACATACACAAAAAAATCACACTTTCACAAAATGCTGAGCGTGAATAGGACCTAAGAGGTGTGGCAATGTTGTTGCATGCCTAAAGGTTTGAGTAGGTGGTTGTAGATCGGTGTAGTCTCTCTATCTTGTTATTTCACACCTGTTCTTTTTTCGGCACCAGGAAGGCTGCACTCCAGATTCCATCAGCCACACCTATGTACAGCGCTGCTCATTGTGATTGTATGTTTGGTAAACTGTCAGGACTTGGCCGCACCGTCACATCTCCAGGTCCTCTCATTGTTCAGACTCCTTTATTCAGAAATATGCACTCACCGGCCACTTTATTAGGTATACTCTGCTAGTAGCAGGTTGGACCCCCTTTTGCCTTCATTCTTCCTGGCATAGATTCATCAAGGAAACATTCCTCAGAGATTTTGCTCCATAGTGACATGATAACATCACATGGTTGCTGCAGATTTGTCAGCTGCACATCCATGATGGGAATCTCCCTTTCCACCACATCCCAAAGGAGTTCTATTGGATGAGATCTGGTGAGTGTGGAGGTCATTGGAGTGCAGTGACCTCATGTTGAAGAAAGCAGTGGTGAGATGATTTGAGCTTTCTGACATGGTGCATTATCCTGCTGGAAGGAGCCATCAGAAGATGGGTACACTGTAGTCATAAAGGGATGGACATGGTCATCAACAGGGGTCAAGTCCTGGGAGAAAAAGTGTGGGGACTCACCCAAGATTCCCCCCCCCCCCCCCCCACTGACATTGCAACAAAGTCCCTAAAATACCCTTATTCTGTGCTAAACAGTGCAAATATCAATATTTAAATTATTAACATGTAGCTAGGGCTATTAGCAATGTGTTTAAATTAAACAAAAATCAAAAACCATATCTCTCCATTTGCACAAAGGTCAGGTAAATATAACCCAGCCAGCAGAGTTCCTCCTTACATCAGAGTCTGCAGGATTCCCCCTTATAGTGCAAGGGAACTCTGACATAAAGGAGAATTCTGCAGATCATGATCTAAAGGGGAACTCTGATAAAAGGGGGGGGGGGCTCTGGTGTCCAGAGACCACCTTATATCAGAGTCCACTGCATTCCCCTTTACATCAGAGTTCCCACTTACATCAGGGTCTACAGCATTGCCCTTTACATCAGAGTTCCCCTTCGCATCAGCATCCACAGAGTTCCTCCTTGCACTGTAAGGGGGAATCCTGCAGACTGATATAAAGGGGAATTCCAGGAACTCTGATGTATGGGGGAGTGAATGCACTAAGGAAGTGGGAGTCCTGATATAAAGGGGAACCTTTATATCAGTGCCCTCTTACATTATTGTATTCACTCCCCCTTACATCAGTGACCCCCCCAGGTTGGCCTGACAGCACTGCCACTGACCTCCTCTTAGGTGCACCATGCTCTGGTTTTATCCTATAGTCTCCTCTCCACAGTTGAAATATGTCTGACTTCTCCTGTGATCCCCATCCTGACAGCGCTCCCACTCCTCTCCAGAACCCCCCTCAGAGACTGCAGACATGATAAAAGACAAGAGATGGTCAGAGAGTACGGACATGATACAAGAGATGGTTAGAGGCTGCGGACATTGTACAGGAGATGGTCAGAGCCTGTGGACATGATACAGGAGGTGGTCAGAGGCTGTGGACATGGTACAGGAGGTGGTCAGAGCCTGTGGACATGATACAGGAGATGGTCAGAGCCTGTGGACATGATACAGGAGGTGGTCAGAGGCTGTGGACATGATACAGGAGGTGGTCAGAGGCTGTGGACTTGGTACAGGAGGTGGTCAGAGGCTGTGGACATGGTACAGGAGGTGGTCAGAGGCTGTGGACATGGTACAGGAGGTGGTCAGAGGCTGTGGACATGATACAGGAGGTGGTCAGAGGCTGTGGACTTGGTACAGGAGGTGGTCAGAGGCTGTGGACATGGTACAGGAGGTGGTCAGAGGCTGTGGACATGGTACAGGAGGTGGTCAGAGGCTGTGGACATGATACAGGAGGTGGTCAGAGGCTGCGAACATGATACAGGAGGTGGTCAGAGGCTGTGGACATGATACAAGAGGTGGTCAGAGGCTGCGAACATGATACAGGAGGTGGTCAGAGGCTGTGGACATGATACAGGAGGTGGTCAGAGGCTGTGGACATGGTACAGGAGGTGGTCAGAGGCTGTGGACATGATACAGGAGGTGGTCAGAGGCTGCGAACATGATACAGGAGGTGGTCAGAGGCTGTGGACATGGTACAGGAGGTGGTCAGAGGCTGTGGACATGGCACAGGAGGTGGTCAGAGCCTGTGGACATGATACAGGAGGTGGTCAGAGGCTGCGAACATGATACAGGAGGTGGTCAGAGGCTGTGGACATGATACAGGAGGTGGTCAGAGGCTGTGGACATGGTACAGGAGGTGGTCAGAGGCTGTGGACATGATACAGGAGGTGGTCAGAGGCTGTGGACATGATACAGGAGGTGGCCAGAGGCTGTGGACATGGTACAGGAGGTGGTCAGAGGCTGTGGACATGGTACAGGAGGTGGTCAGAGGCTGTGGACATGGCACGGGAGGTGGTCAGTGCCTGTGGACATGATACATTAGGTGGTCAGAGGCTGTGGACATGATACAGGAGGTGGCCAGAGGCTGTGGACATGGTACAGGAGGTGGTCAGAGGCTGTGGACATGGTACAGGAGGTGGTCAGAGGCTGTGGACATGATACAGGAGGTGGTCAGAGGCTGTGGACATGATACAGGAGGTGGTCAGAGGCTGTGGACATGGCACAGGAGGTGGTCAGAGGCTGTGGACATGGTACAGGAGGTGGTCAGAGGCTGTGGACATGATACAGGAGGTGGTCAGAGGCTGTGGACATGATACAGGAGGTGGTCAGAGGCTGTGGACATGGTACAGGAGGTGGTCAGAGGCTGCGGACATGGTATTGCCTCAAAGAGCTTCACCTTGTCTCCTCTCTCGGCCCTCCTCCTATTCCAGCAGCCGCTGTAACAGTGACATCACAGCGCTGGATGGTCTACCATAATGTGCTAATACTAACTTATTACGACAATCCACCTGGGGGCAGATATAGCTAAGTAAAATAAATTTGATTAAAAGATTTTACTACTACTTTAAGGGACAGATTTTTGGTATTTACAGGGTGACCAATTACATAAGGACATAAGCTAAGTTTTAATTTATCAATGCTTTATGTAACAGAAATCATGACAGTGCATAATAAAATGGGGACAATGTGAAATACATACCTCCTGACAATGCTGCAATACTTCTTCACATAGCCTGCGGCTACAACTTGTCCAGTTAAAAATAGTATGAAATGAAATGCTTACAACAAAGGGCAATGAGTAGAACATGAAGCAAGAAAGACGGAGAGCAGATGGCCAGGAAGAGTGATGCAGTGGTTGTGTGAGGCTGAGAAGGAATACGGATACAAAGTCTCGCCTCCTAGACCGGCTCCTATATTATACGTCACACTGATTCAATTTGCCGGCATTGGATCAGTGTTCCGCCTATCACAGGAGCCGGTTTAGGAGGCGAGACTTCGTTACAGCGGCCACTGGAGGAGAGCGGGGAGAACCGAGGGCGGGGAGGACAAAGTCTAGTCCTGCAGGATGCGGCTCCTAACTGTATTGGCGATCCTGCTGTAGAAAAAGCACAGGAACGCCGTTCCCATGCGTTCCTGCAGGACTCAAGCCCTGGTCATCAACAATACTAGGCATTTAAACTATGCTCAATTGGTAATAAGGGGCCCAAAGTGTGCCAAGAAAATATCCCCCACACCATTACACCACCAGCCTGAACAGGTGATACAAGGCTTTCATGTTGCTTAAGCCAAATTCTGACCCTACCATCTGAATGTCGCAGCTGAAACCGAGACTCATCAGACCAGGCAACATTTTTCCAATCTTCTATTGTCCAATTTTGGTGAGCCTGTGCGAATTGTAACTTCAATTTCCTGTTCTTAGCTGACAGGAATGGCACCCGGTGTGGTCTTCTGCTGCTGTAGTCCATCTGCTTCAAGGTTTGATGTGTTGTGTGTTCAGAGATGGTATCCTGCATAACTTGGTTGTAACGAGTGGGTATTTTAGTTACTGTTGCCTTTTTATCATCTGGAACCAGTCTCCTCTGACCTCTGACATCAACAAGGCATTTTCCTCCACACAACTGCCGCTCACTGGATATTTTCTCTTTTTCTGACCATTCTCTGTAGGCCCGAGAGATGGTTGTGTATGAAAATCCCAGTAAATCAGCAGTTTTTGCAATATTCAGACAGACCACACCGTAGCCCCCCCCCCCCAGACCACACCAGCCTGCACACCATACCCCCCCCCCCCCGGTCACCAGCTCACTCACCCTGGACATTTGGAGGGCAGGCGGCGGCTTCCCCTCAGTCTCCTGTGTCTCCTCCCTCCTCCTCCTCCTCGGCCAAGATTGGCCAGGAGGAGGATCCGTGTGACAATAGTGAATTTTCATTCGCTCACAGATCCTGCTCTCTGGTAGGCAGAAAGCAATATAGATTTGCCTGCTGCTCCTCTGATAGGCAGCCAGAGCCGAAAACTATACTCTCTCACTAACACCTACCTGGGGGGTTACATACCAATATACGTTTATGAAAGGCGATTGGTTGGCTGGTATTTCCCCAGTGCCTGACATTTTTGAAAAATAAAGTTTTTCTTTGTTTCTGTTTAAAAGTTTTGTAAATAAGTACCTGTTCTCCTTCGCTGATGGGCACTGATGAGGCTGCACTGATGGGCACAAATGGTGCAGCACTGATGGGCACTGATGAGGCTGCACTGATGGGCACAAATGGTGCAGCACTGATGAGGTGGCACTGATAAGGTGGCACTGATGGGCACAGATTAGGAGGTACTAATATGCAAATCAGACAGGCAGCACTGATATGCAGCACTGATGGCAATAATAGGCGGCACTGAAAAGCACTAATAGGTGGCACTGATGGGCACTGATGGACACTGATAGGTGGCAATGATGGGCACTGATAGACGGGACTGATAAGCACTAATAGGTGGCACTGATGGGCACTGATAGGTGGCACTAATGGGCAATGATAGATGGCACTGATAGGCATCACTAATGCAGAGGCACTGACAGGCATTACTGATGGGCACTGATTGGGATCTGTGATGGGCACTGACATGCATTAATGATGGGCACTGATTGGCATTTGTTATGGACACTGATTGGCATTTGTGATGGGCACTGATTGGTATCTGTGATGGGCACTGATTGGCATCTAGGGTGAGCACCTCTGATGGGGACTGCGCTGATAATCAGTTCCATAGATCCCTGGTTGAAAAACCCTGGTATAGACTAAACTTAGTTTTATTTTATACTTGGAGGTTTCTGTAAAATAATTACAAACCCAATGATGAGCGTCTCCAATTCATTTCCTTCTTGTCTGGTAAATTTCCAGCTGAAAGAATTTTGTAATATCTCTTCAATAAGTGCAAAAAACACCTACTGATCCCATCGGGAATCCAGTGAGCTGATAACTTCCTGAACACTCTTAGTTTGCTGCATTCTGATCAGCTACATTGTTCCTGGCTCTCACTGTGGACTACAGAACACCTCTATTTTATGTTATAGAGAATAGGAGAGTGGGAGGTGCTTTTTAGTCCTATCACACTTCCTGTCCTAGGGTGACAACGCTGTTCCTCCATAAATACGGTGCAGTGAGTGAGCGTTGTCACCCTAGGACAGGATGTGTGATACTAGTAGGATCACCAGTTGGAACATAAACAGAATAAAGCCTGAAAAAAAGAAAACCAATACAGGCACCACAGCTAAAGGCTGGTAAATAGCAATGTATTACATTTCTGTCCTTGGGCTTAACATAGAACAGCATGTTCTGGAAAATGTGTGTAATTGTATTCACTTGTCAGGAGACAAAGTACATGGAGATGGTAATGTGTGACATACAAAATGGAGGCCGTCAGGTTTGTTCCCTCTCTCCGTCATTAACGCCCACGCTTGTATTTTCCATTGTTCTCACCTGGATATGGTGATAAGGTACAAGTACACAAATTCTACTGGGGAATCTGTATCTCTTATCTGTCTGCTGAATAATCATTTCTATGTCTTGTGATATTTACAATTGACACAACAGGTAGCAATGTGTATTAGTGTAGAGTTTAACCCCTTCCTCATCTGCATCATCGGTACATTTCCTAGGTGCTGCTTTAAAGGGTATCAGCCATGGCAGCTGCCGCTGCTCACTTGGTTTCAAAGATGCATGCCCAGAGATGGCACCCTGCCTGCACCCTGACCTCACATTTTAGTAAGTCACTGTTCTGGAGTAAGAGTCTGCATAGTTACCCAAGATTCACATAAATTTCACCAAGATTTACAAAAGATTGGATTAGTATATTGTGTGAATCTTGGGTGAAAACCTTGATAAAGAGACCCCTAAGTCTCCATTCAAACTGGTACGACTTGTTAGGCGACTTGGTCAGCCTGACAAGTCACGCAACGTCGTGTCCCATAGTGTAGTACAGGACCGGTTCTAATAGGAGTGACACAAGTCGCTCCGACTTAGAAAAAGGGTCCTGTACTACTTCGGAGCGACCTGGAGCGACTTGCATAGACATTCATTTTATGAAGTCCATGCAAGTCGCGCCGAAGTCGCGCTGCACGCGACTTCACAGGTCGCCCCGAAGTCGGATCCGACCTAGTGTGAACGGAGACTAAGTGTCCTTGTAGGCAGGTGCAGTCTATTTTCTCCACTGCAGGTGGCGCTTATCTGATGCGGCAATGCAGGTAAAGGAGGAAGTCAAGAGGAACCTAGTTCCTCTATGGTTTCCTCAGTCACAAAGAGGCATCATCCAAGTGGATGCTGGCACCCCATGTGACTTTAGCAGCCATCTTGGGTCAGGCAGAATCTGTTTAGGACACTGGCTCCCAGGTTCAGCGAGCATTTCGCATGTGGTTAGAGTAAGGACAGGTCATGCCTCTGACAGGGATAGTGCTTAGCATCAGAGAAAGGTTCCAGATGAATAGGGAAACTGCAGGGACACTCCATCTGTCACGTACCTGGTGGGTAGAGCCTGGTTATGCATAGAAGGGCCTCTCTTACACCTCTTACTTGGAGCCCCTGATAGAGTAAACAGGTGGCGCAGGACTGCAGAATCGCACGAGTGCCAGTGAATGTGCAGGCTGTTGAACTGCTGGCTGAGTAGAGCACCAGAAGGAAGCAAATGTCCCAGTAGTAACCAATAGTTAGTATTGGTATAATAGTATAATAGTGGTATATTTATACCACTATTGGTATAATTATATTATATTTTATAATAATATAAATGTATAATAGTAGTGGACCAATGCAGCAACTTGGTAGCTCCAACTGGACTGGAAGATAAGCAGAGTCAGACAAGCCGGGTCCTACACAGAACGATCAGGGAACAGGTAACAGGGAACAGGACAATCACAGAAAGTTGTAGACGAGACATCACTGATCCTAGGTGCAGATCCAGCTTAAATAGTCAGTTTGGTGCCTTCATCTGTCACAGGAGGTATTGGTTTGCCTGTGCGCATATTGGTTCGCCTGTGCGTATACAGATGCACGCACATTAGCACACGCTAACGCAGCTTTTCTTTGGGAGGTTTGAGGAACAGGCACTCATCTGCGGGTATTAACTTGTCTTCTGGCAGAGCCTTCCTGACACCATCCTTCCTGGAAGCCTCCTTCTTGGGTACGGACCAGCTAGGCCACAGTTCGCCCCGTGAGAGAGACGCTGTCAGCACACCTGAGGCTTTGTCAGGGAATCCCTGTAAGACGTCTGGCGCATGGCTATGCGCATGCGCAGGCTATTCCCAGAGGAATGACTAATTGGCGTTCGCGCCCACGCACAATGGCGCTTGGCACCAGACGGCCTATTTAAAGGGAGCTCATTCCCATTTCCTTTGCTGACTGATCTTCAGCTGTATCCTGTGACCTGATTATACCTGTATGCTTTCCTGTTGCTGACCTGGCGTGTTCTGGACTTGACCTTGGATTCTGCTTCTACCTCTCTGCTAAACCTGACCCGGCTCCGTCCCCGACTTTGGCTCTGCTTATGAATTGGTAGCCCACTGCACCGCCTGTTGATGACCCTGGCTTTCCTGCAACTCTGACTCTGTCTCTGACTGGCTCTCAGAGCTACCCGAGTGCTTGCCTGGCTGTCCGCTGCATCTGTCTCATACATCGCTGCATGTTCCAGTTTCCGGAATCCGGACAAGCTGTCTATTCTGAACCATCAACAACCACAGGCACTCGTGCCCCTCCTGTCCCTTGACACCCTCTGTCTCACCTTCAGTGGGGTCTGGGCGGGAGATACAAGAGAGGCCGACCTCGTCAATTCAGTCTCCTTCCAGGTACGTGACAGGCTTTCTGCTACTACTCACCACTGTTACATCCTGTGAGTGCTCCCGGTCTGGTGCCTTCCCGCTGAGCATGTTGTGTATTGCTGAACTTCAATTTCAAAACAGTTATTTTTTCTGCAACTGGGCTCCTAAGTGTTTTTTTTTTTACGTCACACCACGCTGCACCCACCCACATCCTTGCCACATACAATAAGTAAAAAAGAATAATTGCCTCTGGAGCAAGCTCAATGAAAATCAAGTCAGCAGTGGCCCAATCAAGTATTCATCTGTGTTCCATTGGGGGGATTTTTCTGCACATCCTGTCCTTTACACAAAACAGGAAGTTAGAGGAAATCTATCAAAGCCCAGCGAAAGATTTTCCCTGTCTTACTGTGACAATGCAAATTTTTTCACTAACTTTCAATTTCAGTGACAATAGTCGCCAGGAGAAATAGAGAAGTGAATCTCAACAACAGGAACAACGACAACAATAAAAACGTCACAGAGGATCCAACTGTTCCACCCTCTTTCAAAGGCTAAAAAAATGTGTTGGCTTTAGATAAACTTTAACAATGTATGTCATCTTTAAGCTCATATATGAAGTCTTAAGAAGTGGAAGTAAATTCCAACAGCCATTCAGGGTTGATCTAGCGCAGAGGTCTCCAAACTTTGTAAACAAGAGCCAGTTTACTGTCCTTCAGACTTTAGGGGGGCTGGATTGTGTCCAGTAGGGGTAGAAAATGTCTTGGATTCACTGGGAGTAAACAATGCCCCAGGCTAAATGGTCAGCCGGAGTAAAAAATTATATAGCACCTGTGGTTAGTAGGAGGATGAATAGTGCCCCTATCATTGGCATCATTGGGAAGAAGAGTGCCCCATCATCATTATACATTTTTGTCCAATTGCTGTTCTTTCCTCTATTTAGCCAAACCCCAAGAAGTCATCAAAGCTGTTCCCCACCTCTCTCATGGGCCTAAACACAAATGCTTGCCCAATGCAAACCGTCATTATTGGTTACCCTGAGCTGTGTTTGGGTAGGCAAACATGTTCATGACCAACACAAACTAGAAAAATAGAAGGGGGAGAAGATGTTCTACATGGTTGGGAGGGTTTCTTGCCATTAGATTTTGGTGGGTATGTATTCAGCTTAGTTGAACCATTAGGGAAGGGGGGGTCACCAGGAAGTCTGATTAAGGCATGTTGTTCCCCATGGGTAAAAATTTATGCTTAGTATACCCTAGGGTGCATGTTTGGGGAAACACCTGTCAACAGATATACAATAAGTCCAGGCAGTTGGATCATGTTTAACTTTGTTTAACTATGGGCATCTTTAATGTCAAGGTACAGAGAGACTCAGACTGCTACACTGGCACCTTGCACTTCATTTAAAAAGGAATACACAGTGAACACTTTGCAATCTGAGTTATTCATTCCATATTATTGGCCAGTTCACAAAACAGTGTCAAGGTCGCCTAATCTCTTCAGTCATCTTCATTTATGACTAGCCGCATTTCGGTGGAAACCTTTGTCCAGTGATATCACCACTATCACCTTCAAGTCACATGGAACAAGTTTGATGTCACCAGTGCATAGTGAGAAAGGGTTACAACTCCTGACAATGTTTTCAGTGCTGTCCATGCTTCCCTCTTCTTGTGACAACCACAAACCTCATTTTATATATAGGTGTCACAGAGGCAGGGACTGAGGAACCCAGTGGGGCTACAGACTGAAAGAAAAAACCTGACAAATTTAAATAGCCCACTACTATATCCAACAATGTTGGTCTACAGTTAGCCTTCTAGTCACGACTAAAGTTGGGGCCCCAGTGCTGCTGCTACCACTGCAACCACATTTCCACTACATTTGCATAAAATACATTTAAAGGTAGATTATATTTATTATATCTAATTTATTTAGAAATCCAGTGTGGTAGATGGGAATTGCTTCAAACCCATATTGTCATTGTTTTTACTATCATGTAGATCAGGCTTTGAGTTTTTGTAAACAGAGCCTATTGAGTTTTTGGAACCTAAGGTAGGACCAGCGGTATAACAATAGCCATAGTAGTCCACAAGGATCTGCTATGGGGCCCATGAGTGGAAGGGGGGGGTCATACATAAAGGAGAAGTTTGGAGTAAATAAAATAACAAAAAACTTTCAAACTCACCTCTATGCTGCAGCATCGTTGTGCTGCTGCAGCTGCCCCACGTTGGCCCCTAGACTGAGAACTGAGTGATCACATGACCACTGATTGCTCAGTAAAGTTCATATTCCCATCGCACACCTTCCTGGATATAGGCACATATGTTGTGGGTGCTGAAGCGATCACCAGCTGGACACTGGATCTATCACAGGTACATACATATTCGCCAGCACACCATGGATCTTGCAAAGGCAGTCCAAAAACTTTTTATTGCAGAGAGGATCACATCAAAAACAGTGCAACGTTTCGGAGTCACGCAGGACCCCTTCGTCAGGCATGTGACTGATTGTTCAGTTCTTGGTCTGCTCACACACAGTGTTGCCAACCTACCAGATTGAAATTTACTGACACGACACCCAAAATTTACTGGCACAGCCAAGTTTTTACTGGCATTTCCAAAAGTTACAAAATTACAGTTTTAAGTGCAAATTTCAGTATGTGGACTACAAACAAGTACAATATGCAATAAGCAATGTGATTTAAGGTAGATATTAAGGCAAAAAACATATTTCTTATTTTATTTTTTAAACAGTAAGTAAGTAGCCCAGGGACGGGAATTTAGAAATTAGAATGGGCGGCACACACACATAAAATTGTCTCTCAAAGTGACACTGACAGCAGTGTGCAGCACAGATGATGATGACACCTCGCTGACATATCATGTCCCCAGAGGTGTATAGTAACTAAGTAGAACTACTTCACTACTGTACTTAAGTACCGAAAGGCGGTATCTGTACTTTCCTGGAGTAGAATTTTTTTTCTCCTGCTTCCACTTTTACTTCACTACATTTTTTCAATGATTTCAATACTTCTACTCCGATATTTTTTTTTTGTGCTGCATAGTTACTCGTTACTATTATAAAAATTACCACTGCCAGAACAGTAGATGGCAGGTTTCATGAAGCTCAAAACATGTGTATTATCAGCGCATACGAAAATAAATGCTACTGTATGTATAAATAAAAGCTGCCTTTGAAATAATAAAAAACAATATGATGTTCAAACTTTTGACTTCTTTCTTTAATAACTACATAACACAGTACTTGTACTTGTACTTTTACTTTCAGTACTTGAGTAGAAAATGTTTTAGAAAAACTACTTGCAATACTTAAGTACAAAAAATGTTGAATACTTTAGTACTTCTACTCAAGTCACTTTTTGATCGAGCACTTGTACTTCTACTCAAGTATGGGATTTGAGTACTTTATACAACTCTGCATGTCCCCTCCTGAGTCACAGTGGCAGTTTCTCTCTACACCAGGTGGTCCCTTCAGTCCAGTCCAGTCCAAACAGCACAGACAGTCCCGCAGACCTGCACACGAGGCTCCTGCCGCTCTGCTCACTTTCACCATGACATTACACAACACGCTCAGGCATTGTTTCCACCAGACCCGTTCCCCCGCCTGAACACACTGTAGCAGGCACTGGGATGGTCTCAGCCAGGCCGGGACTGGAACTGTGCATGTGCATTTCTGAGCCGAGCATCACAGCCATATTTTTTTACTGGCATCCATTTCCTGTCACTGGCATTTACTGGCAGGAGGAAAGTGCCCATTTTTTTTTTTTTCCAAACTGAAGTTTATTGGATAAAAGTAAAGGAAACAGTACATTGACAAAAGTGGGGTGTACAAAATCCAGAAGGGATACAATGTCAAATCTGTATGGTTACAGCCAGAGGCGTAACTAGAACCTTCAGGGCCCCGGTGCAAGAAACCATGAAGGACCCCCCTGATCATTGGCCAGGGCCCTTCCCTTCAAGCCTGGGGCTCTTTCCACTGATCCTGGGGCCCTATACTTGCATTGCGGGGCCCTTTATTACAGTCCTGCAGCGGGACCCTGTCACAAGTTCTGCAGTGGGCCCCCTTTCTGCCAACTTGGGGCCTCCCCATGGTGGTGGAATGCCAGGGCCCGGTCGTAAGTGTGACCTTTGCGATTTTTATTTTTTGGTATTTTAATTGTGTTATTTTTTAGCATTTAATTTTTTTTTTTTTTACAATGTCACTGACTATGACTCTGTCCATTAAGAAAAGGAAGGAGCTGGTAAATTACATATTTACTGACCCCTTCCTGGTCCTCTATTGTGACACATCCCCTGCAGCAGCCGGCAGGAGATGGGAGGGAGCACAGTGGAGGGGGGGGACCAGGGGAGCACACAGGAGCCCAGAGACAGCAGAACACAAGTGAACTGGATAGGAGGAGTGGCGGGGGCAGCATACAGAGGAACCGATCTCCTCCATTTTCCTCCTGCAGCTACAGGAGGAAATAGGAGCACAGTGATTTCTCTACATGCTGCTCCCGCCGCTCCTCCTATCCAGGTGTACAGAGGAGCTGCACAGACCCCCTGGAGCATGGGGCCCGGTTGCAATTGCAACCCCTGCAACCCCTGTAGTTACACCCCTGGTTACAGCACGTTATATAATATGTGGTTACAACATAGTATAAAAAAAAAACAGAGAAAAAAAATACAAGCCATAAAGCAAGGCCCGAAGCGAAAAAAAAAAAAAAAAATAGCGCAGGGCAGACATGACCATGTGAAGAGGGGAGACAGGGCAGGTGTGAGTTAAATTAAATTGTTTTGAGTTGGGGGGTATTCAGGGATTGGTGTATCAGGTTTGGGAGGGGTTGAGGTACAGTTAGGAGGGGTGGCCCCTCAGATTGGAGGTCAGTGGAAGTTCAACGGACGAAGGAAGAAGAAGCTTGGTCACCCACCTTTTTCACTGCAGAGCATCTCACCTCAGCTTCCCTGGTCTGTGATGGCGGATTTGGACGTTTTGCTGGAGCAATTCAAGGCCGCTGCCGCGGTGAAGGGGACTGAGTGGCTCCGGTCCCAGGTCTCCACGTTGATGGGGGTTCAGGACTCTGCACAGGATTCGGAGGGGCTTGCGGTCCCGCGGGCTCGGCGGTCACGGCCGCCGGAGCGTTTTTTTCACCGGACCCTTCCCCTCGAGCTCAGCGTCATCCTAGGAGCCCCGACAGGGACCCTTCAGGGCCGCCGGCTAAGCGTACTCCTGCTGCGGCCGTGCGCGCCTCTGGGAGGAATCCTCTGCATGGACGGAGCTCTGGGGGTAGTGGGGGGAGGCGGCCTTCGGTCTCTCCCCGTCCCTCTCGCCGGGGTGCTACTGGACTGGCGGGCTCCCCTACTGGCGATGCTCCGGTCGGAGGGGTGCCTCGGCGTGGGAGCGGCTTCATGGCGGCCGGTGGCAGCAGTGATCGGCGGGACTCGGAGTCGGCCTCGGCTGGGCGCAGAGAGATGACGCGGCGGGGCAAGTCACGTGGCCGGGTCATCGGAAGTTCGGCTGGTTCACAGAGGTCTCCGTCGGGCGGAGCTGGAGTACGGGGGCGTGGACGCCTGTCGCTCGGCTCTGCAGATGGCGGGAGTGCGACACCTGGTGGACGGATGTCGGCGGTGCCCGGGGACGATCGTTCGGAAGGCGAGGTGTCCGGATCGGATGTGGAAGAGGATGTCGGTGGTCGGTCGGCGACGAGGGAGGCTGGATCGGCGGCTGGGGGCGCCCCCCCTGGGCAGACAGGTGAGGTCACAATTCCTTCTCTGGCTTTGTCTGATTTGCGGGGCTTGTTTGATGTGGGGGGTGGGAGTGCTGGAGGGGCTCGGGGGGTGGGGGTGTCCCGGCCAGTGGGGGCGGGGACCCCGGAAGGGGGTGATGATGGGGGTTTGAGGGGCTTCCTCCTGGGTCTACGGGACCTCTTGGGGCGTTTGCCCCCGGGGGACGGGGGCCGCTTGTCTCCAGCGGCGGCTTGGGTGCCTCCGGCGGGGGGCTCGGGCACGGAGCCGGGGGGGGCCCCGGGGCTGGCGGGGCCGTCTTCCACGGGGCTAGTTGCGGGGGGGGCTGGGGCCCCTCCCCAGGTTGTTGGTGCGCCGGCAGTGGTGGCAGTGACGGCCGGGGCGGCGGGGGACAAGACCGGGACGGCGAAGGAGGGGTAGGCGGACGCTGTTCGCCTGGACGATTCAGCGAAAGGTGAGGTATATGTTTGTTTTGAGGGCCCATTGGGGGCACATTTGAAGCAGGAAGTCCGGGAGAAGATCTGGAAGGGTGAGTACGTGGAAATCTTCACGCTGTTGCCCCTCGAGAAGTTTCACCTGGACAGGGTTAAACCGGAGGAGCGCAAGAAGGAGGACGAGGAGGCGCGACGCTATCGGCTTATCCCTCGGACCTTCGCCAATTGGCTGCAGGCCTTTGCCATTCTGGCGGGCGTCATAGGGGAAAAGGCGCCGGAAAACTGCTCGGCCCTGTTCTGCTACATGGACGCTGTAGGGGAAGCCTATCGGGTTTACGGGGGGTCGGCCTGGCTGCGGTACGACGAACAGTTCCGGCAGCGGAAGGCGGTTAGGCCGTCCTTGCGGTGGGACCACAAGGACATCAGCCTGTGGATGCGGCTCATGTCGTCTGCGAAGGCTCCGAATCAGTTTTTTCCAGGGGGGGCCGGTGGTTCTGCGACCCCGGGACAGCCGGCCGCAAAGAGGAGGGGTTTCTGCTGGCAATTTAATGAGGGTTCCTGTAAGTTCGGTGGCACATGTCGCTTCAAACATGAATGCTCCGGTTGCGGAGGTTCCCATGCCTTGGCTCGGTGTTTTAAGTCCGGAAAAGGGCGGTCCGGAGAGCCTTCGCACAAAGGGGACGACGCCGGTGAGGGTGGAAAGGCTGCGGCCTTTTCTAGATAGGTACCCCGATAGGGCGGCTGCCCGACTTCTGGGGGAGGGTTTTGCGGTGGGTTTTCGTATCCCTTGCTCTTTGGCCTCGGTGCCGCCGGTGGCGAGGAATTTGCGTTCGGCATTGCGCCACCCTTTGGTGGTGTCGGATAAGTTGCACAAGGAAGTGGCTCTCGGTCGCATGGCGGGCCCGTTCTCGGAGGTGCCGGTGCGTGACTTGGTGGTTTCGCCGTTGGGGGTGGTTCCCAAGAAGGAACCCAACAAGTTTCGCCTCATTCACCACCTCTCCTTCCCAAAGGGTGGGTCTGTGAATGACGCCATCGACCCGGATGCCTGTACGGTGTCTTACATTTCCTTTGACGCCGCGGTGGCCTGGGTGCGACATTATGGGCGGGGGGCCTTGATGGCCAAATCGGACATTGAGGCGGCGTTCAGGTTGCTCCCGGTTCACCCGGACAGTTTTCGATTGCTGGGCTGCCGGTGGCAAGGGGCGTATTATGTGGATCGCTGCCTTCCTATGGGCTGCTCCATATCGTGCGCGCTGTTTGAGACCTTCAGTTCCTTTGTGGAGTGGGTGGTTCGGGAGGTTTCCGGTGTGAATTCGGTGATCCACTATTTGGACGACTTTCTGTGTGTGGGCCCGCCCTCTTCCAACGGGTGCGCGATCCTGCTTGCCACGTTGCAGCATGTGGCCGGGAGCTTCGGCATTCCGTTGGCCCCCAACAAGACGGAAGGCCCGACCACGGTGCTCAGCTTCCTGGGCATTGTCGTGGATTCGGAGGCCATGGAGTGCCGCCTACCGGAGGATAAATTGGGGGCTTTGAGAGCTGAAATTGAAGGGGTGCTGGGTTTGCGCAAGATTCAGTTGCGCAGCTTGCAGTCGTTGCTGGGTAAATTGAATTTTGCCTGCCGCATTATGCCCATGGGCCGGGTTTTTCTGCCGACGGCTGTCGGCGGCGACTTCGGGGGTGAAGTTGCCCACTCACTTCGTCAGGCTCAACAGGGAACACAGGGATGACTTGCGTCTGTGGCACGGTTTTTTGGCCTCATACAATGGTAGATCCTTGTGGATGGCCGGGCCGATCAGCAACTTTGATTTGGAACTGTTTACCGATGCTGCTGGTTCGGCGGGGTACGGGGCTTTTCACCGGGGGGCGTGGAGCGCCACCCCTTGGCCGGGGGCATGGCAGGTAGCGGGGCTGGTCAGCAACTTGGTGTTGCTGGAACTGTTCCCGGTGGTGGTGGCCCTGGAGATTTGGGGGGCGGAGTTCAGGAACCTGAAGGTTCGCCTCCATTGCGACAATCTCGGGGTGGTTCAGGTGATCAACCGCGCGTCGGCTTCGTCTCAGCCGGTGGTGCGCCTCCTCAGGTATTTGGTTTTGCGGTGTCTACGGTTGAATGTTTTCCTGTACGCTGTGCACATTCCGGGGGTTAAGAATGATATTGCTGACGCGCTGTCTCGTTTTCAGTGGGACAGGTTCCGGGAGTTGGCACCGGCAGCGGAGCAACGCGGAGTCACGTGTCCGGAGTGGCTATGGGGGATTGCCTTGGGGTCCTCGCTGGATGGATCAGGGAGTCGGTGAGCGAGTCCACGTGGTCGGCTTATTGCAAGGTATGGTTGGAGTGGCTGGAGGTGTTGCGGGTGGCATCGGTGGATCCTCTGGGTCCGGAGGTCAGGTGGGTGTTACTTTATTTTGTCTCTGATCATTTTGAGAGGGGCGCGTCGGCTTCCGCTGTGGCTCGCAAGTTGTCCGGCTTGGCCTTTCTGTTTAAATTTCTGGGTTGTCAGGATTACACGAAGGACTTCGTGGTGAGACAAGCGTTACGGGGCTATTCCAGGGCTTATCGGAGGAGGGACACTAGGCGCCCGGTGTCCTTCGCTCTTTTGCAGGACGTCTGCCGGCAATTGGGGGGGCACTGCGCCTCGAGTTACGAGGTGGTGTTGTTTAAGGCGGCCTTTTCTCTCGCTTTTTTCGGGGCTTTCCGGATTGGGGAATTGGTCAGCTCCTCCCGGACGGTGCCGGGGGGCCTATTGGGTCAGGATGTCTCTGTCGGTCGGGAGGGGGTTACTATCCTCCTTCGACGGTCCAAAACGGACCAGAGTGGCAAGGGGGTCCGTGTCCGGTTGTTCGCGGTGCCGTCTTCACCGCTGTGCCCGGTAGGGGCGGTTCGGGATTACTGGGCAATCCGCCCTTCGCGGCCCGGTTCATTTTTAATGCATGCGGACGGGTCATCGTTATCTCGTTTTCAATTTGTATCGGTGTTCAGAAGGTGTGTGGGCTCTTTGGGTTTGGATGCCAGTAGGTTTGCATCTCATTCCTTTCGGATCGGGGCGGCCACTGAGGCTGCACGCTGGGGATTGAACGACGATGCGGTCAAACGCATTGGGCGCTGGGAGTCTAGGAGGTTCTTGTTGTACGTTCGTCCACAGCTGTTGGTGTAGGGTATGTACGGGGGGTGGTTTTGTCGCTGGGGGGGTGTGGGCCCGGCTGGTTATCTGATTATTGGTTGGTTTTCTTTTCCTTTTGTCCCCTTTTCTTGTAGGTTTGGAACCCTGCCTTGTTTGGATCGTGGGACACTCGTATGTTTTCTGGGGGGCCCGGAGAGCTGATGTGCGTCCTAATGGTAGACAACTTGGTTTTTCTCGGCACGAGGCTTGTGTCAGGTGGCTGGGGGTGCCGGGGCTTACTTGGGGCAGGGTCCTTCCCGAAGTGCATCGTTTCGCCCGGTTGGACAGGCAGCCAGATGTTTTGGTGCTGCATGCCGGGGGCAACGATTTGGGGGCCAGGTCCGCGCGGGCCTTGATCAGGGACATAAAGTTGGATTTCCTTCGGCTGCGCACGGCTTTTCCGGCGCTGCTTGTAGTTTGGTCGGATATGGTGGCCCGCACGTCCTGGCGCATGGCCAGGTCGGTCGCGCGCCTTAATAAGGCTCGGATTAAGTTGAACAAGGAAGTGGGGCGCTTTGTGTGTCGGAATGGGGGGTTGGTGGTCCGCCACCTGGAGTTGGAAGTGGACACATGGCGGTATCTGCGGGATGATGGAGTCCACCTCAATGCGGTGGGTATAGATTTATGGGCCCTGGGATTACAGGATGGGATCCAGCGAGCCTTGAGGGTTTGGAGGGGCACGCAAGGGTAAGGTGTCACCCTTGGGTGCTGGTGGCGTTTTGTTGGTCTTTGCTGGCGGGGGAGGTGAACAGTTTAGGATAAGGGTATGGTTGGGACTCATCGTTGGTATGGGTCCCTATGGTGCATTCCATTTAATGTCAGTTTAAATGGAATTCAAAATGGTGGCACTGCGGGGAGTGGTTTGTCTCCGAGCCGGTGACGCGGCTGGAGGCCTATCAGGGCACAGGTCCCGCAGTGCAGGATTTGGAATTATTTGGAGGAGCCTCAAAGACCAACAGGCCTAATGACTGATTGTTTTATGTTTGTAAGGAATGTTTTTTCTCCTTATGTTAATTTTAAGGTAAAAGGGTTAATAAAATGGCTGCTGTGGCCAATTAACTCCAAGCACGGTGTGGTCTCAATTATTTAGGTAAAGGGAAAGGTTTATGGCATGGGGGTGGAGCCTTTGGCTTTAAGCAGCCTAAGAGTTTGGGGGTGACATCTATTCTACATTGGTCAAGCAAGGCCCGAAGCGAAAAAAAAAAAAAAAAATAGCGCAGGGCAGACATGACCATGTGAAGAGGGGAGACAGGGCAGGTGTGAGTTAAATTAAATTGTTTTGAGTTGGGGGGTATTCAGGGATTGGTGTATCAGGTTTGGGAGGGGTTGAGGTACAGTTAGGAGGGGTGGCCCCTCAGATTGGAGGTCAGTGGAAGTTCAACGGACGAAGGAAGAAGAAGCTTCCCACCCACCCTCCCTAATTTCTGGGACTGTTATGGTTGATTTTGATTCATGTCTTTTGTGCTTTCTGTCCTTTCTGGGGGAATTTTATATTGTCATGGCAGCTGGGCGTTTTGTTGGTCTTTGCTGGCGGGGGAGGTGAACAGTTTAGGATAAGGGTATGGTTGGGACTCATCGTTGGTATGGGTCCCTATGGTGCATTCCATTTAATGTCAGTTTAAATGGAATTCAAAATGGTGGCACTGCAGGGAGTGGTTTGTCTCCGAGCCGGTGACGCGGCTGGAGGCCTATCAGGGCACAGGTCCCGCAGTGCAGGATTTGGAATTATTTGGAGGAGCCTCAAAGACCAACAGGCCTAATGACTGATTGTTTTATGTTTGTAAGGAATGTTTTTTCTCCTTATGTTAATTTTAAGGTAAAAGGGTTAATAAAATGGCTGCTGTGGCCAATTAACTCCAAGCACGGTGTGGTCTCAATTATTTAGGTAAAGGGAAAGGTTTATGGCATGGGGGTGGAGCCTTTGGCTTTAAGCAGCCTAAGAGTTTGGGGGTGACATCTATTCTACATTGGTCAAGGATGAAGGAACAATTGTGCTATATGTTCACTGGAAGTGCTGCATTACAAAATATACTTGGTGAGGTCTTCTTATATAGGTATATGTTTATATAATCATATGCACACTCAAACACATGTCTAATCAACTCTATGTATTCAGCGGTGCCGTCTGAGTTTGTGTTGGGTTCCGTTTAGGAGTTTGTTACATCCGGAAGGTTATATTTCTTCACTATCGAATGTAAAAAGGGTGTTGTTGTCAGCATTGTCTTTGTGTTTGTCCTTCTCGGCCCACATGCGACCAGCACGTGAGAGCTCTAAAGGTCAAATTATAATGGTATGATTTGTAAGATGTCTGGATTTTGAACTAAAGTGGAGCTCTGTAACTCTTATGTAGTTGAGGGGTGAGGAAATTAGTGGGAGAAAGCCAAAGAGGGGGGTAGGGAGGATCATGTGAGGGAGAAATGGGTGGGAGGAGGGGAAAAAATGCCCATTTTTTACTGACTGTAAAAATACCGTTGGTTGGCAACACTTGCTCAGAGTGGAGAGTGGTGACTGTTGTTCACCGTTCTCCACTATGTTCCTCCAGCTCATGTTAACCACTTGCCGACTGCCTAACGACTATTTACGTCGGCAGTCAGCCCCTCACAGGCAAAGAGACGTAGTACTACGTCGCTAGCCTGTGAGGCTCTAGGGAGCGAGCACGCGCCGCTGGAGGCGCACTCCCGCTCGCTCACGGACCCCCCTGCGCGTGTGCCCGGCGGACCCGATGCCCGCCGGTCACTCGCGATTGTCCGTTTCACCGGAAGAAAGGCAGGCGGCTAATGTAAACACAGCCGCCTGTCATTCTTCCCTGTGTAAGAATAGTGATCATACGGTTCTGCTATGTAGGACCGTTGATCTCTGTTCTTACACCTCAAGCCACATCCAATCACAGTTAGAAGCACGCCCCTAGGGACACACTTAACCCCTCCGTCTCAAATAAAGTTAACCCCTTCCCTGCCAGCGTCATTTTTACAGTAACAGTGCATATGTACAGCACTGATTACTGTAGTAATGTCACTGGTACCCCCAAAAGTGTCAAAAATGTCAGTCAAGGGTCCGATCTGTCCTCCGCAATGTTGCAGTCCAGCAAAAAAAATCGCAGATCGCCGCCATTACTCGTTAACAAAAAAAAACAACAAAAATGACAAAAATCTTTCCCTTAGTTAACGCAATAACTTTTGCGCAAACCAATCAAAATACGCTTTTTACGATTTTTTTTTTTACCAAACATATGTAGCAGAAAACAAATTGGCCTAAAATGTTAAAAAATTTTGATTTTTAAATTTTTTTTTTGGGGAATTTCATATAAAAAAAATGTGAAAAATATTGTTATTTTTGCAAAATTGACGCTCTTTTTTTGTTTATAGCGCATGATCAAAAAATCACACAGGTGATCAAATACCACCAAAAGAAAGCTCTGTTTGTGGGAAAAAAAGGACGTAAATTTCGTTTGGGTACGGTGTTGCACGACCGCGCAATTGTCAGTTAAAGTCGCACAGCACCGAATCTCAAAAAGTGGCCCAGACGTAAGACAGCAAAATCCTCCGGTGGTAAAGTGGTTAATATGCTTCTTTGTTGCCTTAGCAGTATATATTTTTTTGTTTATAGCGCATGATCAAAAAATCGCACAGGTGATCAAATGCCACCAAAAGAAAGCTCTGTTTGTGGGGAAAAAAAGGACGTCAAATTCGTTTAGGTACAGCGTCGCACGACCGCGCAATTGTCCGTTAAAATCACGCAGTCCTGAATCACAAAATAGGCCCTGGTCAGGAAGGGGGTAAAATCTTCCGGGGCTTAAGTGGTTAAGAACACAATTCCAGTACTGTATAATTAAGGATTGCAGAGTTTAGTGTTGACACTGACCCAAGAACTATGTATTAGCATTATAGAAAATTACATGCAGGTGTAATTACCCTGTAATATAAAATCATATTATTACTGATATAATTATTACTACTACAACTCGTGTTTTTTTTTTTTCTTTTTTCAGCTTTTTAGTTCTCCACCTCCTTTACTCCTTGCTTGCTGTGGTGGTGTATAGGAAGAGAGGACTTAGAATTTATACTGAGGTCCTGATATCTCATAGGCTCAAAAGGTCTGATTAACTATTGAAGATAAGGTAGTTAGCTGGAAAATGAAGGTTGAAAGCTAATTGTTTGAACTAATTGCGCCCTCTTTCCTGCCAAATTTTGCCAAAGGGCGTTGGTCCCTGGTAAAGTACTGAGTATGCTGACTGTTCTCCTGCTGCTTGCCATTGATTTTATTTACAATGCATTCGGAAAGTATTTACAGCGCTTCACTTTTTCCGCATTTTGCTATGTTACAGCCTTATTCCAAAATGGATTCAATTCATTATTTTCCTCAAAATTCTACAAACAATACCCCATAATGACAAAATTAACCACTTAAGCCCCGGAAGATTTTACCCCCTTCCTGACCAGGGCCTATTTTGCGATTCGGCACTGCGGGACTTTAACGGACAATTGCGCGGTCGTGCGACGCTGTACCTAAATGAATTTGACGTCCTTTTTTTCCCACAAACAGAGCTTTCTTTTGGTGGTATTTGATCACCTGTGCAATTTTTACTTTTTGCGCTATAAACAAAAAAACAGCGTTAATTTTGCAAAAATAACAATATTTTTCACATTTTTTTATATGAAATTTCCCCCCCAAAAAAAGTAAAAATTTAAATTTTTTAACATTTTGGGCCAATTTTTTTTTTTTTACCATATGTTTGGTAAAAAAAATCACAAAAAGCGTATTTTGATTGGTTTGCACAAAAGTAATCGCGTTTACTAACAAAGGGAAAGATTTTTGTCATTTTTGTTGTTTTTTTTTTTAACGCGTAATGGCGGCGATCTGCGATTTTTTTGCGGGACTGCGACATTGCAGCAGACAGAACGGACCCTTGACTGACATTTTTGACACTTTTGGGGTTACCAGTGACATTTCTACAGTAATCAGTGCTATAAATATTCACTATTACTGTAAAATTACACTGGCAGTGAAGGGGTTAACTTTTTTGAGAGGGAGGGGCTATGTGTATCACTAGGGGCGTGATTCTAACTGTGATTGGCTGTGGCTTGAGGTGTAGGAACAGTGATCAACGGTCCTACATAGTAGAACCGTATGATCACCATTCTTACACAAGGGAGAATGACAGACGGCTTTGTTTACATTAGCTGCCTGCCTTTCTCCCTCTCCACCCGACGATCGCGAGTGACCGACGGACATCGGGTCCACGGGTCACACGCGCGGGGGGTACGTGACCACGCGGGAGCGGGAGCGTGCCTCTGGCGGCGCGCGCTCGCTCCCTAGACCCTCACAGGCTAGCGACGTATCCCTACGTTGCTCTGCCTGTGAGGGGCTTACCACCGACGTAAATAGTCGTGCGGCGGTCGGCAAGTGGTTAAAGAAGTTGGTTTGAAATCTTTGCAAATGTATTAAAAATAAAAAACAATAAAATCACATGTACTTTGCCATGTCACAAATTGAGCTCAGGTGCATCCTGTTTCCACTGATCATCCTTGAGATGTTTCTACAACTTGATTGGAGTTCCACCTGTGGTAAATTCAGTTGATTGGACGTGATTTGGAAAGGCACTCACCTGTCTATATAAGGTCCCACAGTTAACAGTGCATGTCAGAGCACAAACCAAGCCATGAAGTCCAAGGAATTGTCTGTAGACTTCTGCAAATTTTCTGCAGCATTGAAGGTCCCAATGAGCACAGTGGCCTCCATTATTCATAAATGGAAGAAGTTTGGAACCACCAGGACTCTTCCTCCAGCAGGCCGCCCTGCCAAACTGAGCGATCAGGAGAGAAGCACCTTAATCAGGGAGGTGACCAAGAAACCGATGGTCACTCTGACAGAGCTCCAGCATTTGTGGAGAGAGGAGAACCTTCTAGAAAAACAACCATCTCTGCAACACTCCACCTTTCTGGCTTCTATGGTAGAGTGGCCAGACGGAAGTCACTCCTCAGTAAAAGGCACATGACAGCCAGCCTGGAGTTTGCCAAAAGGCACCTATGGACTCTCAAACCACAAGAAACAAAATCCTCTGGTCTTATGAAACAAAGATTGAACCTGAATATCAAGCATCATATCTGGAGGAAAGCAGGCACCGATCATCTCCTGGCCAGTACCATCTCTAGAGTAAAGCATGGTGGTAGCAGCATCATGCTGTGGGGATGTATTTCAGCGGCAGGAACTGGGAGACTAGTCAGGATCGAGGGAAAGATGAATGCAGCAATGTACAGAGACTTTCTTCATGAAAACCTGCTCTGGAGTGCTCTGGACGTCAGACTTGGACGAAGGCTCATCTTCCAAAAGGACAACGACCCTAAGCACACAGTCAAGATAACAAAGGAGTCGCTATGGGGCAACTCTGTGAATGTCCTTGAGTGGCCCAGCCAGAGCCCAGACTTGAACCCGACTGAACATCTCTAGAGAGATATGAAAATGGCTGTGCACTGACACTCCCCATCAAACCTGATGGAGCTTGAGAGGTCCTGCAAAGAAGAATGGGAGAAACTACCCAAAAATAGGTGTGCCAAGCTTGCATTATCATACTCAAAAAGACTTGAGGCTGTAATTGGTGCCAAAGGTGCTTCAACAAAGTATTGAGCAAAGGGTGTGAATACTTATGTACATGGAATTTTTTCTGTTTTTTATTTTTAATACATTTGTAAAGATTTCAAACAAACTTATTTCATGTTGTCATTATCGGGTATTATTTGTAGAATTTTGAGGAAAAAATGAATTTAATCAGTTTTGGAATAAGGTTGTAACATAACAAAATTTGGAAAAAGTGAAGCGCTGTGAATACTTTCCGGATGCACTGTATCCACTTTACCACCGGAGGATTTTGCTGTCTTACGTCCAGGCCACTTTTTGTGATTCGGCACTGTACGACTTTAACTGACAATTGCGCGGTCGTGCGACGCCGTACCCAAACAAATTTACGTCCTTTTTTCCCCACAAACAGCGCTTTCTTTTGGTGGTATTTGATCACCTGTGCGATTTTTAGTTTTTGCGCTATAAACAAAAAAAAGAGCGTTTATTTTGAAAAAATAACAATATTTTTCACATTTTTTTATATGAAATTCCCCCCAAAAAAATGTAAAAATCTAAATTTTTTTAAATTTTTGGCCAATTTGTTTTCTGCTACCTATGTTTGGTAAAAAAAATCACAATAAGCGTATTTTGATTGGTTTGCGCAAAAGTTATTGCGTTTACTAACTAAGGGAAAGATTTCTGTCATTTTTGGTGGGTTTTTTTTTTTTAACGAGTAATAGCGGCGATCTGCAATTTTTTTTTCGGGACTGCGACATTGGGGCGGACAGATCGGACCCTTGACTGACATTTTTGACACTTTTGGGGGTACCAGTGACATTTCTACAGTAATCAGTGCTATAAATATGCAGTGCTACTGTAAAAATGACACTGGCAGGGAAGGGGTTAATTTTATTGGAGAGGGAGGGGTTAATGTATGCCTGGTGCTTACTAACGTGTGTGGGGGGAGGTGACTGAGTGACACAGGGACAGATCGGATGTTCAGCTATGCTGAACCCTGCAATCTGTCACTGTTTGTCACTTAGGAGATCCGCCCGCTTTGTTTACACAAGCGGGCGGATCTCCAAACTCGATTCCCCGACGATCGGGGAAGAGCGGCGGCGATCGCCGCTGCTCCTCCCCTGGCCCGACTCCCGCTGTGACTGAAAACAGCCTACAGGGGTAGCACCGCCTACAGGGGTAGGAGTCCAGCGACGTAGGTCTACGTCGCTGGACGGAATGGAGCCACTTTGCCGCAGTACAGTCCCAGTGACTGGTTGGCAAGTGGGTATGTTAGGTCAATGTCAGTAGGGAGGCTACCGGGGGGGGGGGGGCAATAAAATGTTGCTATCTGGCCTCATGATCTGTAGTTCCGCCCCTTGCTTGAAGTGAGAAGAAATGCTCTCTAAAGTAGTAGACTGTGTCCAAAATGTAAGCCACAAGGTTGATGCAAGTCAAGGCGGTTATCCCAGATCCATTATCATGTATACAACCCCAGCCAGGTTTACACTGATCTCTCGGAAAGGCCTTGAAGAAATAGGAAGCCCATACATATGTCATTGAGATATACACAAGCACTGACAGGATATTGTAACCAATGAGAACCAATTCAAAGTCTATTGGCAATATAGGCAAGGGACGTCCAATGCTTAGGATGATGAGTAAAGTGATGATGATGAAGCAAATGGAGTAGCCAGACACACACCACTGCAGACCTGGACTGAAAGAAACCGATGGAAGAAGAGAGAAGATAACACAGGCAACGTAGGCTTCAAAGACTTTCATCAGACCGGGGATAGTAGAGAGGAAGCCTCTGTTCTCACCAGATTTTGACCAGGTAAGTCTCAGTTCAATGACATAGGCGAAGAAGCACAGGATGGACATGGCAGTGGCTGCACCCATACAGGCACATATGTGTCCACTGCAGCCTCCCTTCAGGAAGGTTGATGGGTACATAATGGATGTGGTGAAGAGCATTAATGAAGCCAACATGAAGAACGCCGAATTAAAGTCCTCCCAAGAGATAGGAATTTTGCTGGAGAATCCTGTCTGCTCCAGGACAATGATTAGGATTGTAACCCCAAAACACATGATCCATGTAACCATACTCCAGGCCCCATATTGGTTTTGGTACATTTGGACACTGGCCACCAAGCTGAAGGCGGTGCAGGCAAAAAAGATATGGAAGAAACGGAAGATCAACAAGGGAGTGAAAAAGGAGCGAAGATTCATCTTGGTGTTATAAGGATACAAGGAGGTGAAGATGCACAGAATTGCTCCAAATGAAGATATTGGAGAGGAATCGGTAATATGACTGATGTCCAACAAGTTATTCCAATTTTCTGTATGGAACTGTCAGTACCTAAAACACAGGAAATAAATGTATTAAAGATGCTGGCATGTTATATATCTCATATATGATATTAAAGCCCAATTCATGTCCAAACTTTTTTTTGTGGATGCAATGTGTAAGGATTATATCCTCTGGCAGACTTCTATTTATGTCTGTGTTTTCATTAAATTTGCCATTTCTCTTTCGTTCATTGACGGACACAGCCTCAACTCATCATTTGACGGATGAATTATGCTGCTCATCCTAGGAGTAGGACACTAGGCGGAAAAGGGTTAACAAAGTTAAAGCAGAGTTCCAGCCTTCCCCTCCAAAAATGAAAAGTCAGCAGCTACACATACTGTACACATACTGTAGCTGCTGACTTTTAATATTAGGACACTTACCTGTCCTGGAGTCAAGCAATGTCGGCACCGCAGTCGATGTTTGCATCGGCTGTCGGGTGCTGCTGCCGCCATAGCCAGTGAGGGAACCTGGCAGTGAAGCATTATGGCTTCACGGACGGGCCCCTAATACGCATGCGCGAAGCGCACTGCGCATTTGGATTGGCTCGGCGGAGAAGGGGGCCAAACTTCCAAGGGACAGCACCACGGCCCAGTCTCCCGGAAGTGGGGAATGGGTACTTGTCAAAAACAGGTACCCGTTCCCCCCTCCCCCTGAAAGGTGCCAAATGTGGCACTGGAGGGGGGGGGGGAGAAAGCAAATGAGCGGAAGTTCCACTTTTGGGTGGAACTCGGCTTTAACAAAGCTTGACTACGCCTATGGGGCAGTCCCAGGAGGTATACTCCCATTTCCTTCTCTAGGATCTCAGTTTTTTTTCTGTCTAGTCAGGAGTAAGGACCTAGCTCCCTGCTGAGATTCCTGGTCCTGGCATTTTTTTCCCTTTTTCTGCCTTTTAAACAGTATTTTTTATTTTTTTTTCCTTTTGTTGTTTTCCTCTTTTATTTGTTCCTGTGAGAGCTACAGTCAACTGCCGAACTGGGCGACACACTGGATATGCGAGATCCTTACGGTCATCCAAGTCTGGCCAGCGAGCGCATGCAGGCCTCAGCTCCACTCTAGGTCAGCCGCAACATGATCCCGCTGGAGTGACGGGTTTGCGAGTGAGACATCTCACACGGGCGCACACGACTGGAGTCGCAGCGTTCCTCGGGCCTGAAGCACCTCTTGTTCCAAGATGAGGAGGTTACCTGCCCGAAGTAAACCCTGCCATGTTTTCGATGGTATGGTGAGTAATCCTTCTTTCTCCCTCGGGAAGTTCAGGGTTAATGCGGGGTCCTCCCGGGGTCGGTGGTCTCAGTGATGCTCTGCATTCCCCCAATCTTTGCTCATCTTCACTAGGGAGGGCCCTCCCCCCCAACCCCCATTGGGGTGTCCAGGGGTGGTTAATTGAATTGTTTTGTGCCTGTTAGTGGGTCCTGAGGACCAGAGTTGAGAATCACTTCTTTAAGGGGTTTGCTATGCCAGGAGGCGAAACGGGGCTTATGGCCACATGACCGTCGTGATTGGCTGTCACATGATCAGAAAACTTTCCGTGAGCGGCCAATCACTGTGCCAGGAGGGAGCAAGGCACACACTCTCGGCACAGCACTGCCGGTGCTAATGCACGCTAACATGCGGCCACTCTGTGCCAAGGCCCAGCCGCCAAAAAGTCGTATATATGCGCCAAGAAGTTAATATCTTTCCCGATAAAAGTCACATTTACAGTAAGCATTTTATTTGTTCAAGATAATGTTTCTATCATTATCCAATTTTTCTCATCACTACAGTCAAAAATGATTGTCAGTTTGACCCCTCCAACCATTAGAAAATCAATCTAACAACGACTAGCTTTATACTTTTGGTAGTTAACTATTTGTTGAGGTCTATACATGACTAGACCAGCCTTATTCAACCAGGGTGCCCAGGCACCTTGGGGTGCCTTGAGGTTTCTTCAGGGTGTGCCTTGGGAAAATGCCTAAAAATTTCCACAAAATTGTATACAAGCCGGTGGGTGGATGAAGTCTGCCTTTTAGTTGTACAAAGTCACAGGGTTTCATTGTACACCAATACAGCCTTCTAGTTTCCAACCTCCTAATGACCAATGACATCATCAGTTGATAAGGAGGATCTCAGTTGTCTGCATATCATCCTTGTTTGACCCTCCCTTGCTTCTACCCATTAGCTTTGGGGGTCACATTAGTGATGGATAAAAACTAAGAGAGAAGAGAAACAATGGAATACTAGTCAGTACCAGTTTGCAAAAGTGTATTTGCTTTGGAAGAATAAATCCCCTCTAACATTGGGTCTCCTACATGTATTGATTTTGCTGCATTATGAAAAACTATCAGAATAGTTACTACATTTTAGAATGAGGCACCTCAAGAACTTTCCATAATTTTGGAGGGAGCCTTGAGATTGTCCATAATTTTAATGGGTGCCTTGACTGAAAAAAGATTGAGAAACACTGATCTAGACCAAAAAAAAAAAAAAAGCACAACTGAGGAGGAAAAAGGGACAGATGGATTTGGTTCTAAAGCCTAAGCCTAGCCTAAAGCTAAGCCTAAGCCCACACCGTGATTTCCAGGTTTTGTTCATTAATTTCTTTAGTCGGCAGACCAGCCCTGAATCTTGGCTAGCTCTGTGACTTTAATTAACTGAAAGAAAAATATACTTCCACTACTAACACTGATAAGCCTTCTTGATTGCTCCCTATTCATCTATTGCTTTTTTTACCCAGGCAAAAGTCCGATAACTTGTTCTAACATTCCTAGTGGATGGCTTAGCATCAGCCAGAAATGTGGGCGTTTTACATTTGATCCAACAAAGGTGTGACAAACTTCTACAACATTCGCATCTATTGCAAACAATGGATAATGTAGCAAACATCCAATGTACACAAATTACAACATAACAGACTGTTCTCAGCAGATCAGATGTAATTAGTGTCTGGGCTTTTCTATGACAAACGATTTTCTAGAATGGAATGCTTCGCATTTCTGTGTTTTGACCATCAGCGTTTTGCTTGAATCTCCAAGTTCGGGCAAAAGAAAAATCCCCCAACCTATTAGCTTAAAGCCATAACGCATGCTCATAGTGAACCCAACTGTAGCTTTCACTATATTACCAAAAGTATTGGGATGCCTGCCTTTACACGCATATGAACTTGAATGGCATCCCAGTCTTAGTCCGTAGAGTCCAATATTGAGTTGGCCCACTCTTTGCAGCTATAACAGCTTCAACTCTTCTGGGAAGGATGTCCACAAGTTTTCAGCTTACGCGTTTCCAAGGGTATACCCTCTTTTTTTAGAGGCTCTGAAGAAGAGTGTACAACCCTCGAAACAAGTAAGCCGATTGGATCTAGGGCATACCCTCCAAAGCCTCAGCGGACTGTGCAACTGTATTTTTCTGATGAGTTTTGTCTGTTGTACCATTTGTAAGTAGATACATGTTCTTCTTTTTATCAATAAATGGTTATTGAGATAATGCACGAGGCTGGTGTGCCCTCTCTTTATCGTGTTTTCTTCTTGTGTCATCACCTTTATCCTGGGCTTACAAGAAAAGGTTGCAAAGCATGGGGTCATGTCAATACATGAGTGCCATTCTCTGCAGCATTTAGGATACATTCAGGACCAACCACCAACACTGGAAGATAGAAGAGAAGGAGGAGGACCCCACTTATCATACCAACCAGAGAAAAGAAAGCTAACAAAGGTATGTATATTGAACTTTTTGTGTGGCAGTAGTGGCTCTGGGGGAGCAGAAGAATACTTGTGGGCAGGGCATTTTTCAGCAGGAACGCGGGGGAACGCAGTCCTGGCACCTCCAGCACTGAATGTATGTAATGGCAAGGGGTGCTGGGGTGGAGTGTGATGGAAGGTCTACTGATGCTGGCTGTTGGGGGATCTATTGTTGCTGGAGAGAATTCAGTTTTGTGTGGTGGCCTATTGTTGCTGGTGGGGTCAATTGTTGTTGCAAGGGATCTACTGTTGAGGGAGGAGTCTATTGTTCCTGGCTGCTGGAGAGTCTATTGATGCTGGCTGCTGGGAGATCTGTTCTTGCTGCTGGGAGTCAATTGTTGCTGGAGTGATATTTTGTTGCAGGGGTCCAAAGTTGCTGGGGAGGTCTATTATTGCTGGGGGAATCTATTGTTGTTGGGGGTGTATATTGTTGCTGGCAGCAGGGGAACTATTTTACTGCTTTTCTTGTTATCACTACCAAATTCCATACAAATTAATTAGCACGACATAATGATACTTGGTTTTGTATTCTCTAAATGAGGCAGTACTGGGAGGCTGGTAGGGGGTGGTACTAAGGGACGGTGCTCGGAGGTGGGTAGGGGGCAGAGACAAGAAGTGACTCAGAAGGGGGGAGTTCCTGCACCTATTCTCTGAGAAAAAAAGCCCTGCTTGTGGATGGCCAAACTGGTATTGGGCTTTAACCACTTAAGCCCCGGAAGATTTTACCCCCATTCCGACCAGGGGGTTTTTTGCGATTTTTTACTGCGTGACTTTAACGGACAATTGCGCGGTCGTGCGACGCTGTACCTAAACGGATTTCACGTCCTTTTTTTCCCCACAAACAGAGCTTTCTTTTGGTGGTATTTGATCACCTCTGCAATTTTTTGATCATGCGCTATAAACTAAAAAAGTGCGTAAATTTTGCAAAAATAACAATATTTTTCACATTTTTTTTTATATGAAATTCCCCCCAAAAAAATGTAAAAATCTAAATTTTTTAACATTTTCGGCCAATTTGTTTTATGCTACATATGTTTGGTAAATAAATCGCAAAAAGCGTATTTTGATTGGTTTGCGCAAAAGTTATCGCGTTTACTAACAAAGGGAAAGATTTTTGTCATTTTTGGTGTTTTTTTTTTTAACGAGTAATGGCGGCGATCTGCGATTTTTTTTTTGCGGGACTGCGACATTGCGGCGGACAGCTCGGACCCTTGACTGACATTTTTGACACTTTTGGGGTTACCAGTGACATTACTGCAGTAATCAGTGCTATACATATGCACTGTTACTGTAAAAATGACACTGGCAGGGAAGGGGTTAACTGTATTGGAGAGGGAGGGGTTAAGTGTGTCCTAGGGGCGTGTTTCTAACTGTGATGGGACATGGCTACTAGTGTAAAAACAGAGATCAATGGTTCTACATAGTAGAACCGTCTGATCTCCATTTTTACACAGGGGAGAATAACAGGCGGCTTGTTTACATAAGCCGCCCGCCTTTCTCCCGCTCTACCGACGATCGTAGTGTGACCTCGGGTCCGCCGGTCACACGCGCGGACTCCTCCGTGAACGAGCCGCGGCGGGCGCGCGCCTCAGCGGGCACGCGCTCGCCCGCTATTGGCTCACAAACTGGTCACAGGCTAGTGACGTATATATACGTCACTTTACCTGGCCGGGGCTGACCATCGCAGTATATCTACTTGCGGCGGTCGGCAAGCGATTATTGCTGGCACCTGGAACTGCATGCACCTTCCCTTAGCTACTCTAACACCCTGTACTACTCAAACTACCAGGGAAACCAAGCAAGGTACCTAATACTTTGGGGAGCATGTGACTCATTCCCCTTCCTCCTGTGTATGGCAAATGACCCCTTAGGCACCAGGGACATCACAAGGGGTTGAGAGAGAGCATCCTCAGTCCTATGTAAGCTTCAAGGTGCTTCTTCTGCTCATTGGCATGGGTGAATGGAGCACTGGTGGACCAAAAGGAAGTTATAAGCAGCTGTAAAGTATTAAAGTGAACCTGTTGCTTGGAAGGTCTTTATTTCTGTCTGCTCCCCCATCAGAAACACTTCAATGTCCTCAGAGATACAACAGGGAATAGGTGGAAAACTCCCCAAAACAAGAAGACCCACCTCTGACAGTTTTAGCATTGGACAAAGAAAATACTACCAACTATTTATTAATCACCCCCAGAAAACATAGGCCAACATAGCATTCCATAGAGACAACCTGACCAGAAAAGGTGTATCATGCCTTTGTGCCCTACAAAGCCCACTCACATGTCTTCACTTGCCTCTTTACGATATACGATTCTTGGCAAAGGTGTGTAAGTCGAGCCGATGCTGGGTCCCAGTTAAAGGTTTCCTCATCTGCGCTGGGAGGTTGATTCAGGCATTGGCACACAGGGACTGCCCACATACCAGGACTGGACAGAAATGTCCCTGGGTAGGATACAGCTAAATCCCTGAGATACACCCCTCTTGCTGAGTGCCAAGGTGTGTATAGAGTCAGCCTTTGTCTGCTCTGTGCATGGCCCAGGTGTACTCAGCTATCTGTCACCTCAACCCCAGGACTGGAAAATAGGATACACCTCATCATGACCAATCTCCAACCTCGTCCATCCCAGGGAGGGGAGGATAGGGTGAGAATTTATCACTTAACTCTGCATCAGTGTGCAAAAAGTAAGCATGCTGTGAAAATATAGAACTGGTTAGTCTGACAGATGTAGGTTGGGCGCATGCCAGCGATTGTCACACAATATTAAAAAACTGCATGATCAAGCAATGTCATGTATGTACAAATGTTAAATGGTACCCAAGACTCCATTCTCAGGTCCTCAATCGACCATTGTGTGGAAAGTATGCTGCAGATTCCTACTGTTGGGATCCCCTCCGTTCACAGAGGCCTTGCCCTGGGTGGAGGTATTGCCAACTTTATTATCAATCCCACTATTCCTCCTATCAAAGCTTCTGGTTCTCTTATCTAATTACAGGTTTATAGCACTATCCTGGGTCAAGGTCCCCCTACAATAGACAACTGTCACCTCACGGGGGGAGGCGGGTAGGCAAACCATCTACAAAACATTGTAATTTTGACTAAAAGCGGTATAAAACCCAAAAGCAAGCATTTATTATATTGCAGCTTACCAATCATTAGATGTGATGGCTGCATTAATTTCCTTTATTTCTGCTAGTTTTTTTTAACACAAGCTCTCCTGCAAATGTAGCAGCAAAAGTGTTGAGAAAAATCATTTGCCGCTAACAGGGGTGCTTACAATGGTCAGCTTTTATTTCTTTGTGTAAAACCTTTACTTCAAAAGGAACAAAGCTGTTGGTGTGACTTCTTTATAAATCGTTAGTTGGAGTTGGGCTTCAATTAGTTAGTGTGTAGTAGGGATCGACCGATTATCGGCAAGGCCGATATATCGAGGGCCGATATGCACTTTCCCCGATATATCGGAATCGGCCCCCGGAGGTTACCAATATTGCCGATATTGTCATGACGTCATTGCATATGTTGCGCCACGTGCCTCCGCACACTGGGACAGCTTCTGCCTTCTTAGGCCGCCTCCCTCAGCCGCGTCTGGAGTCGGGGAGTCTCGGGACAGTGAGTACAGTGCAGTGTACAGTGCACCCACAGGCCTGTACCAGTTAGCCAGCCACATACATACACCCACCCACAGCTGCTTGGTGCCAGCCAGCCACCCACAGGCCTGTACCAGCCAGCCAGCCAAAGGCCCTGCCTGTACCAGTTAGCCAGCCACAGATCCTGGGCCTGTACCAGCCAGCCACTCACAGGCCCTGCCTGTACCAGCTAGCCACCCACCACACAGGGTGCCAGCCACCCACCACAGGTTGCCAGCCAGCCATCCACCACAGGGTGCCAGCCAGCCACCCAGCAAAGGGTTTTTAGCCAGCCATCCACTCACCAAAAGGTGCCAGCCAGCCACCCACCACAGGCCAGGTGCCAGCCAGCCAGCCACCCACCAAAGGGTGCCAGCCAGCCAGCCACCCACCACAGGCCAGGTGCCAGCCAGCCAGCCACCCACCACAGGTTGCCAGCCAGCCATCCACTCACCAAAGGGTGCCAGCCAGCCACCCACCACAGGCCAGGTGCCAGCCAGCCACCCACCAATGGGTGCCAGCCTTTTACTAACATGTTCAGTAACAGATTTGTGTCGAAAATTGTGTTTATTTTGCAAAACTTTAAATGCATTGGCCAAAATATCGGTAACGGTATCGGCAACGAAAAAACGATATCGGTTGATCCCTAGCGTGCAGGACTGTCCCTGTAAATCCAGGAAGTTGGCTTCTATGTAATAGAAGTAATGACTAACAGTCTCAAATAATGTGTCCCCAGTCTACTAGGACTCTAAATACAAAAAGACCATACATCTCACCCACTTTTCCAGGTTCGTCCCACCTAGGCTCCACCTTCAAATACGTGGGGACTGCCCACTCACAGCCCTTGCAATTAGTGCCGTTTTGAGTTACTATACATGTACAGTAATAGATGTGCACTAGCGAAAAATGTGTTTTGTTTCAGTTTTGTTTCATTCGTTTTTTTTCCATTTATTGAATCATTTGTTATGATCAGCATTTGTTACTTCTCATCATTCGAAACTTCGGATGAATTCATATTCGTTCTGTTCCATTTGTTTAGATGCGGCATTCATTACTTCAGATAATTTGTAACCTTGGATGCATTCCTAATAATTTATCTCTGTGTCACAAGAGACTCACAAATCAAAGAAAACAATGTCACCGGCCCACCACACACTGGACTCTGGATGGACTCTGACACAGGGAAACACAAGGGAATAAGGGACAAGCTCATTGGTCAGAGATAGCACACTATCACAGCCAATTTGAAAATCGAATGAATCCGAATATATCCAAAAGAAACAGGAATACGAACGCATTAATTAATTATTTCTTTATATTCAGTGATAACGAATAGACGGAAAGAACGAAAATACGAAAACAATGAAATTATCCGAATGTAATTGATTCGTTAGGTTGAATCTTTTTTGTTCTTTCAGATTTTTGAATTTTTGTTCTTTAGGATTTTCGTTTTTTCAGATTTTAGTTTTTTTGAATTTTCGTTCTTTCCTGGCAGTCTCCATGGCAGCCTACGTGTGGGTTAACCCCGCCTCCTCTCCAATGGTATAGGACCCCCCTCTATAAATTTCAGCTTGCAGGCACAGCCAGTGTTCCTTTTTTGTCCTCCTCCAAGGATCAACTATTTGGATTATTTCCTGTTGGAATTTGGTCGGCTTACCTCAGAATGAAAAGTCGGTGTCTATGTCCAGGGCCCAGCCACGGGCGGGTGAGTGACATTTCAAAATCCCCTTTGGCTGATAACTGTGCGGTGCTTCGGATGGCCGACGGATATCCTGACAGGGTCTGAAGATTTGTCTCCTCCATGGCAGTGTTTTTGTTATGTTTGTTTGTCTCCAAACTATCTTTCTTTGCTATCCCTGGTGGCCCAATGGCGGCTGGAACGCTCCGTGCGTTCCAGCCATCTCCTTCCTGCTTCCCCTCCGCTCAGTCCGGCGGACGCATGCGCTGTGTGGTAATGGAGCTCCGCTCGCTGCCTGCGCATGCGCACTTCGCCGCGATCGGAAGCGAGGCCTGGTCCGCGCATGCGCACTTGCGATCACGGCCGGCCATCGCTGACGTCATCCTGGCGCGAAAATTTAAACGCCTGTCAGCTCCAGAGCATTTGGGAATGCACTGTGGGCATAGCGACGTCTTCCCGGTACCTTGTCCGTTTGTTTACCAGGTATGTGGGGACCGGATGCTGCATACCTTTTTGTGGTATGCAGGGGGGGGGGGAGAGCGGTTGGATGCATATTAGGACAACACCTGAATGTTCCTTATTGCTTTGTAGTGATCCCTGTATGCTCTACTTCCTAGTGAGTTTGTGGTTTTGCCTGAAACATGGATCCTGCTTCACCGCCCTCTTGTGGCCAGCCCTCTCACAACAGGTGAGTGCTGGTACATTTAGAGGGATATGAAGGGAGGGATGCTGGCTCATGATTCATGGCTAAATCCTGTGTCTCCCTGGATTTCTCTTTCTCCCAGCTCCTCCAGGTCTGGTCAAGAAAGAGACCCTGTCAGGCCACGAAGAGAATCATCTTCAAGGTCAAGACGCCGTGAGTCTCCATCAGGGAGCAGACATGAGAGGAGACGCTCACATTCCTCCTCCAGACACCGCACACACCGCCACAGTAGCCATACGGCCCAGAGAGCTTGTTGGGGTTGTGGGGCGCATGTCCCGGAGGACAAGTCCCTTTGCGAGCCCTGTTTCGCTCGTGCAGCTGGTGAAAGAGAGTCTGAAGATCAGAGATTGGAATCCCTGGTGAAACGGATTGTCCAACAATCCATGAAGGAGTGGAATGCTAGTCCCACACCTGGATCTGCTACTCCCAGCTCTCCTGCTGATGCTCCTGAAGAGCAAGGTCCCTCTCAGCCAAGCTTCACTTCCGGGAAATCCTCAGAGAGCGATTCGGAAGAAGAGGAAGGTGCAGTTGGGGGTTTTGATTTTGCCCTTGTTGCACCTCTCATAAGAGCAGTCAAAGAGGCTCTGAAATGGGAAGATCCCAGTACCCCACAAGTAAAACAGAGAAGGTTTTTCAAACATTTGGGGAAAGAGCGGCTAAACTTTCCGCTCCTGTCAGAATTGAAGGATGTCATCCTAGAAGAGTGGAGTAAAGGGGACAGCAAGACCTCCTTATCCTCCAAACTGTCCAAGTTGTATCCTTTTAAATCGGAAGAAGTCAGTCACCTGGAATCAGCTCCTCTGGTTGATGCTGCAGTTTCCAGACTGGCTAAACACGTTACACTCCCGCTGGATAATGCGGTGTCCTTTAAAGACCCTCTGGATAGGAAGATGGACTTGGATTTAAAAAGAATTTATGTCACAGCCGGTGCGGCTTGTAAACCTGTGCTAGCACTAGCAGCCATGTCTAAGGCCATGGAAACCTGGGTTTCTGATGTTGAACTAAAATTAAGAAGTGTGTCTGAAGATGCAGTAGAGAACTCTCCTGTTCAGGAACTGAAGTTAGCTTCTGTGTTTCTTGGAGAAGCATCCATTGATGTGTTACGTCTCTTATCCAGATCCATGTTGGCTTCTGTCACAGCCAAACGGGCCCTGTGGTTGCGTCCCTGGCTGGCAGACCCAGCCTCTAAACAGGCTTGGTGCAAAATCCCTTTTGAAGGTTCCTCTTTATTTGGAAACAAATTGGATAATGCAATTACTAAAGTGACGGGTGGAAAGTCAGGTCTCCTTCCCCAAGATAGGCGCCTCTTTGGCCCTAAGAAGCAGCAACCAAGAAAGCAGTTTGCAGAGCGATCAAAGGATGCCCGCTCATATAGGCCTGGGCGAGATTACAGGAGAAATTGGAAGAGCAGCCAAGCATCCTCTCGTAAGCCGGTCAGAGGCTCAGCACCTTCCGGTCAAGAAACCTCGAAGTCCTTTTGAGATTGGGCCCGTTCAGACATGCCAGGTGGGGGCACGCCTGCTCCACTTTCAGCGTGTCTGGGCGGCCTCAATCTCAGACTTCTGGACCATCAGGACAGTGTCCACAGGACACACATGGACTTTCTCAACAGATCCCGTGTCCAGATTTATTCCCACTCGCTTGCCTTCTCAGGACGAGAAAAGAAACGTTTTGCTCGACTATGTAAGCACTTTGGTAGCTCAGGGCGCAATAATTCCGGTGCCCGTGCAGGAAAGATTCCAAGGCGTGTACTCGCCCCTCTTTCTAGTACAGAAGAAGAATGGATCCTGGCGCCCTGTGATAGATCTCACCTATCTCAACAGGTTCATCAAGAACGAAAAGTTCAAAATGGAAACCTTATCTACTATCCAGAAAGCAGTACTTCCAGGAGACTGGCTAGTGTCAATAGATCTCAAAGACGCGTATTTCCATGTGCCTATAGCAGTAAACTTCCACAAGTACCTTCGTTTCGCGGTAGAACATCAACACTTCCAGTTCATCTGCCTTCCTTTTGGCCTGTCCACATCCCCAAGGGTGTTTTCCAAGGTCCTTCTAGCTGTGGTGGCTCTAATCAGAAAAAAGGGTGTACGTCTACATCACTACTTGGACGATCTTCTACTGTTGTCACAAGACCGGGATCAACTTTTGTTCCACAGGGACCTGGTCACTACAACTCTCATGGAGTTCGGGTGGTTGTTGAATCTTCAAAAAAGTCATCTGGAGCCCTCTCAACATCTGGTCTATCTAGGGGCTCAATTCAACACCGTTCAGAATACACTTTCTCTGCCTCTAGAGAAAATCCCGGTGGTTCGGGAGAGGATCCTTCCAGCCCTCTCATCCTCTTTTCTGACGGCATCCCAGTGTCTCAAGATCATCGGCACAATGGTCTCGACGGCCCCTATGGTCAAGTGGGCACTGTGGCGAATGCGGCCCTTTCAGAGGGGCTTCCTTCGGCAGTGGAATCCGGAAGATCACGATCAGCATATCTTTATTTCCCACAGCATGAGGAGCAGCTTATTTTGGTGGCTCCAACGCAAGAACCTGCTCAATTGCCATTCTCTAGTCCCCATCACATGGGTCATCATTACAACCGACGCCAGCAACTCTGGCTGGGGAGCCCATTGCATGACAGAGGTGGCTCAAGGGAAATGGCCCCCGCAAGCCCACTCCCCAGTTTCCAACGTCCTGGAGCTTCGTGCGGCTTTTCTAGCTCTTCAAGCTTTCCATCATCTAATAGAAGGCAAATCCGTACTTCTTCGAATGGACAACACCACGGCAGTGGCTTATGTGAAAAGACAGGGCGGTACCAGGAGTCTCTCCCTTCTTCAAGAAGTAGACCCAATCATGACATGGGCCCAAGCCCATCTGTCCAACATCTCGGCGGCCTACATTCCGGGGCCACAGAATGTTCAGGCAGATTTCCTTTCCAGAGTTCAGTTGAATCACAACGAGTGGTCTCTCCACATAGACTCATTCAAGTGGATTCTGTCCCTAGGGGTCTCACCAGAAGTAGACCTGTTTGCATCTCCATGCAACCACAAGCTAGTCCGGTACTTCACACGCAGCAAGTGTCACCAAGCATGCGGAACGGATGCTCTGACCGACAGATGGGAATTCAGCAGGGCATATGCTTTTCCCCCATTTCCCATCATCCTCAGATTTCTTCAGAGACTCCAAGCGGAAGATGTGGAGATCGTCATGGTAGCCCCTCACTGGCCGAACAGGCCCTGGTTCCCACTTCTCCTGCAACTCAGCTATCGGAGCCCGATTCCCCTGCCCATCAAACCAGACCTTCTCTCGCAGGGAACAACATTACACCCCTGCCCCGCCTTGCTCAGGTTAACGGTCTGGTTCTTGAGAGGGAGAGGTTGGAGTCACTCGGATGCCCTCCTGGGGCAATCCCTACTTTAATGAACTCTAGGAGACCTAGCACGAACAGAGTTTACTGTAGAGTCTGGTCTAGATTCTTGGAATTCACGTACCCGGAGGGAAATCATTCCCTGAATTTCGGAGTTCAAGAAGTCCTGAAGTTCCTTCAAGCAGGTCTGGATAAGTCCCTATCAGTTGGGACTCTCAGGGTGCAAATATCAGCCTTATCGGTGTTCTCAGGGTTCTCCTGGGCCAAGCATATACTCATACAACAATTCTTCAAAGGTGCAGTCAGACTCAGACCTCAGAGGAAGCCAAGGTTCCCAAAATGGGACCTTCCCCTTGTCCTTAACGTCCTTTCAAGATCTAGTTTGTCGGACTCCATTAAAGATCTTACCATTAAAACAGCCTTTTTAGTAGCAATCACTTCAGCTAAAAGAGTTTCTGAGATCAGTTCTCTTGGTTATAAAGAACCTTTTCTCACGTTTTTCCCGGACCGAGTAGTCCTAATTCCGATGCTCAATTCCAATCCGAAGGTATCATCGGTTTTTCATGAGAACCAGGAGATTGTACTTCCTACCTTTCGTTCTTCAGAGGATAATGAACCTCATCCCTTGGATGTAGGGAAAACTCTTATGGAATATCTCCAGTCAACGTCTTCTTTCAGACAATCGGATAATCTCTTCGTCCTTTTCTCAGGCAAGAATAGAGGGAAACGGGCCTCGTCAAGGTCCATTGCGGCCTGGATTGTGTCTGCCATTCAGCGAGCTTACTGTGTAGAGGGTTTGGCTCCTCCGGAGGCGGTGACAGCCCACTCGACGAGAAGCATCTCAACGTCCTGGGCGGCTTCACATCATGTTGCACCAGAAGTAGTCTGCAGAGCAGCTTCATGGTCTTCTGTAAATACGTTCATGACACATTATTGTGTGGAGCCAGCCTCCTTATCTTCAGTTAATTTTGGCTTGACTGTTTTGTCTGCTAATAATTTGAAGTAAAATTTGATTTGAAACATTCCCACCCGTGTGGTTTGGGCTAGTTATTTCCCACACGTAGGCTGCCATGGAGACTGCCAGGAAAACGGAAAATTCCTATCATACTTACCGTAATTTTCCTTTCCTGGTGGTCTCCATGGCAGCCGGAGTTCCCACCCTCTGGTCTTGGATTCGGCTAAGATATGGAACACTGGCTGTGCCTGCAAGCTGAAATTTATAGAGGGGGGTCCTATACCATTGGAGAGGAGGCGGGGTTAACCCACACGTAGGCTGCCATGGAGACCACCAGGAAAGGAAAATTACGGTAAGTATGATAGGAATTTTCCGTTTTTTCGTATTTTTGTTTTTTTTTCCGTCCTTTTTCGGATTTTCGTTTTTTCAGATTTTTGTTTTTTAGGATTATCGTTCTTTTAGATTTTAGTTCTTTTTTTCCGGATTTTTGTTTTTTTTTCGTTCTTTTTCGGATTTTCTTTTTTTCAGATTTTCTTTTTTTTTTGGATTTTCGTTCTTTTGGATTTTTGCTTTTTTGGATTTTCGTTTTTTTGGGGGGATTTTCGTTTTTTCAGATTTTTATTTTTTTAGGATTATTGTTCTTTTAGATTTTCGTTCTTTTTTTCGGATTTTAGTTTTTTCGTTCTTTTCCGGATTTTCTTTTTCTTGGATTTTCGTACTTTTAGATTTTCGTTCTTTTAGATTTTCGCTTTTTCGGATTTTCATTCCTTCTGACAGCTCGTTTTCGTATGCATTCATCAAACGAGTCTTTTATTCATTCGGATGCTCCCGAACAGAGATGTATAGTAACGAAGTAGAACTACTTAAGTACTGTACTTAAGTACCGAAATGCGGTATCTGTACTTTCCTAGAGTAGAATTTTTTTCTCCTACTTCTACTTTTACTTCACTACATTTTTTCGATGATTTCGATACTTCTACTCAAGTATTTTTTTTTTGTGCTGCATAGTTACTCGTTACTTTTAAAAAAAATTACCACTGCCAGAACAGTAGATGGCAGGTTGCATAAAGCTCAAAAAAATGTGTATAATGTCATTTGTAAATCAGCGCATACGAAAATAAAGGCTGTGTATAATAAAAGCTGCTATACCAAATCTTTCCAATAAAAAGAAAATATGAAACAAACAAATAAATGGTGCTACAGCGCTTGAAGTGCATCAAGAAACTACTAACAAACACAGGTTAATCATTTGAAATAATAAAAAACAATATGATGTTCAAACGTTTGACTTCTTTCTTTAATAACTACATAACACAGTACTTGTACTTCTACTTTCAGTACTTGAGTAGAATTTTTTTTTCAAAACTACTGGTACTTTTACTTTTAGTACTTAAGTAGCAAATTTTTTGAAAAAACTACTTGCAATACTTAAGTAAAAAAAATGTTGAATACTTTAGTACTTCTACTTAAGTAACTTTTTCTGCGAGCACTTCTACTTCTACTCAAGTCACTTTTTGATCGAGCACTTGTACTTTTACTCAAGTAGAAATTTCGAGTACTTTATACAAGTCTGCTCCCGAATGACCAAATATGCTGAATTTCATCCGAAAATGAATTTGTAACCTAACGAATTGCACATGTCTATACAGTAATTTAAGTTGATGCTGTGATTCCGGGACATGGCCCAGGACACTGTATCCACAGCACAGAGGGCCAAGATGTGGGACTGTCCCGGGAAATCAGGCACAATTGGCTTCTATGCAATAGCAGCAATCACTAGCAGTCTCAAGTAATGTCCCACAATTCCTATATCATGTTTGGTCATGCATAGTCTCTGATCATTTTCAGTCTCTAACCATCTCATGTGGTGTGCTGTGCTCTCTGGCCATCTCATGTAGTGTGCTGTGCTCTCTGACCATCTCATGTGGTGTGCTGTGTGTGCTCTCTGGCCATCTCATGTAGTGTGCTGTGCTCTCTGGCCATCTCATGTAGTGTGCTGTGCTCTCTGACCATCTCATGTAGTGTGCTGTGCTCTCTGGCCATCTCATGTGGTGTGCTGTGCTCTCTGGCCATCTCATGTGGTGTGCTGTGCTCTCTAACCATCTCATGTAGTGTGCTGTGCTCTCTGACCATCTCATGTGGTGTGCTGTGCTCTCTGACCATCTCATGTGGTGTGCTGTGCTCTCTGGCCATCTCATGTGGTGTGCTGTGCTCTCTGACCATCTCATGTAGTGTGCTGTGCTCTCTGGCCATCTCATGTAGTGTGCTGTGCTCTCTGGCCATCTCATGTAGTGTGCTGTGCTCTCTGACCATCTCATGTGGTGTGCTATGCTCTCTGGCCATCTCATGTGGTGTGCTGTGCTCTCTAACCATCTCATGTAGTGTGCTGTGCTCTCTGGCCATCTCATGTAGTGTGCTGTGCTCTCTGACCATCTCATGTAGTGTGCTGTGCTCTCTGACCATCTCATGTAGTGTGCTGTGCTCTCTGACCATCTCATGTAGTGTGCTGTGCTCTCTGACCATCTCATGTAGTGTGCTGTGCTCTCTGACCATCTCATGTAGTGTGCTGTGCTCTCTGACCATCTCATGTAGTGTGCTGTGCTCTCTGGCCATCTCATGTGGTGTGCTGTGCTCTCTGACCATCTCATGTAGTGTGCTGTGCTCTCTGACCATCTCATGTGGTGTGCTATGCTCTCTGGCCATCTCATGTAGTGTGCTGTGCTCTCTGACCATCTCATGTAGTGTGCTGTGCTCTCTGACCATCTCATGTGGTGTGCTGTGCTCTCTGACCATCTCATGTGGTGTGCTGTGCTCTCTAACCATCTCATGTAGTGTGCTGTGCTCTCTGACCATCTCATGTGGTGTGCTATGCTCTCTGGCCATCTCATGTGGTGTGCTATGCTCTCTGGCCATCTCATGTGGTGTGCTGTGCTCTCTAACCATCTCATGTAGTGTGCTGTGCTCTCTGACCATCTCATGTAGTGTGCTGTGCTCTCTGACCATCTCATGTGGTGTGCTGTGCTCTCTGACCATCTTATGTAGTGTGCTGTGCTCTCTGACCATCTCATGTGGTGTGCTGTGCTCTCTGACCATCTCATGTGGTGTGCTGTGCTCTCTGACCATCTCATGTAGTGTGCTGTGCTCTCTGACCATCTCATGTGGTGTGCTGTGCTCTCTGACCATCTTATGTAGTGTGCTGTGCTCTCTGACCATCTCATGTGGTGTGCTGTGCTCTCTGACCATCTCATGTGGTGTGCTGTGCTCTCTGACCATCTCATGTGGTGTGCTATGCTCTCTGGCCATCTCATGTGGTGTGCTATGCTCTCTGGCCATCTCATGTGGTGTGCTGTGCTCTCTAACCATCTCATGTAGTGTGCTGTGCTCTCTGGCCATCTCATGTGGTGTGCTGTGCTCTCTGACCATCTCATGTAGTGTGCTGTGCTCTCTGACCATCTCATGTGGTGTGCTGTGCTCTCTGACCATCTCATGTAGTGTGCTGTGCTCTCTGACCATCTCATGTGGTGTGCTGTGCTCTCTGACCATCTCATGTAGTGTGCTGTGCTCTCTGCTCTCTGACCATCTCATGTAGTGTGCTGTGCTCTCTGACCATCTCACGCAGCGTGTCCACAGTCACAGTAACATTACATATACTGAATGCTATGGCCCCTATATAAAGTAAGTTGACCCCCACTGCTTTAGATACACCTTTCCATTCCACTTATCTAAGCAGACTGTGCCGTAGCCCAGGTACAGTGTGGAGCGTATCGCTCACTTAAATGATGCCTGTGATGTAATGGAAGCATCAGCCAGGACTCCACAGTACAGTGAACGTTCTGGTTAATCATTATGTGCTATGAACACTTCATATGTCAAGGTGTGTCCTGATCTCTGCTCTTTCACAATGCCTCTAGTGTTTGTACAAGCTTCAATATTCCTCTTAACTAATGCTTTGCCAGGCCCAGGCACTTCCTCTACAGCCTGCGCTAGACGGTTCTGTTTAAAAAGGAGAACACCCTATAAAACAACATGTATGAATTCAAAATAGTTTTAGGCCTCTTTCACACGGGCACTCCGTTTTTGTCATCCGTTCAGTCACTTTTTTTTTTTTTTTACGGACACGGATGACAGTTGTGTCATCCGGTCCGTATGTCCGCATATTATCCCATCCGTTTGCGGATGATATACGGACATAATGCATGTCTATGGGATTGCGGATGTCAGCAGATGACACCGCTGACATCCGATTTTGCGTCCTTTCTGTTTTTTAAACGGAAGAAAAATAGGGTTCTGTTCCGTTCCAAAAAACGCAACAGAACTGAAAGGACGCAAATCGGATGTCAGCTGATGGTCATCCGCTGACATCCGCAGTCCCATTGACATGCATTATGTCCGTATATCACCCGCAAACGGATGGGGTGATATACGGACATACGGAACGCCCGTGTGAAAGAGGCCTTACATTCTGGAGGGAAAAGTATATGATCCATAAATAAATTGACATATAATGAAAGTCTATTGGTGCACTGTTACTGAAGGGTAGCTAGGCATATATGGTAATAATCAATTAAATATATGTGTGGTCATGGCTGATGATAGAAATTGCGGGGCCCAGTACAGACTATCTGACAGCCCCCCCCCCCAAGAAAATATGTAATATAATAGCTAAAATTACAATAAAATTATTATTAGCAGACACAAATACAGCATAACTCACATAGTCCCTGCTAAATCTCAAAGAAAAAACTTAGGTAATAAATAAAAATTAAGATGAAACGAAAAAAATGTTTAGGCTGGGCAGTTGGGAGAAGGACAGAGAGAAACAAAGTTACAGAGATAACAAACTCAGGAGCAGAGATAACATTAGAGCCAGTGCTGGGAGGGGAATTAGTGAAGGACAACTGTACCTTTCTAAGCAGATAAAAGCTTTCAACAGAGAGAGGGGGGAGAGACGAGCTTTCAGCTGCTGGAGAAAGAGTTCTGTATTTGTTGTCCATCACTAATCCCCCTTCCTGCTCAGACCCCCTACAAGAGGGTCGGTCCCCCCCCCCCCCTATCAGCGGCCCTGTGTGTAGTCATCACCAGATCTGTCTAAAAATGGTTGAATCGGGTGAATCGGGTATCTCCCTGAAAAAATCCTACCGGTCCTTTAAATGAGTTATCCTAGGATCCTGCTAAGTCTTACACTCACCATACATGTTACAATCTGACTGTACAACTTTTTATTTAGAAAAACTATTTCCTATGAGGATCTACCTAAAGTATTAAGTGATTCTTTACATCCAATCTGACAGGCCCTGGTACTACATAGTTGTTGGTAGACCTAAAGAAGATTGTACAATCAGATTGTACTGTGTGTGAGGAGCTTATATTTAACCATATCCATCCACATGACAGAGGCACTCTCCGTTGAGTTTCCACTAACAGTGCTGGACAGTCTCCATGGAGTATGTAGGCAGATGTAGGTTTAGGTTAGGTTAAAGTGTATGCCGGACCCTGCAGTCCACAGTGGTGTCAGCCCTGCCTAGTTTTCTTTTACTATACTGCTGAATCACACCTCTTCTTCTCATCTTCACAACATAAGCACAAATCGATCTGGAATTCCTTTGGATTATATGCTAATTTGCACACTCCTGCAGTTCAGTAGTACTATTTTGCACCCTTCTGTTTCTTTTTACAGCTCTGCATCTGTTGAAAATTATATGTGTAGCACTGCCCCCTGTAGGAGCTGCTGGATACTGACTCTGCAGGCCCCCCTGGTTACCAACACACGGTTACAATTAGATAAAGTTCCTGAATTCCTCTTTGCTCCTGTTGGCTCTTCACAGAAATAAACAGTCTAGGGGTGTTGGTTCTGTTTGTTTTTCTTGTAATTGGGATAGGAGAAGGGAATAGTATAGATGAAATTAAGTCTCTTGCTCTCTTCACTAGCTGACAAGATGACTTGGTGATTGATATCTTATCTTCAGGACACTCTCACTAGCATTCCCTCTCAGCTGACACCCCTCCACTGACTATCCTATGAGCAGGGGTGGCCCCCCTCAGGTCAGGCCCCTTGACACAAGTTCCTGTACTCACGATACTGCAGCAACAGGATCTCCAGTGTCTCCCCTCTCAGTCAGCTTCCCTGGACCTCTAGGTTCAGCTTCTCTCATCCACTCCTCCAGGCCTCAGAACAACCTCCTGAGGCCGCATGGCACCTCTACAGAGGAGGAGGCAGCCCCCCCCTCCCTCCGGGACTCATCTCTCCAAAGAAAGACCCCGAGCACATGTGCTCCTGGCTTTTATATAATATCCCAACATGCACCTTGGCGACCTGCCTTCTGCCAATCATCAGGACTGTATCAAAAGCCTATGCACCCATTTGTCAGGTTTCTTTCCACTGTCCAACATGCCTCTCTATTGGACCAGCGTGAAACACTCTCTAGACTGAATAAATCGCATACTGAGCACAATGAGCAGACCTCACTAACAGATCCTGCTCTCTGGTAGGCAGAGAACAATATAGATTTACCTGCAGCCCCTCTGGTAAGCAGACCGAGCCAAAAACTATACTCTCTCACTAGCACCTACCTAGGAGGGCGCTACATATGCTAAATTCCTGCAAAGCCTGACTTGCCATTGGACAGAGAGCTCTGCCATGTTGGCATTGGTGCGTCCATGTTTATCCCATTCCCATCTAAAAATGTAAGACCTTCAATATTTAGAGGGGAGCGTGCCAGGCCTTCTGATTCAAAGTTAAAGGCTAACTCCACCTTTAGCAACAAGTTACATATTCCTAAAGTTTACTTTTAATTACCTGTATTTAACTTTTCTGCACTTTAGACTAGAGTGTCTAAATTCAATTTGGTATTAAAATAATTACATGACACAGCCTGCAGAACTAAATTGACAATTATGGCATCACAGACAGTTCTCTTTCAGACTATTTTCTTTTGGGTAATCACACACTCAAAGTCAGTTGCCACAGCATGAAAATGAATATAATTTCCAGAAGTAGGTAAAGGGAAATGTATAGGGCCAATCTCTATTGTCATTTACATGTCTCCCTAAAAATGGGAAAAGTTGCAGAACTTCTGCAAAGTTTAGAACATGAAAGTTACTGTAGTCTTTTCTGCCATCTGGTGGCCAAAATGTAAGTTGCATCTCTACTTACATATCTGGAGATCCATCTATATCTATCTAATCCATTGTTTCTCAACTCTTGTCCTCAGGACCCAATAACAGGCCAGATTTTAAGAATTACCTTGGGGAGATGCAGACTAGAATACTGCAACACAAATTATATCACCTGTGATGTATTTCAGTTATCTTGCAAACCTGGCCTGCCAAGGGGTCCTGAGGACAGGAGTTGAGAACCACTGTCTATATATCTATCTGATCTATCCTATCTATCTAGTAGCTCTTACCATGTGGACTGGAAAACAGCCAGGGTCTTGTTTCATTAAAGTCAATAGCCCATTGTTTTTTTTTTACTTTCTGGTGGTTTAGAATAGGGTGGTGAGAGGTTAGAAACTCTGTCAGGTTTTTACTGTTGACTGTATCCCCGCTGGAAATGTTTACTCTCTGTATTTGTCCCCGTCCTGGTGACCAGGACAGCAGGTGATGAGAAAAACAAATTTTAACAGTTGTCACCAGAACAGGAAGTGAGAGGAAAGCTTCCACTGGGTACACTAGGGAGTGTATAAGAGTAGCAAGGGGACAATAGGCTAGCTCACTTGTAGGCCCTCGGACAGGAAAGTCTAGGTTTAAGACTGGAAATCTGTTGGACCTCCTACACACCAGCAGTAATTAATAGACCCAGAGTATAAAGACAGTCTGAAGAGTGAGGCTTCTGCCAGCTTAGTTGGGGCCCATATGTTGGCAGGCGATGTAAAGTGCTGTACCTTTAGGATGTGGAGCTAATGGGGTAATTTCCTTAAGAGTCAGAGGTATTGGTGTAAGTGACTTTAAGACATGAAGATGTTGGCACAGTTTGCTTTAAGGTATGAAGTTGTTGACAAGGGTCACTTTAAGAGATGAAGTTGTGGATGTAGTTCACTTTAAGAGATGAGATTAGACTTAGGCAGCAAAAGCTCTCCCTCTCAGAGTGTCCGGGGCTGAAATAGATGTAGCTATTGGGAAATATCTGCCAAGCAGGTACTACCAAGTTGGTTCCATTCAGCAACCTGCAGCATTGACCACAATAGCAGAAAATAGCAGCTTACAGCAATAAAGGGCAATAGCTGGTTCTGGTCACTGTGAAGCTCCAATCTGTGGCATTAGGCTTTGCGTATTTACTCCTGTAAACAAGCCACAAATTTACAGTATATCAATAGATGGGACCACAATGAAAACCATGAAGCCCTACATAAAGTTATATAATTTTTCGATGATTTTTCAAATGCTTCTGATGATGTCTTTTTATGATGAAACACGTTGGGTGGAGCTTGTACATGTGATGTCGCCACGCACGGGTGTCGGCCATTTTGTTGGTTGGAAACTTTTTGCCATTTTGAATTGACATGCTGTTTTTATCCTTAATGCTTGTGAATATTTTGGTGTACCTTAAATAAATGTAAGATTGTTCTTAATACTGTGCAATGAGGCGTTCTTTTTTTAACGTTCTAAATACTGCATGGTTTGATGCCGCTTCTGGTGGAGTGTCCAATTCCAGAGGAATTGAGTGCTGTTGGTCAGTTATATTTGGGCAGTCCACAACAGAGGGTAAGAGGCTTGGAGTGCCAGTGGAGGATAACTTTAATCACCCTTTGTGTTTAAGTTCACTTTTGGAGGTGCATCTGTCAACTCTGAAGTTTTAAATTGGGGCTGTAAAGGACTTTGTATATTATGTGAAAGCGCTGCATTTACACTTTTTTTTAAATCAGGGTTGGGGAACCTACAGCCCACCAAATCATTTGTTCTGGCCCCCCGGGCTGCTGCTGAGCCTGTGTCTCTTAGCTGAGCTGTCAGAACAGAGCCGATGTTTCCTGTATAGTTCCAATTTCGTCCTGACAGTCTGAGTGAGTCACAGGCGGATTTCAAATGCACTCTGCCTGTGACCAATACAGGAAGCATCACCCCTATCTTCCTTCAGCGCGGTGCCGCTCCTAGCCAGCATTTCCCGCCAGCAGTACCCACAGCAGTACCAGTCTGAGCCAGCAGTATCCACAGCAGTACCAGCCGGAGCCGGCAGTACCCACAGCAGTACCCACAGCAGTATCAGCCAGAAGTACCCACAGCAGTACCAGCCTGAGCCAGCAGTACCCACAGCAATACCAGCCAGCAGTACCCACATCAGTACCAGCCAAGAGTACCCAAAGCACAGTAACAATCATCAGTACCCACAGCAGTTCCAGTCAGCAGTACCAGCCTGAGCCAGCAGTACCAGCCAGCATTACCCACAGCAGGACCAGCCAGCAGTACCAGCCTGAGCCAGCAGAACCCACAGCAGTCCAGCCAGCAGTACCCACAGCAGTGCCAGCCAGCATTTCCCACTAGCAGTACCAGCCAGCAGTAACCATCAGCAGTACCAGCCAGCAGTACCCAGCAGCGGTACCAGCCAGCAGTACCCACAGCAGTACCAGCCAGCAGTACCCACAGCAGTACTAGCCAGCAGTTCCAGCCTGAGCCAGCAGTATCAGCCAGCAGTACCCACAGCAGTACCAGCCAGCAGTACCTACAGCAAAGTACCAGCTAGAAGTACAGCCTGAGCCAGCAGTACCCACAGCAGTACCAGTCAACAGTACCCACAGCAGTACCAGCCAGCAGTACCCACGACAGTACCAGTCTGAGCCAGCAGTACCAGCCAGCAGTATCCACAGCAGTACCAGCCAGCAGTACCAGCCAGTATTTCCCACCAGCAGTACCAGCCAGCCTTTACCACCAGCAGTACCAGCCAGCTGTACCCACCAGCAGTACCAGCCAGCAGTACCCACCAGCGGTACCAGCCAGCAGTACCAGCCAGCAGTACCCACAGCAGTACCAGTCAGCAGTACCAGCCTGAGCCAGCAGTACCAGCCAGCAGTACCCACAGCAGTACCAGCCAGCAGGACCCACAGCAGTACCAGCCAGAAGTACCTACAGCACAGTACCGTACCTACAGCACAGTACTAGCCTGATCCAGCAGTACCCACAACAGTACCAACCAGCAGTACCCAGCCAGCAGGACCCACAGCAGTACCAGCCAGAAGTACCTACAGCACAGTACCAGCCAGAAGTACTAGCCTGATACAGCAGTACCCACAGCAGTACCAACCAGCAGTACCCAGCCAGCATTTTCCAATAGCAGTACCAGCCAGCAGTAACCACCACCAGTACCAGCCAGCTGTACCCACCAGCAGTACAAGCAAGCAGTACCCACCAGCAGTACCAGCCAGCAGTACAAGCCTGAGCCAGCAGTACCAGCCAGCAGTACCCACAGCAGTACCAGCCAGCAGTACCTACAGCACAGTACCAGCCAACAGTACCCATAGCAGTACCAGCCAGCAGTACCCACAGCAGTACCAGCCTCAGCCAGCAGTACCCACAGCAGTACCAGCCAGCAGTACCAGCCAGCAGTACCAGCTAGCAGTACCAACCTGAGCCAGTAGTACCAGCCAGCAGTACCCACAGCAGCACCAGCCAGCAGTACCTACAGTACAGTACCAGCCAGCAGTACCAGCCTGAGCCAGCAGTACCAGCCAGCAGTACAAGCCAGCAGGACCAGCCAGCAGTACCCACAGCAGTACCAGCCAGTAGTACCCACATCAGTACCAGCCAGCAGTACCAGCCAGGAGTACCCACCAGCAGTACCAGCTAGATGTACCCACCAGCAGTACCAGCCACCAGTACTCACCAGCAGTACCAGCCAGCTGTACCCACCAGCAGTACCAGCCAGCAGTACCCACCAGCAGTAGCTGCCAGCAGTACCCACCAGCAGTAGCTGCCAGCAGTACCAGTCAGCAGTACCCACCAGCAGTTCTTTTCAAAACATACCACCGCAAAGAGTTGACTGCGCTCCAGACTGACTGATGCAAACCTGAAAAAACAGTTGCAAGTAGCAACATGATCAATACCAGCTAACATCCCACACTTGACCAAAGATACGCAGTTCCAGCCATCACATTAGGGGTGAGTTAATTAAATGTTTGACCAAATATAACAGGCAGATTTTTAAGTTGATCATTTTGTACGGCCCCCCGAATTATGTTATAAATATCCAAATGGCCCTTGGCAGAAAAAAGGTTTTCCCACCCCTGATTTAAATTGTTTGTTACCAGAAAATTGTGCTAGCTGCTTTTGCTCATCGTTGATTGTTTTATTATTCTGGGAGCAGATGGATTGATTTTTATATTAATAGATGGGACCACAATGAAAACCATGAAGGTCTACATAAGGTTACATCATTTTCTAGCTCTATACTGTGGCTTCAAGCTAAAGTCCATTAATGAGGGCAGATGTGCACAGCAGTGCCGAGGAACCACCAGTAATGCCAACATAGACGAGGGGATAGGGTGGTATAGCTGCCTGGGGTTGGCACAAAGCTACTTTGCAACCGTTGATCACCAGTAACATCACCGTGTATAAAACAATTGTTAGATACTGCTCCTCACCTGCAAGTGCACAGAAGGTAGGTCTTCGTTGTGGCTGTTGTTGCACAGTTTGTGTGGTTTTGTTAATGAAAGAGTGTATTGTGAGCTCAAATGTCCATATACCTAGAACTGAACTGCTAATAGACTTGGCCAGTGGTTTTCCCTACTCTTCTAGTCCTAGTCCTAGTTCTAAGTTCACATTTTATATTCCAAAGAATCTATAGCAGCGGTCTCCAAACTGTGGCCCGGGGGCCAGATGCGGCCCTTTGCTTTCCTTTATCCGACCCTTGGGACACTATTCCTCCCACTGATAAGAGGCATTATTCCTCTTACAGACACCAACAGTGGGGCATAATTTCTTCCTGCAACACCAACAATAGGGTATTATTCCTCCCACTGACACCAATAATAGGGCATAACCTCTTCTTCTTACACCAAGGATGGGGCTCTATTCCTCCCACTGATACCGATGATGGGGCAATATTCATCCCACTGATACCGATGATGGGGAACTATTCCCCCACTGATACCAATGATGGGGTATTACTTCTCCCACTGACACTGATGATGGGGCACTATTCCTGCCACTGACACCAATGATGGGGCACTATTCCCCCACTGATACAAATGATGAATAACTATTCCCCCCACTGACACCAATGATGGGGTATTATTCCTTCCACTGACACCAATGATGGGGCACTATTCCTCCCACTGATACCAATGATGGAGTACCATTCCTCCCACTGATACCAATGATAGGGTACTATTCCTCCTACTAATACCAATGATGTGGCCCCTCTAAAGTCTGAATGACAGTAAACTGGCCCTTTACTTAGTACGTTTGGAGACCCTTGATCTATAGTAACAAAAACAGCAAACTGGAACAGAACCAATAGGTTTATTTTTGAAAACGTCCCCTTTCTTGCGATTTTTCATGACCATCCCATGAAGGGTAAGCTCTTGGGAGCAAAGGGGGGCAGCTTTATCCAGCTGAATCATGAATTCTTGTTGCATATTGTTCCTCAGTTTATGAGAACGCCCCGTGTGTATTTATAATTGTTAGTTCCAGAGGAATGTCCTGCATATACATGTAGAACTGAATCAATAAACATATACATAGATGTATGACAGATAAAATGCACAAGCTGCCTTGAAAATATGTAAAGGGCAAATAAATATTTAGAAACCAGATTTTCGGTGTTCACTCTGGGGTCTTAAAGTGACTGCCTCCTTAGAATACCTCTCCGCAGCCTTCAAAATCCAAACTTGGGGGATTTTGGGCTTATTTAAAGAGACCCTGTCACCCGACATTTCATTGTTTTATGCATATCATTTAGCTGTAAAGACCTCCCCTTTATATTCATCCAAAAGCCTTGAGACTGCTAGTGTATGTTGCCATCTTGGATGTCAATAATCCCAGCAGACTCAAATCTGTCACTCTATAGCAGGGTTTCTCAACCAGAGGTTCCTCCAGAGGTTGCTCGGGGTTCCTTGAGCAATGAGCAATTTCTACCTCTCAGATAAGGCCATCACACTAGATGTAGATTATTAATGAGTTGTAGATGTAGTCCTTTTTATCAGGGGCTCCCTTAAACCAGAAAATTATTTCAAGGGTTCCTCCGTGTTGAAAAGGTTGAGAAAGGTTACTCTATAGCAGGGGTCCTCAAACTACGGCCCCTGAGGCATTGTAGAACTCTGACATTCACATACATGACTAGGCATGATGGGAATTGTAGTTCCTGAACAACTGGAGGGCCATAGTTTGGAGACCCATGCTCTATAGGGTTCTGGTTTCAGTATATTGAGACCAAGGCTTTTTTTCAGCTGGAACTTGGTGGAACTCAGTTCCACCACCTCTGGCTCAGGCCCTCTGCTCCCTGCTCACCACTGTCACTTGTAAAGACAGAAGTCTGACAGCTTGTCTCCCAGTGGCTCCCACTGAGTGCAGGATGGGAACAAGGGAGAAGCAGGTGCCAGGGTGTATTGCGGATGCCGACATACCCACATGATGAACTCCCTGAAAATGAGAGAGGAAGAGCCACCTACAGTGTGCGGGGAGGTACCAGAGCCGGATGGGTGCTTTAGCTTAATACAGCAACAAAAGTAAGACATGTGGAAGATGGTGGAGCTTTTAGGGGGTTTGCATGCAAAGGTCAGAGCTGAAGAGGGGTGAAAGTGAGATGTGGATGGGGAATGCAGAGGTAAGCAGCTGTGGAAGAAGTCTGAACTCTATATTCTGTTTATAGTGCATCCCCAAAATCTGCACGTAGCACACCCCCAAACTCTGCACGTAGCACACCCCCAAACTCTGCACAAAGCACACCCCAAACTCTGCACAAAGCACACCCCCAAACTCTGCACAAAGCACACCCCCAAACTCTGCTCGTAGCACACCCCCAAACTCTGCACATAGCACACCCCCAAACTCTGCACGTAGCACACCCCCAAACTCTGCTTGTAGCACACCCCCAAACTCTGCTCGTAGCACACCCCCAAAATCTGCATGTAGCACACCCCCAAACTCTGCACGTAGCACATCCCCAAACTCTGCTCGTAGTATACCCCCAAACTGTGCATGTAGCAAACCCCCAAACTCTGCTTGTAGCAAACCCCCAAACTCTGCTTGTAGCACACCCCCAAACTCGGCACATAGCACACCCCCAAATTCTGCTCATAGCACACCCCCAAACTCTGCTCGTAGCACACCGCCAAACTTTGCTCACAGCACACCCCCAAACTCTGCTCATAGCACACCCCCAAACTCTGCACATAGCACACCCCCAAACTCTGCATGTAGCACACCCCCTAACTCTGCATGTAGCACACCCCCAAACTTTTTATGCCACTGTACTAATGAGGCTGGCAGGGAAGATGTTAGCATCAGGGGTGATCAAGGGTTAACTGTGTGCCCAGCTGGCATTTCCCTACTGTGGGGGAGGTGCTTGTAATAGGGGAAAGCATGGATTGGTGCCCATGCTTTGCAGAGACACAGGATCCATGCCTTCTGTACTGACAGAACGGCGATCTGCCTTGTTTACATAGGCAGATCGCCATTCTCGCTCCCAGGTGCCGGTGGACATCATGTCTGCGATACCCGCCGATCAGCTCCTGCTGTGTATAATCACAGTGGGAGTAGGCCACTGGTGGGAGCAGGCTGCTGGTGGCGACCATGCGCGCCCCTGACCCGGAAGTGCAGGATCACATACTAGGTATTTGATCCTGCACAGCAGAGCCACCTTGCTGCCATATATGTAAGTTATACGGTCAGCCAGCAAGGTAAATGACTTGTCTTGGTACCACACTACCCAAATCAATCACAGTCACACTTGGGCTGAAAGGTTTAAAAAGATAGTTTGCCGGCTTTGCATCAGTACAGCAGGCTCCAGTTTTTGCCATTGTTTCTGTCATTGTCACATTTGTTGCTCGGGTAATGTAACCTTTACCCTTTTATTGTCCTTGAATTGTAACAACTGTACATTTGTTACCTGCCTACTTTATTCATTACTCATATGTTACCTGTATTGTAACGATTACCGGTACTCATTTGTTGCCTTCATATTATAACAATTATCCATTTATTAAACACCTATTATAACAATTATCCATATGTAGCACTACTCCCATGGGAGCTGCTGTGAGTGGGTTCCCCTGGGTTATCATTAGCAACAGTAGAACATTCAGACATGTTTCCAAGTGTTTTTACCTTAGACAATGACCAGTCCAGTTTCTTTGGTTTTTATGTTTTATTAGGAACTTGGATAGAAGAAGGGATGAGTGGGATACTCCAATCAAACTGAACTATGCACAATAGGCAGGGACGATGTAGAAAATGCTAATTGATGCTGGTTAACGCTGACTAAGTAGCGACAAAAACGGGTATATTGGCGCTCCCGGACAAAATGGCACAAGGACAAAATGGATACTGCTCGGAATCTTGAAACATTAAAACTAGTTTATTAAAAGTAAGTTAAAATATGCTCCTTAACAGAAAAAAACAGTGGTGTGCCCAGGGTGCAGCAAACAGCAGTCAGATGTTAATCCGGTAAAAATACCTCAAAACAAGGAGGACCCAGGAGCGGGGGAACGACGTCTAACCACCTATGAAGCCTGGATGGTGTGGCGCTTGTGGGTGGAGTGTCAGCCTCGATCAACCCGGGAAGCCTCTCTGCTGGTTTTCCTTCCGAACTGGATGATGCCTGAGATGTAAAGAGGAGGGGGGGGAGGGGGGAGTGGAGTACTCAACCCCCACAGACAGCTCCGGTACCGGATGGTACACACCCGAGGCGGCGGCGGCCGCTGCTCCTCGGACCCGACTACCGTGGCGCCGGATGATGACGTCACCGGGCGCCTGGCGGAGAAATGCGCACCGAGGGCTGCTGCACGGATGTAACTCTATGGCCGCCGGAGTGGTGCAGAGGCAGCGCACCAACGGCTGTGCTATTCGACTGGCGGAGCTAATGCGGGTAGCCACGGGTGGAGGGGGATGACATGTTTCGGGCAAAGCCCTTCTTCAGATCTCCTGTGGCTTTCAGGCAGGGGGCAAATTAAATGGGTGTACAGAGGAAGAGGGGGGCAGCGCCAATATACCCGTTTTTGCCGCTACTTTTCTTCTCAGTTGGGATCTGGGTTTGGGTAGGCTGCAGCCTGGACATGGACATGTAACTAATGGTGGACCTCTTTGGGCATTGTCCAACCTCACTGTTCCATCCCCGCCTTCTGATTACCGGCACCACAGCGCCAGGATTTTTTGTATATACTCATTAACGCTGACTAACGCTGGTTAACGCTGACTGACGCTGGTTAACGCTGACTGACGCTGGTTAACGATGTTTGAGCTAGTCACGGCTAGGCCGCATACTTTACTTTGCCTTTAACTGTGAAATAGTCCTTTTAGCTTCCTAAGGCACTCCTTTCCTGAGGTAGCTGTCCTTTATAGAAGATTGCACTACTGAGTAACTTCAGGGCCCTTCCTGGTGCCCCCTTTTACCCTCTAATCTTCAGGGCTTAACAGCTTGGCACCCCCTTTACTGTAAAACTCTGGGTTAGCTGACTTCTGGATCCCCTTGACCTCTCTGGAGTGGTCCCCCCTCTTAGTCAGACCCCTGGGTGATGCTTGAGTACACACAATACTGTTTTCCAGAAGAATCCTGCCCAGCAGCTCCACTAACAGGCCAGGTTTGCAAGATAACCAAATTACATCACAGGTGATCTAATTTTCTGCTCAGTGATTGCAGTATTCCAGTCTGCATCTCCCCAAGGTAATACTTAAAATCTGGCCTGTTAGTGGGCCCCAAGGACCGGAGTTGAGGGCCACTGCTTAAAGACTGGCCTGTTAGTGGGCCCCGAGGACCAGAGTTGAGGACCACTGCTCTACAGCACAGCTCATCCCCGGGTCCCTAGGCCGACCGCCTGGACCACCTTCCTCAGCAACAGGAGGAGAGACAGCAGTCACCCTCCTCCTGGGACCTGGCTTCCCACCCAAAGACACCCTGTCACATGCTCCCCTACTATTTATGTCCAATCCCAGGATGCATTGCAGGAATGCCCTCCCACTGGAACTGATATAAAACAGAGCGTGCCACTGGCTAGGTTTCCTCCACTGTCCAATAAGGTCCCTCATTGGCTGCAGTGGGTACTCCCTCAGACCCAGTGAATCACACTTAGAAACATGTGACAGGCTAAACTAATAGATCAGGCCCTCCTGATAAGCAGAACAGGGTCACAGATATGTTTTACTTAGCACCTAACTAGGAGGGTGCTACACATATGTGAAAAGAGAAGTATAGCCAAAGCTTTTCTGGCCATACTTCTCTTTTGGGTCACAGGAGTGCACTTACTTTTGCTCTCCTGTGACCCAAAGGCAACTACAAAACATCTAAAATTTTATGCGATAGACAGGATAGAGAAGCATTGGAGAAATCCAAATTTGAGGAGGTAAGTCTCAAAAAATGAAACATATTTGATGAATACAATGAAACCCCAAGGGTTAAACATGGAATTAGACATAAATTGTTTCATAGAGGACCATTGAATGATTAGGATATCTAATATATGTAGGTATATGTATGTAAGTGCAGATTGTTTTTTAACAGATCATACACTTTATAAGGCTTTTAAATAGCATGGGTAAGTAAAAGAGGTGTTGAAGAGTGGGGGAATTTATATATCAATAGAAATTGTCATTGTAGTGAGCCTATCCAGCATAAGATAAAACTATTTAGTTGGGGATCCTAAATTCAAATATGCCATGAGAATTAACTGTAGTATAAGGAATGTAAGGGCAACAATGGGAACAACAAATTGATAGGAATAGTAAAAATAGCGGAAGGCGAACTTTTGGCAGATATTGAAGCTGTTTGGTTCCATAATTATAGAGTAAAGGCATAAATACCATAGTTAAAATGGCAACGCTGAACGCTAGCTTCCTGATGACGCACGTATGACGGCGAAACACTTTGAGACCAATGAGCGTGGGTGACATATTTTCGTTTCTGGTTGCGGTAACGAGAGTGAGGCTTGGAACGCACGCTGGCTCCAATACAAGGAGCGGCGAGTGCACGGCCATAGATACCACTGGTGAGACTCAGTGCCAGCCTACAGACACCAACCCATGTGAGTGTATTTTTTATATTTTAAAATCACAACAATAAACTAATTCAAAGGGAGTTGCGCAATGATGGCCATTCTTTATTCTATCAATGCATGGGAGGGACTGTTACAGAAATCGGAGCCACGGGACAGATCCACAGAGGCATTTTTATTAAAGGCTTTAAATTATATTAACAGCTGGTGAGTGTGCAATTTAGCTGGGGGTGGAATAGCACAACATTGAGTGAAGCCCTGCATGAGAAAAAAATATCATTTTGGCACAAGTTGGAATCAATGGACACTTGGATATTTGAAACAATTGCTGTTTTTTTGTTATTCACATACAGTATGTGTATGATTTGAGTTAATATTGGGGGCTATATGGTTTCACTGTATTAAGCATTTATGCTTTCACTTTTATAGGTAAGCGCAGCTAATCACATTTGCCTTGTTTTAATTTTATACTCCAATACTTGAAGTCACTTTTAGCTGCAGCAAACCAGAACATTTGTAATTTTATAATTTCATTATTATTTGTTGCGCTGGTGACACTTCCACATCAATTGATAGTAGGCAATAATGCGCTATTTTGTGTAAGAGCCCAGGCTCTGAAAGGATCTTGACAATATTGTCAGGATCCCCCTACCTGCCTGTTTGGTGACTGACTCCACCTCTCAGCATGTGGCTGAGAGCCGAAACCAGCTGTATCCACCCCTCCGATGCCTGGGACTCCAGTGAGCTCTGAAAGGGCAGAGCAGTGAGCAGTGAATGACAGTCTCTGCTCTCCACTCTGAGCAGACTGAGAACTGAGCGATCAGCAGTCATGTGATTGCTGAGTTCTCGAGCTTAGAGCTGACATGGGACAGCTGCAGCGTGGAGGTGAGCATAGATAATGGTTTGTTTTTCAAACTCAATACTTCTCCTTTAGATACCTATTATTATAACCGGGGCTGTTGATAAGGGGGTACCACCACTCCTCCTGTATGATGGTTGATAGGTTAATCAGATGTGCGCAGGGTGGAGATCTCTCTGTAGGAAATCAACATTGTTTTTCTGCTCTTATTCGGGAAAAAAAGCAAAAAATATGATAAAATCCAAATATTTATTGAAAAATGGTTAAAAAGAGATATTGATGCATAAATCATATAACCACATCAACCATGTTGATCATGCTACAGAGCAATGGTTGAAACACTTGTAATCATTAACCACTTGCCGACCGCCGCAAGTACATATACTGCGGCGGTCACCCCCGGCCAGGCAAAGTGACGTACCGGTACGTCACTAGCCTGTCACCGGCTTGTGAGCCAATAGCGGTCGAGCGCGCGCCTCAGCGGTCCGCCGGTCACTCGCGATCGCTCGCCGGGAAGGGAGAAAGGCAGGCGGCTAATGTAAACAAGCCGCCTGTCATTCTCCCCTGTGTAAAAATGATGATCAGACGGTTCTACTATGTAGGACCGTTGATCTCTGTTTTTACACTAGTAGCCATGTCCAATCACAGTTAGAAACACGCCCCTAGGACACACTTACCCCTCCCTCTCCAATACAGTTAACCCCTTCCCTGCCAGTGTCATTTTTACAGTAACAGTGCATATGTATAGCACTGATTACTGCAGTAATGTCACTGGTAACCCCAAAAGTGTCAAAAATGTCAGTCAAGGGTCCGATCTGTCCGCCGCAATGTCGCAGTCCCGCAAAAAAAAAAATCGCAGATCGCCGCCATTACTCGTTAAAAAAACAAAACACCAAAAATGACAAAAATCTTTCCCTTTGTTAGTAAACGCGATAACTTTTGCGCAAACCAATCAAAATACGCTTTTTGCGATTTTTTTTTTTTTTACCAAACATATGTAGCATAAAACAAATGGCCGAAAATGTTAAAAAATTTAGATTTTTACATTTTTTTTGGGGGGGGAATTTCATATAAAAAAAATGTGAAAAATATTATTTTTGCAAAATTTACGCTTTTTTTTTGTTTATAGTGCATGATCAAAAAATCGTACAGGTGATCAAAGACCACCAAAAGAAAGCTCTATTTGTGGGAAAAAAAAGGATGTCAAATTTTTTTAGGTACAGCGTTGCACGACCGCGCAATGGTCCGTTAAAGTCACGCAGTAAAAAATCGCAAAAAAACCCCCTGGTCAGGAAGGGGGTAAAATCTTCTGGGGCTTAAGTAGTTAAATTAATAAAACATGATGATAATACTTGATCAGAAACAAGGTAAAAAGGAATAAAAAGGGAATACAGTGCTCCTCCATAGGGAAAAAAAAAAAAAAAACCCCTGGGGAGGGAGGCAAGAGATTTTTCTCTCCCCCCGAGGGTTTTTTTTTTCCCTATGCAGGAGCACTGTATTCCCTTTTTATTCCTTTTTACCTTGTTTCTGATCAAGTATTATCATCATGTTTTATTAATTTAATGATTACAAGTGTTTCAACCATTGCTCTGTAGCATGATCAACATGGTTGATGTGGTTATATGATTTATGCATCAATATCTCTTTTTAACCATTTTTCAATAAATATTTGAATTTTATCATATTTTTTGCTTTTTTCAATTGATTGCTTTAAAAATCCTGAATAAGAGGAGAAAAACAATGTTGATTTCCAATGATTTATGGGATGATGGCAACTATGTGTCACCCACAATCTGAGATATTTGTAGAGATCTCTCTGTAGTAGCTGTATGGCTCTCTCTGCAGTAGCTGAAAGCTTCCTGTCTTCCTTCTGACAGCTTTCAGCTGCTGCAGAGAGAGCCATACAGGGGATCAGTTCCAGTAACTGCATCCCCCCCCCCCTGCACCGATCACATTCCCTGTGCACCATACATTTCCCCCTGTGCTCCCTCCACCCACCCACACAGTGCTGCCAGCTTCCCTCCTCTCTTTCCCACTGGTAGCTACAAGCACATATTAGGATCCTTCAGGATGGACAGTGGGTAAAGGGTTCAGTACATAGGTCACGTTTACCAGCCCTTTCCTTTCCTGAATAAATACAATGAGTGATCTCTACCAATTACTCACTGTGTTCATTCATACCTGACGCATTATAAACTGGGGGGGCGCCTGTAAGGTTGGCTGTATGGAGCCCAGTGGTTTCTAACAGCAGCCCCGATTATAATGCATGTCTATTTGTTGCCTATCTATTGTTATAAATGATTGTTTGTTGATCATCAGTTGTAATGATTGCCCACTTTTTGTCACAATTACCTGTTCATTGCTCATGTATTGTAACTATTTTTTGCTTGCCAGGGTGTTGCCTCAATATTGTATCAATTGCCTACCTGTTGCCCATGTATTGCCCATTTGTTGTCATTGCATTTTCTGCAAAGCCCCTCAAATTGTCAGCTAAAATTTCCCCAGCATGGCACTTTAGAACCTTTTATTACACATGGGAAAGATTTACTGGCAGTAACATTATGTGTGTGTGGCCGTGTGCTGCTCCTGCCAGCCCTGACATCTATGTTGGCTATGCAGAAATGCCCCAGGTTTGGGAAATACAACTCCAGCCTGAGTAGATCTATCTAAAGCTGGATACACACTATCCAACTTTTGTGGTTAGATTTCCTTCAGATTTACCTTTTCTATGTAGTGCAAGGGCCTGCCAGATTGCATACACATTGAAAGTGTTTCGGTTTGACCTCATATTATATGGTTTTGGTAAGTCTAAAAGAAAAAGTCTTCAGAAAATCTTATAGTGTGTATGGCCCATTAGATCTACAAATCCAGCCTGCATGGTCTATCTTAGAAAGGGGATGGAAATCCACACAGGACTGGTTCCCATAGGAGGGTTCATAGAAATGCCAGGCAATCCTGTCTGTCCAGCATGGAGTCTTTGATGATCACTCCAAGAAAGAAGATGAGAGGCGTGACATTGGGTCTGAAATTTATTTATTTATGGAGCCCCTCAGACCACAAAGTATACAATAAAAAAGCAGATAAAATATGGACCCCGAACAGCTATACATAGAAAACATAAACAAGATGAAGGGTGTCGTTAATAAATCGTTAAAAATATCTGAAGAAAAAAAAAATCTGTGACGTAACATTATATATAAATGCTTTTCTCTCTGGTTCATCATAAAGTCTCACAGCTTGATAAAACAATCTTCTCCAGCCAAGCCAGTGGAGGGATCCATCTTGTCCCCAATATTGTTGGTGGTATACAGAACCCATAATGTCCTCCAGCCTGAGGCGTCATCTTTACAATCTTGGTCCTTTTGGTAGATCATGGTAGGAAATTTAATTTGTATTTCGGTAGAGTGCATGGGATGGATTGAAAAGTCAAATGGGTGCTTCTGTTTGCTCCTTCAATTCTTTATTGCGTTGAATTTAGCTGGGAGGACCACTTATGTTGGAGAGCAATATATCTAGTTATGGCTTTTAACGTAACACTGTTTGCATTTTTTGTTTGCGTTGGTGAGGCAAAATAGTGATATATTTTTATGCGTGGGTATATTGACAACAAAAAATGATGGGTGAACCTGCTTTAGCTTTAGTCCCAGGTTGTTGGGGCCCCCCACATTTTTTCCCTTAGCTCAGTGGGAGAACAGATACAGGGCACACTTTTTCAAAGGTTTCTACATCCTCAATAGAAAAGGCCCATTACATTTGTGTGCAATATAGAATGCTGACAAAGCACCCAATATATAACATATAATAAAGTAATATTTTAGCTACAGGTGGCGTCCGGTGGGCTGAGTCGGCTCATGGCTTTTTATGTGTCTTAAATAATCAAAGAGTGAGATTTCTCTTCCGTAATTCCCATCTTTGTTCCTGTCCTTCTGAGAGTTTTTGGTGTCTCTGGCCAACTTTGCATGTTTCAGCTACTCCTGTAACATTCTTCATAATATAAAATAAAAAATCCAGAAAGGATAGTGGGAGCCTTTCATCATGGTCACAGTGACATTGCAGACCAGTGAACACAATGCAGAGATTGCTTTCTGAGAGATAGAAGAGACTGTAAAGCCCCGTACACATGCACAGATTGTTGGCCGTAAATTGTTGGCCAGTGTCTGATCTGACGATTGTAGGCTTGTTAGTATGATGCTTCTGACAACCAACTGCGAATTTTCGGCCGAAAAAAATCTGGTGTGCATGCTCTAAAATTTTTGTTGGCCAACAAAAAACGGCCAATTGTTCGTCAGTCAGTACAGATTTCGGCAGACAAAAATCAGATGAGCAAGACTGGGCATGCTCAGAGAAGAAAAAACACAGGGAAAGTCAAATATCACATGACATCACTTTTGAAGTTGGTTTTTATTGGCCAACAAAAGTCCAGTGCAAGTCTAGAGCACATTTCAACCAACAAACAACACTGGACAAAAGTTGGCCGATCAGTTGGCCAACAATCTGTGCGTGTGTACTGGGCTTAAGAGGGGAGGGGGGGTTAAAGCTCTCCTACCAAACTCTGAAATATCAGTTTTAGGTAATCTGACCCTTTTAAAGATCAACTAGACCCAACACTAATATATCAGACTTTTGTATTTGCTAGCATGCTGAATCACACATCTTGGCTTCTCTAGTGGTCAAATAACCCCACCCTCCAAATGCTGTGACAAATGCAAAGATAGTGTCATTCTCCCATGATGGATTCTCTAGAACAGCTTTTCTCAACTTTAAACCCCTAAAATAATTTTCAGGTCTTCGGGGAACTCTTACCCATTCAATGGAGATCAGTGGGTTTCCATTGGTTTCCAGTAGGAAGAATGCAACCCTTAGGCTGGCCATAGATGACATGTTTTTTTTTCCTTCCACAAAAGAAAATTGCTTGATTACCCCATCAACGCAGTCAGTGTTGATGGCAGAATGCCTCCCGGTGCACTATTGTATTCTGCCAGCTGGGGTGGCGGGGAGCATTCCTGGTCAATAGAATACAATGGTAATTGCTAGTGGCTATAGCCTCTGGCAGTAACCGTATTTAGAAAAATCTGAAATGCTGGTTGCACCCAAGTTAATCAATTTGGGTACATTAAGCCTGCTCACACATGGATCCAAATTTGGCTGGTCCCTGCTGAACCGGCCAATCCCTGTATGACCAGCTTTACAGTGGTGGTCAGAATAGGCGGAATAGAATAGGGGTGTAGGCCACTCCTACAGACAGCTAAAAAGATAATTGGTGTCATACCATTTGGCCCCAGAATTATACAGACACTATCGAATGTGAGGTAAACCAGCAAAAACTCAAGGAACCCCTAGTAACCCTAGGAGACACCCTAGAGTTCCACAGAACCCTAGGCTAGGAATGGCTGTTCTAGGATTTATACTACAAATTTAGAAATTCTAACTGTGAAAAAACAATGTTGCTACGGCCTTGTGGGAGAGGGCAGGGACATATTATTTCTGAATGGCCTCACCATTGGGGTGTCTGAGGAGCCAACAGGTGAATAAACCCATTGGGGCACATGCAAATGGGAAATATCAGTTTTTCATCAATTACATTTTGTGAAATATCTTCTAAGAACATGCACCAATATGATTGCAAAAACCCACACACCCATATAGAAAGGCTGAACTTTAAGCAAATATAAATTATACAAATTAACTCAGCTCTGCAATCATAAACATCATTGAATGTATTTTTTAAATACAAGCAGTTTAGGTACATGAACTTTGGATTGGTATCAGCCTCTTGCAGTCCCTGTACAGCAGAGCTCACAATGGAGGAGGGAGAAAGAAACAGCACTAGGCACCAATCAGTTGCTCCGAATGCTCATGTACTAACAAGGGACATGTTGTTAGGAGAAGAGAGCAGAGTGACTAAAACATAAGCTCATCAGTCACTGCTTCTCTTTTTACTATCCAGTTAAAGCTGGAGGAAGTGTGATTTGTCTACAGCAGACAAAAAAAATGGGTCTCCCGCTTTTCCAGAAAGGGTGTACTCTTTGGAGCAGCTATGTAAATCTTAGGACTGGATAGACAGAAATAAGATTCTATTTAACTTCCTGTATTTGTGGCAGTATCTTCACCAGGACAGGACTTAAAGGGAAATCTCTTCAACAGGTCCTCGGGCAGCAGTAAAACCAAGCAGAGGTTCTAACTCTGCCTCAGCCGAGCCAAAACAAAACGGGTTATACCTTAATTATCATTGCTGGTACATTAGAGTTGCACATTCTAGCCTTTAGGAAACATTTCTAATGGTTTACATTGGGAGGCAAAGTGATAAGGAAAATATATATTCAGAAACAACTTGATACAGTTGTCTAACATCAGGTGGTTGAACACCATTGACAACCCTCTGCCCAATTAGTGAGGAGGCTTAAAATTGTAAGAAGAAGCCACAGAAAAAAAGTTTTAGAATGTATATGTGGCAAAAATATGTATACATACATTTATCTCTGCCTGGGGTTCCACCAAAGCTACTAGAAGCTTTGTGTGGGACTGATGATGGTAGACCAGTAAAAAACTGAAGTCAGTTAGACATCACCAAATGAGAGAAAACTAGACTTTTCTGTCCAATATGGAAAGCGTATTGATGAGTGTATTGGGCATAATAGCCTTGTCATAATCAGGTTTATTTCATAAAAAAGTACAAACAAAAGTAAAAAAAACTCTGCAAATCATGTTTGAAGCCCAGCAAAATTTAGCAAGCCAAAGCTGCTGCTAAATTATGGCATGTGGGCCTTGTCATTGTGCTATTGAAGTTGGAAGGAGAAGCAAACAGTATGGAAACCCTTTTTAACGGCACAATAATGTCACTCATAATGGGTCTGCGGTTTGTGAAGATCATCTTGGCACACTTTACAAACTTATTAAATACTGAGAATGTGTCTATCAGACAAAGCAGTGTCAGGGTCTGTTGGGGCTGGACCAGAACTAGAAATCAGGTCAGGCCACATTTGCATACCCAAAGCTGGTGAAAGCCAAAGGGGAAAACATGCCTATGTACAAATGAGTCTGTTTGTCTCCTGAAAGGATAGGCAATGGTTTATTTGGGGGTCTCTTCACAAAGCAAGGTGGTGGCTCTTTTTAGTAAGCCTCTAAATAGTCCTCTTATATAGTTATTGAATGGGGAAGGATGGGTGAAACCTAAATAAGCAAAGGGTTGGTGTGTCTCCTGGAATGAGTTGGTGAATATCTTAGACAAAGTTGGTGAGTCTTTGGATCGCCAAGTTGGTTGCTCTCTTTGATAGACAAGTTGGTAGGGCTCTTATATACAGTAGACAAAGGATTGGTACACTTTTCCGATAGGCAATTTCTTATAAAAACAAAGAAATGGTGTGTCTCTTAGATAAGCAAAGGGTTGGTGTGTCTCCTAGAATGAGTTGGAGGGTATGTTTTTAGATAGATAAAGTTGGCAAGTCTTTGGATAGCTAAGTTGACTGCTTTCTTAGATCTTAGACAAGTTGGTAGGGCTCTTATATAAACAAAGGATTGGTACACTTTTCCGATAGGCAAGTTCTCATAAAAACAAAGAAATGGTGTGTCTCTTAGATAAGCAAAGGGTTGGTGTGTCTCCTAGAATGAGTTGGAGGGTATGTTTTTAGATAGCTAAAGTTGGCAAGTCTTTGGATAGCTAAGTTGATTGCTCTCTTAGATCTTAGACAAGTTGGTAGGGCTCTTAGACAAAAGCTTGGTAACCCTTTTTCGATTGGCAAGTTGTCATAAAAACAAAACTGGTGCATATCGTCAATAAGCAGTGACTTGATGGGCCTTCTAAGATGGCTAAGATTGGCTCTTTTAGATGGAGAAGCAATGACTTGGTGGGTCTATCAGTTGGTGCATCTCACAGATGAATACGCCAGAGTTGGTGCGTGTCTTAGAAAGGCACTGGGTTGGTGCATCTCAAAAATGAATAGGCAACAAGTTGGAGTTTCTCTTATGTAGATTGGCAAGAAAGACAACAATTTATCTCTTTATAAATAGGCAATGTGTTGTTGTTTCTCTTAAATAGGTGACAGGTTGCTGACAGGCAGACAGGTAATGAGTTGACGTTTGTCCTAGATATGCAAAGAATGGATAGGTCTTAAATCGGTAAGTAGTTGGTGTGTCTCATAGATAGACAGGGAAGGAGTTGCATGACTTTGTAAGCAATATCTTTGTACGTTTGTTGGATGGACATCCCCGAAAAGTCAGAGAGTCTGTGTCATAGATTGGCAGTGAATTTCTCAGTTCGTGGTTTAGGCACATTGCTCCAGATATGGGCAACGATGACTCATAAACTGGACACGTCTTTCAACTGTGCTGTAACGCCGTTCATCTTTTCATTCAGTCGGCTGATGCGGTAGGTCTCGTAGTGTATATTGTGGGTTATGTCTTTCAGGTCTTGCAGGTTGGATCTAGAGGAAGATGAACGAAGAACAAAACTATAACATTGGCAAAATAGTACAAAATATCTTTGTAAATTCTTCCTTAATGATGAGTGCTGTAGACTGGTTATGACAAGGATACCCTGTTTTTATCACCAGGCTTACTCTGGGAATTTCAGCTGCTAGCTGGGAAGTCATATGGTGGCGCAAGGCCTAGGCACACCCATACTACCCCTGCATATGTTTTGCCTGGCTTATATGTAAGGACTTTGTCACCACTAAAACTGCATACTCTAAATTAGGGGTCTCCAAACTTTCTAAACAAAGGGCCAATTTACTATTCATCAGACTTTAGTGGGACCGGACTAGGGCCAATGGGAGCAGAAAATGTCCTGGCATGCAGTGGGAGGACTAGTGCCCCATCATTGGCATCAATGGAAGGAATTATGCCCCATCATTGGCGTCAATGAAAGGAATTGTGCCCCATCATTGGTGTCAATGGAAGAAATTGTGCCCTATAGTTGGCGTCAACGGAAGGAATTGTGCCCCATTGTTGGCGTCAATGTAAGGAATTGTGCCCCATCGTTGGCGTCAATAGAAAGAATTGTGCCCCATTGTTGGCGTGAATTGAAGGAATTGTGCCCCATTGTTGACGTCGATTGAAGGAATTGTGCCCCATCGTTGGCATCAATAGAAGGAATTGTGCCCCATTGTTGGCATCAATTGAAGGAATTGTGCCCTATTGTTGGCGTTGATTGAAGGAATTGTGCCCCATCATTGGCGTCAATGGAAGGAATTGTGCCCTATCATTGGCGTCAATGGGAGAAATAGTGCCCCATTGTTGGTGTCAGCGACATGAATTCTGCCCCATTGTTGGTGTCAGTGAATGGAATAGTGCTTCAAGGGCCGGATAAAGGCAAGCAAAGAGCCACATCTGGCCCCAGGGCCGCAATTTGAGGACCCCTGCTCTAAATGCTGTTTCATGTAGAAACACAAATATGTGGTAGGTTTATCATCTGCTGAAGATGAATATTTGATAAAGGACTTTGTAATATTGGTGACTTCTTCAAATTGGCCTTAAATATGCATTTACATGTGCAGAATCTGCCTATATATTTTGACAGCTTACAGAAAGTAGTAAAAAATGGCAGCCTTTATGTTTCTCTAAGAAAAGTTTCCTTTAGGAATGGATTTCAGGGGAAAATAAATTATGTTTTCAAAATCTGTTGGTAGACAAGGAGTTAAGTACAGCAAGATGTATGCCACCTCATGGACCTCTCTTTTTTTTTACAATTTTCCGTTTCACTGAGTGCTGGGAATAAAGCTATCTTTATACTTCCAGTACTCCGACACTACAGCTATGTAAAAAAAAGAAACAGGAGAGCGCCTCTAAGTGCAATATTTAATAAGCATAGGGCAAATTGCAAAAATAAAAACTCACATGACAACGAAAGGTAAAGCTCATCTCAGGTGAGGCTGCTTACAGTACACTTGATAAAAGAGCGTGCATGCTCTGAAACGCGTCGTGTTCCCCTCCTCCACAGTGACGTCACACGCCAGCAGGTGTTGCGTTCCAACCAGTGGCCCGCACAGCAAAGATCCAGAACTTGTTCAGCTCTTTCCAGAAGCAGCACACTGGATTACGGCTTTCCATCCCACAGCTTGGGAGCCTGGATTTCCCTGCCGCTGAAGCAGCCTCATCTGAGATGAGCTTTACCTTTCATTGTTATGTGAGTTTTTATTTAGCAATCTGCCCTATGATTATTAAATATTACACTTAGAGCTCTCCTGTTTCTCCTTTTTACATGGATCTTTGAGTTGGCTTCACTCCAGAGGAGAAGTTTAGCCCTAGTGCGGAGCATTCATTGACTATCTACAGCCCACCCTTTTATCCATTGGACTATTTATGGACTATATTGACTTGTCTAAACAGTTAACTATTTGGTTTTACCAGCATTTTATGTTTATAGACACTACAGCTACGGGTGTTTTACACAGCAGCTGTAGCAGTATTTTAAAGGTGCACTGCCCATCCCTCCTATCCCCTTATCCAATCATGGAAGGGTTTGAATTCTGAGAGCCCAATTATCCAAGCCAAAGCTTTCTGTGAATGGGCATGGGAGAAGAGGGGTGGGCAGAGCAGCTGTTGTGTAGTAGAGCCATATCACTACACTACTACTACTACAGTACTACCATATACTGTATTACAGTGTCATAAGTATAATACTATACAAGATATATAAAAAAATATATATGTATGAGTTAAAAACCATATAATTCCTATACATATACAAGTATTTTTTTTATATAGCTCTTGATATATCTTGTACAGTGAAATTGTAATCAAAAGAGTGAGATGCGGGCACACACCTCCTTGCAGTTAGCTCCTTGTATTCCAGAATGGTAAAACATTCCCATAGACACGCTCCTAAACCTTGTGGACAGCCTTCCCAGATGAGTTGAAGCTGTTATAGCTGCAAAGGGTGGGCCAACTCATGCTATTAAAGTTCATGTGCATGTAAAGGCAGGCGTCCCAATACTTCTGACAATATAAGGTACTTGAGATTCATTTTTGTAATATACAGTACACTTTAAATCTCTTTATGCTGCAGTACCCCATAGGTAGCTGCAGGGGGCAGTGCAGCACCAATTTCACCATCAAAATTCCTCTAGGATAACTGTATCTATATTTCACATCTCACCTGATTAGCAAATCCCTCAGATCAGCAAATTCACAGTGTGACGTGTTCTCAACTGCAAGATGAAAAGAAAAGACATGAGCCACGCTAGTCAAATAAGAAGACATTTCCCCCATATATAATATAATGGGAGGCCATTTTGATTAGAATAGGCTCCATTCACAAGGCTAAAAGGTATTGATATGATCATTCAATCAATCACTTAACAATGATTACAATTGATTGAATTAAATGATTATAAAGACTGAATTAAATAAAAATCAGAAACCCTCTGTTCGATCAATATAGAGAACTCTGGATCAACTTCAAACCCTGCCCTACCAATCAGCTATGGCGGAATTTTGGCAATCGCTTCTGATCGCTCCAACATATATCTTGTGTGTGCTGGAAATCATAATACAGATCAATTAAACAACCGCTTACATTTATGACAGACAGGGGTGCTGTTAGAAATCATGGGGCCCCGTGCAGCCTACCTGACAGGTTCCCCCCCTTGCCAGGATTGGAGGATAAATATCATAAAGGCTCTTTTTCTGTTGAGCTCTGGTGATTGCATTCCCTTAGGGGGACTTCGATCACCGTCACTGCGGGGAGCACCATTGCACTTTGGAAACTGGCACTTTAATGATATGCAGCACCTTTAGCAACACGTCTAGCAAATAATAATTTTTTGGGGACTCTAATTATATATATATATATATATATATATATATATATATATATATATATATATATATATACACACCTTTTCACCTGATATATGATTTTTTGATATATTGTTGCACTTTATTGGATTAATTTATACCTATTTGCACCAAGCACCAAGCACTTTTTGTATATGTATAGCATTATTACTATGAATTGTTTTATTTAATTGATTTTTATCTTTATCATATATTAAGGAAATATTGTAATATTTGGCCCTCTATGGGATATTTAGTTTTTTGCACCTTATTGGATCACTATTAACCATACATTTCAGAAATTTTTGCACATTTGGACTTTATAATTTGAAATGTACTGATTAGATCTATTATTTACTCTGCGAGCGCTGCTTTTTTGGTTATTCACTTAATCAAGAAATTATTAGTCATTGATGAATTATTGATCCTGGAATATTAAGGTCTAGGTTGATTCTGCTGATTTTTTTCACCCCCCCCCCCCCCCCCCAAAAAAAAAAAAAGAATGCTAATGAGATAAAAAAAAAAGCAAAAAAAAAAAAAAAACTTTCTATTCCTTCTACATTCCTCATTTCAGATCCAGTGATATAATCGCTGGGTCAATGTGCTTCTGCTTCTCTATGTAATACAGGAAGATCATGGATGGTGGGAGGAGCCAGCAGGGTGCTGTACGTAGCTTTCTTAAAAAAATCACAGTACCCTCCCTCAGTACTCCTCCCAGAAGCCTGTAGCCCTGATGCAAACAGTGGGTCGGCTCTTGGGAGGTGTTATGCAAATATCAAAATGTCTTAATGGATGGGTGTCATTCTAGAGGAGGTGGTGTTCCTAGGCAGGCTGGATTTGCATGTAGACTGTCTTAAGTAACCCCCACATGCAATGCTGAGCCTCCATGATTGAAAGAACAAAAATCCAATGATCAGGCACAGTCTGGCTGGGAAGGAAATGCTAGATGATGCTTGATGTCCTCCAGCCAGAAAATGAGGCAGGCTTTATCTGAATTGTTGCAGCTTCGAATGCACATTGTTAGAAGCTCACAGTGTGCGGTGAAATCAGAGGAACCTGTACAACTGTGCAAGACTGAAGGGAAGGCCAGAGGTCAGCTTGTGCTTTGTAAATTAGGCCTAATGCAGTTTAGTTTTAAAAAATTATAACATGAACCTACTTTATTTTTAATTATTAGTTATTCATTATTGAGAATGGAAAATTATTAACATAAAAATGAAGCCTTGCAATATATTCAGGGATTGGTACACCTTTATCTGAAATCCTTCCCCACCAACACTTCAACCTACTTTCTTGCCATTCCTCACTTTTGTGAACTGACAATATAAGCAACTTCAAAAGACGGTGACCAATATCGCTAACTTGAAATCTAAGTCTTCCTTGTAAGCAGCCCTTTAAAAATGAAAAGGAAGAACATTCCCCCCTTCATCCATGGGTAGGTGGTCTGGTCCACCTGGGTGATGGTGGATCTACAACCACAAGCTGGCTGCTGCTGGGCGGGTGGTGGTACATGCCATCAGCAGGGGGGTTCTTGTCTCTATTACAAGGCAGGAGACATCGCTCTCCAGCACAGCATACTCATGCCAAACAACAGCTGGAAGGTCTCCGTCATCGCTCGCTCCCCCCCTGCACACACATCCTTCTGATGGGGACCAGATGCCGGCCTCCTACCTCCCTCCCTCCACCCAGGAACTTGATACTACTCTACAGCTAATGGATGAGCTATGGAGGGGGGGGTGAGATACCCTCCAATATTAATCCACAGGTGTCAAGAGAGAAGAAGCTTCCACGTTGAGGTTACATACTGACTACCAGCAGTCCGAATCTGAATTCCGGGGCTTAGCGTACATTCAGGTTATGGGGGAATTATTTAAAATGTAAACTGTGGAATGGCTGGGGGAGTCATAAACATGACAAATATTCTGATTTGTGAAGCTGAAATATTCCTTCAGACATCTCACCTTCGATGATGCCCCACTTGGTCTTCCGTCCCAGGACCCTCCTGCCGTTGACCTGATGTTCCTCGTCAGTACCTACCACGGCGAAGGGGATTTTCTCCTGTGAAAGATGAAATGATCTTGTAAATTTGTATATTCTGCTGTGTTTTATTATAGGTATAGATCCAACATACACAGAGGAACAAACAGACGCCCATTGATGACCTTCTACCTGTGTGGTAATACTGAGCCAATGACCCAGAACAAGCATGAAGCAAGTGAAGCCAAAACTCCTCATCCAAACATTTGTTCTTCAGTGACTTAAAGCGCTCCACTGAACGTTTATTTTAACCACCTGATCTCCGGAAAGGTTTTACCCCCTTCATGATCAGGCCATTTTTTGCTATTTAGCACTATTTTACCTGGCAATTGCTCGGTCATGCAACACTGTACGCAAATAACATTTACAGTACCTCACAAAAGTGAGTACACCCCTCACATTTTTGTAAATATTTTATTACATCTTTTCATGAGTGCATGTGCTCAGCATCTTATCCAGAGGTTGTCTTTGGGAAATAGACATATGAGTGCTGCCAGCATTGCTGCAGAGGTTGAAGGGGTGGGGGGTCAGCCTGTCAGTGCTCAGACCATACGCTGCACACTGCATCAAATTGGTCTGCATGGCTGTCGTCCCAGAAAGAAGCCTCCTCTAATGATGATGCACAAGAAAGCCAGCAAACAGTTGGCTGAAGACAAGCAGACTAAGAAAAATGGATTACTGGAACCATGTCCTATGGTCTGATGAGACCAAGATAAACTTATTTGGTTCAGATGGTGTCAAGCGTGTGTGGTGGCAACCAGGTGAGGAGTACAAAGACAAACAAGTGTGTCTTGTCTACAGTCAAGCATGGTGGTGGGAGTGTCATGGTCTGGGGCTGCATGAGTGCTGCCGGCACTGGGGAGCTACAGTTCATTGAGGGAACCATAAATGCCAACATGTACTGTGACATACTGAAGCAGAGCATGAGCCCCTCCCTTCAGAGACTGGGCTGCAGGGCAGTATTCCAATATGATAACGACCCCAAACACACCTCCAAGATGACCACTGCCTTACTAAAGAAACTGAGGGTAAAGGTGATGGACTGGCCAAGCATGTATGCAGACCTAAACCCTATTGAACATCCGTGGAGCATCCTCAAATGGAAGGTGGAGGAGCGCAAGGTCTCTAACATCCATCAGCTCTGTGATGTCATCATGTAGGAGTGGAAGAGGACTCCAGTGGCAACCTGTGAAGCTCTGGTGAACTCCATGCCCAAGAGGGTTAAGGCAGTGCTGGAAAATAATGGTGGCCACACAAAATATTGACACTTTGGGCCCAATTTGTACATTGCCACTTAGGGGTGTAATCACTTTTGTTGCCAGTGGTTTAGACATTAATGGCTGTGTGTTGAGTTATTTTGAGGAGACAGCAAATTTACACTGTCAGGGTCCATTCACACTAGCGCGACTTGGTCGCCTGACAAGTCGCGGTCGCTCGCTCGCCATTGAATAGTACAGGACCCGTTCTAATAGGAGCGACACAAGTCACTCCGACTTAGAAAAAGAATCCTGTACTACTTTGGGGCATCCTGGAGGCGACTTGCATTGACTTCAATTATATGAAGTCCCTGCAAGTCGCCCCAGCAAGTCGTGTCGTGCCAGTCTGAACGGGCGCTCATACAAGCTGTACACTTACTACTTTACATTGTAGCAAAGTGTAATTTCTTCAGTGTTGTCACATGAAAAGATATAATAAATGTTTACAAAAATGTGAGGGGTGTACTTACTTTTGTGAGATAGTGTGTATCATTTTTTCACACAGGCTTTTTTATATTTTGCCATATAAACGAAAAAATACTGAAAGTTTTGACATTTCTTTGGTAAAAATAGCTCAAATCAGTGTTTTATTTAGTCTGCATGAAAGTTCTAGAGTCTACAAACTATGGTATACAGCGGGTAAAATATTTATTGAACAAGTCACCTGTTTCTAGGTATATATATTTCTAAAGATGCTATTGACATGAGATTTTCACCACATGTCGGTAACAACCCATGTAATACATACATACAAGGACACCAAACAAATAAGTTCAGAAACAAAATAATGTGTAATATAATGGAATGACACAGGGAAAAAGTATTGAACACATGAAGAGAAGGAGGGGAAAAAAAGACATGGAAAGCCAAGACACCAGCTAAAATCTATCATAATTAGAAAGCAATCCTGCCCCTTGTCAATGAAAATTAATATCAGCTGGTTCAGTCTCAACTGATGGCCTATAAAAAGGTGTCTCATTACCACGGTGTCACACAAGAAACCTCTCATGATGGGTAAAAGCAAAGATCTCTCTCAAGACATTTGCAACCTTATTGTCGCAAAACATACTGATGGCATTGGTTACAGAAGGATTTCTAAACTTCTGAGTGTTCCAGTAAGCACTGTTGGGGCTATAATCCGGAGTGGAAAGAACATAATTTCACCATAAATGACCAGGTGCTAATTGTAAGATTTCTGACAGAGGAGTGAAAATAATTATCAGTGTGATTAAAGAGCCAAGGACCTCTTGTGGAGAGCTTCAGAAAGACCTGGAATTAACAATAAGTATTACACACAAACGCAATGTCCTGTATGCATGCTCACCATGCAAGACTCCATTGATGAAGAAGAAGCACGTTGAAGCTCGTTTAAAGTTTGCTTCACAACATTTAGACAAGCCTGGGAGAATATAGTCTGGTCAAATGAGACCAAAATTGAACTCTTTGGATGCCATAATACACAACCATGTTTGGAGGTCAAATGGCACATCACCCCAAAAACACCCCCATACCAACAGTGAAGTTTGGAGGTGGGAACATCATGGTGTGGGGTTGTTTTTCAGCATACGGTACTGGCAAACTTCATGTCATTGAAGGAAGGATGAATGGAACAATGTACTAAGACATTCTTGATTAAAATCTGCTGCCATCTACCAGGATGATGTAGATGAAACGAGGGTGGACATTTCAGCAAGACGATGATCCAAAAAAACACAAAGCCAAGGAAACTCTCAATTGGTTTCAAAGAAAGAAAATAAAGCTGCTAGAATGGCCCAGCCAATCACCTGACTTGAACCCAATAGAAAATCAATAGAAAGAACTAAAGATCAGAGTTCATAGAAGAGGCACACGGAACCTTCAAAATTTGAAGACTGTTTGTGTGGAAGAATGGGCCAAAATCAGCCCTGAGCAATGCATGCGACTAGTTTCTCCATACAGGAGGAGTCTTGAAGCTGTCATTGCCAACTAATGATTTTGTAGGAAGTATTAAACACGTTTCAGTTAGTGTGTTCAATACTTTTTCTCTGTGTCATTCCATTATATTACACATTTTTTTTGTTTCTGAACTTTTTTGTTTTAATTTATTTGTATGTATGAATTGCATGGGTTGTTACCCACGTGTGGTGAAAATGTCAATAGCACCCTTAAAAATATATTTACCTAGAAAAATGGTGACATGTTCAATACTTATTTTACCCAATGTATACGAAGGGTCTTCAAAAAGTTTCCGCACTTTTATATATTTATTATTGCTAAAAAAAAGTGTGGAAACTTTTTGAAGACCAATTCAAACTGACCAATCATAATGTACTGACGACCTATCTAATTTCTTGAGGCCATAGAATGCCAGGACAGTACAAATACCCCTAAAGTGACCCCTTTTTGGAAAGTAGACAGTCCAAGGTATTTAGTAAGAGGTATGGTGAGTTTTTTGAAGTTGTAATTTTTTGCCACAACTTTTTGGAAAATGAAGAAATAAATAAAATGTATGTTTGTTTTTTTTTTTTCACAATTTTTTTATTTTTACATACTGTCACCAGTGCCATACAGCATCATCATATGACTGGTAAATGATAAGGGATAAAGACTTGTGACATTTTCTAAAAAAACAAAACAAAAGCAAAATTTAAAAAATTTCTATTAAATTTTTTAACTTTTTTAAAGATTTTTTTCTATATTTTTTCTTTTTTTACATTTTATTTACTTACTCCCATTAGACTAGTTCTGTGTCATCATAGTAAACACTGTACAACTCCAGGGGATGAAGGGGGGGGGGATTTTTTTGGCTTACTGTTTTTGCTTATAACAGTGATGATCACTGTTATAAGCAACAGTTTTAACTGTCAATAATAGCTTTCATTTATAACAGCTTACTTACTTTTGTGATCTGTGATTGTTTACAGCTAATCACATGGTACAGGTGCTGTGATTGGCCCAGGTACCATGTAATAGCTGTGGGCCAATCACAACATCACAATAGTAAGCAAGCAGTCATGAATGGAAGCCATTCATGACTCTTTTGCCTACATGTAATCATATGATCGCTATGATTGGTCAGAGAGATCACATGATACCCCAGCCGCTCACAGCAGCTGGGACACAGAAGTCATGGGATCGCTCCAGTGCACATGTGCTAAGCAAACTACCAGTACGTCACTTAGCCTGCAGCTGCTATCCACTTACAGTAAATGTACTTTGGTTGGGCGGCAAGTGGTTAAATCAGTTGCAGGTCCATCTAAACAAAATTTGTGCTGTGTCTAACAGCTCATTTTCTTTAGAAAGCCACCACAGCCTAAGTAGAGAAGCCTGCCCCCTGCCAGCATGCTGTAGAGAAAGAGCCTTGCTCTCTGTGTGGATGCAGTGGTCTCTCTGAAGAAACCTGAGAAATTCAAGACAAAATCTATTTTTAAGGTAATGATTAGATCCATTTTAGGATTTTTCAGCCACTGTAGCTTTGGAAGTATGGACAGCCGGACAGGTAGGTATTACACACGTTCTTTTACAGGCTTTAAAGAAGCATGATTAAATACAACTCAAAACTCTAAGAATGTTAGAATGTTAGGAAGAGAAAAGTTAAATAGATGAACCCAGATTATGACAATGCTCACCCGAATTTTGTCATTGAGTAGCACCTCTGTTGTGTCTTCATCCAGTTCCAGCTGTGGATACACGCTGATGCTGTGAGCCTGCAGGTCCTTCCTTATCTACAAATGACAGCAATGCATTGTGAACGGGCAAAGTCAACAATTCTTCAATGGGCTCCAGTGGCATCATAAGAGCATTATAGGCCCCCGTGCAATGCAGTGCACTGGGGCCCCGCCTACACAATCACCCACGAGAATAAAAATGCAAATTATCGATAAGGCAATATTTATTGGTACAGCAGTGCCAGGCTAATGACAGCTTTCAAGTTCGGCGGCTGGGTCCGGTGAACACACACACGGACGGGAGTACAGGTATTCCTGCAGTTGTGGGCTCTCTCTCCATGGCCTAAGTGGCCTCACAGCAGTGCAGGGCCGACAGCTGCTTGCCACCTGCTAAGTTTGGTGGCGGGATGCCCACGGGAATCGGGACTAATGCTTGGCTGGGTCACTGGGCAGGTGGGGCCCCCCAGGCAAGTGGGGCACCCGGGCAACTTCCCATCGTGCCCAATCGGTAAGATGGCCCTGATGGGCCCAGATTTAAAGTGAACCATTCAGGGCAAAGAAGGGGGTTCATTGCCCCCCTCTCCAGCTGCATATACCCGGTTTTCCTTTCTTCCCTCACCACTTCATACACCCAACAAGAGTGAAGAAAGACAGCTCTTTGTAAGTTCTGAGCTGCTCCAGCTAGAGCTTAGACAGAGCTGCCCCACCTGTATGTGGCAGTGCTGGGCCAATCACCAATGCTGTCAAGTGCTCCTGGACACCAAGAAATACTGTACTTTATTTTAATACTTTAATACTGTATTTTCTTCATTCCTTCATAGTTGAATGGTGAGTATGTGCTGCTGGGGGGGGGGGGGATAATTTAAGCGAGCCTTCCACCTTAGGGAGAAGATCTGCTAATTCCAGATGTCCCTGTCCCTAAAATACTGCATAAAAGTACCTGTGGGAAAGGGGGGGGGGGGGTAGTAAGCTATAATACTTACCTTTCCCTCACTTTCGCAGTGCTGGAGGTGATGACATCCTCTTGGCGATAAGATCCCTGGGAATACTGAGAAGCCCAAATCTCAAAGAAGCTGCAGCACTGCGGTGCAGGATTGTCTTTCCTCAATATTTGGGCTACTCAACTTTCTCCAAGATCTGTCCAGAAGCAGGAGGATGTCACCCTCGCTAAGGCACTGGGGAAATGTACGTTTATGATCTATCGCCCCCAACCCCCCCCACACTCAGGTACTTTATGCAGTGTTTTTTGGAAGGGGGTAACTTGAATAAGGTGACCTGGTCACTATGGTAGAAGGTTTGCTTAAATCAGACCTTCAACCTTAGTGAAAAACCATATCCCAGCTCAACTGCCTCTTTAAGATTCAATAGTTGAAGACCAGTGCTCTGGCTGGGATGTTCTGTCCCTCAAATGACAGTTCCATACCAAGTAAAGCCGGCCACTTGGCACAGACTGCTAACGCATTTCGGTTACAGCACCTCCCTCAATGCTAAGGTGTAGCCGAAACACGTCAGCAGTCTGTGTACTGTGTCAACTAATATGTATCCAATAAAGATTAATGTCAAAGAGTACACCAAGTGTCTGGCTTACTTGTTATGGAACTTTCTTCCTTAGTGGCCAGGTCCACTTTATCAAGGTGGAAGGTCTGCTATAAGCAAATCTGTTGCTTTGGTGTATGTTGGTGGCAATGCAGTGTTATAAATGTAAATAAATCTAGAGCCCAGGGCTCTAGAGAGAGACCAATTGTATCCAAACCTGCTCTCAAAGATGACAATCAGATAGTCAAACAATCAGGATTGTTCTCAGCCACCAATGTTTCCTTCTCCAATAAATGGTCTGATGTCCTAAACATCATTGATGAATATTGATTGCCATGACTTGTGAAATGCATGATCCTCCTCAGACAAATCTACCCATAGACTCAGCATAACATTTGTGGTTTTGTTAATTCATGAGATTTGTGAATGTGAACCTGAATGGCTGTGCTTGGTACATGTTTACTGTTATTTTTTGAAGGTACCTACCCTCTGCTTAAACTCTTCTCTCTCCTCCAATGTGAGTGTGTCGGCTTTCGCAATAACTGGTACAATGTTTACAATGCGACCTAGGCGTTTCATGAACTCAAGATCCAGCGGTCTTAGCCTGGGGGTAAAAAGAGTGTTAAGGTGAAGTCCCCAGCAAAGGCTCACAATACAATCCACATATAACTGTCGTATTAAATCAAAATACATAAAGGGAGGTGATAGTTTTTGAAATAATTTGAACACATATTAGAGGCAACTGTGGAACAACCTGACATTCCTCAGCATTCTATAAAACTGTATGCTCCGCCATGCTAAAAGTACATATTTATATGAATGGAGGGGAAGGGTGGTGGAGTAAGGGAACTGGATGTTCTTGCTTATCAAGGGGAGAACAATATAGAATGAGAGATATCTTCTCAGCTGCCCAGCTGTCTATAAATGTAGGGTAGTAGGCATTATCTTCTAGATCACAACACAGTGGTGAATCACCAAAATGAAACCAGAACTTTCCCTTATTAAAGGAGTTCCTGTCAGGACCTGGATCACCTGTTGGTGGCACTGTGCTTCCCAGAGCAGGAGGTTGTAGTTTCTGTGTCCACCAGAGGTTGTCTCCACCTGATCCTGGCTGCTTGTAGGGTATTTAGTCCCTCCTCTACTATTACACTTTGCTTCAGTGTTTTGCTTTGCTTTCAGATACTGCTTGCCACTTATCCTGAGTATAGATCCTGATTTTGCTCCTGCCCTGCATCCTGAACCCTGCTGCCACTTTCTGCTCCCCTTGTAACTGATCCCAGTCCTGGTTCCCCCTTCTCATTTGTTCCCTGAATCTCCTGCTTTCCCTGTTTATTAGTTGCATAGCTCCCAACTGTCTCTGATTTGGAGGGACTGTCCCTGATTTTGAATAAAGTCCCTCTGTCCCTCTTTCCTCCTCATTTATCCCTTATTTTGATCTGATCTATATAGTTGTATATAAAATGCACTTTTTATCCTTCAAAAAGTGTTTCCCAGTGCTAAACCTTTCATCCAATTTCTAAATTGCTTCATTTGTAAAGTTTCAAAAGCCAATATAAAGGAATAGTATTGGTAAAAAAATCCACTTGGGGGTTTAACTAATCATTATACCTACATACTGTACTCTTGCTAATAGGGGTCCCTCGTTCCTATCTCAGTTAGTTGGGAGGTATGAGTGTTGTTCCCCATTTTTTTAAATATTTTATATAGTTGGTTTGCTAGTTAGGCTTCCTGCTACTTAGTTAGGTTGCTGGTTAGGCATTTTGGTTATATGCTTGTGGTTCACTTGTATCCTCATGGTTGCTGTATTTCCTGTTTGCTGGTGTTTGGATGTCTTTTTGTTTTACTAATTTTACATTTACTTTAATATGTATATTGTCTGGACACAGTTTCCTAGTGTAGCTACACAGATCTGTCCATCCCTGTGGCTACGCACTCACCAGTGGCCCGTCGGGGGAATGAAGTAGATACAGCTGTGGATGCGAGAGTCTGGAATACGACGTTTCCGGTTCACCAGAATCTCCTCTCTCAGGTACTTCTCATACTGTTCATGGATGTATTTGATAATTGGCTCCCAGCTAAAATGTAAAGGTAAATAGAGAGTTAATGCAGAGCATATGTCTACAATCCAGGATTGTGGGGGAAGGGGGTCGCAGAATTTAAGCTTTAGTGACCCCATGTATAATCTTAACCTAAGAGGATACTGGGCATATAGAAACATGGAAGCCACTAATTCTGACCCATTAAGACTGGTCCGGAACAAGTATGTGTATTTGAGATGTCTAAACATTCCATACACGCATGCTTGTTCTAAGGCAGTGGCTCACCAAGTAGTGAAGGATGGAAAAGGATGTTGTTGAGAACTAAGGCTTTCAAAAAGAAGTCGGCAATGGCTTTCTACCAAAATCGGTCAACTGGTATTTACGTAGAAAGCCTGGGAAAATCTATAAGATTTGTCACTGTAGAGATGAAACACATTCTTCATACCAATTCTGGTTGTTGATCTGATCCCCAAATCCTGGCGTGTCAATGACGGTGAGTCTCATCTCCACTCCTCGTTCCTCGATCACTGCAGAGAGCAGAGAGAGTCAAGTCTATTTACTGTACATTTATTTGTTGGTCATAACCATCCACCTTTCCTTTTACCCAGATGTTCCTATTCTCTAGCAAGACCACTAGCATTTTTAGAAGAAGGTCAGCAATTACAGCCACTTTACAGATTTACTTCAAAGAGAATATATAGTAGTTCTAGACATATTCTTAGACCAGGGGACTCCAAACTGTGGCCAGAGGGCTGGATGTGGCCCTTTGCTTGCCTTTATCTGGCCCATGGGGCACTATTTCTCCCACCGACACAAACAATGGGGTACTATTCCTCCCACCGACACAAACAATGGGGTACTATTCCTCCCACTGACACAAACAATGGGGTACTATTCCTCCCACTGACACAAACAATGGGGTACTATTCCTCCCACCGACACAAACAATGGGGTACTATTCCTCCCACCGACACAAACAATGGGGTACTATTCCTCCCACCGATACCAACAATGGGGTACTATTCCTCCCACCGACACCAACAATGGGGTACTATTCCTCCCACCGACACAAACAATGGGGTACTATTCCTCCCACCGACACAAACAATGGGGTACTATTCCTCCCACCAACACGAACAATGGGGTACTATTCCTCCAACCGACACAAACAATGGGGCACTATTCCTCCCACCGACACAAACAATGGGGTACTATTCCTCCCACCGACACAAACAATGGGGTACTATTCCTCCCACTGACACAAACAATGGGGCACTATACCTCCCACTGACACAAACAATGGGGCACTATACCTCCCACTGACACAAACAATGGGGCACTATTTCTCCCACTGACACAAACAATGGGGTACTATTCCTCCCACTGACACAAACAATGGGGTACTATTCCTCCCACCGACACAAACAATGGGGTACTATTCCTCCCACCGACACAAACAATGGGGTACTATTCCTCCCACTGACACCAGAGATGGGGCACTATTCTACCTACCGATGCTAAAGATGGGGCATAATTCCTTATACTGACACCAACGATGGGGCACTGAGGGGCATTGTTTACTCCCACCAATGCCAGGGCATTTTCTACTCCCATTGGCCACAGCCTTCCCCCTCAATGTTTCAAAAGCAGGAAACTGGCCCTTAGTTTTGAAAGTTTGGAGACTCCTGTTCTAGATCACATACAAGAATGGGTCACAGCCATTACTTCTTCCATATCAGAGGGCTCAGGCCCTGATTGCAATGAAAGACAGCCTGTCTGAAAGGGAGCTAATTTCTCTTTAGATTAACTGTAGTCCTCTGAGACTCCTTTGTAGTAAATGTTTATTTGTTAAAGAGGTTGTAGGCTCCGTTCACATGTCAGCGTATGGATCGCGGGAAGAACCGCCGCGGTTCCGCCCGCGATCCGGAGATTAATGCAAATCGCGGGACGACTGTGCGTTGCCCGTTGATTTGCAATAGCCCCCCAAACGCTGAGCGATGTTGCCGCGATTTCCGCCTGCCGAATCGCGGTAACATCGCGCAAAAAAATTGCGGGACGCAATACGCTCCAAAGAAGCTCTTGTACTTTTTTGGGCGTAATGCGTCCCGCGATTTTTTTCATTCCAATTCATCCCAAAGGCATTTGGTAGGGTTGAGGTTAGGCCTTTATGCAGGACACTCAATTTCCTTCACTTCAAACCCATCAAACCTTGTCATTATGGAGATGTTGGATGAGAAGACCTGGCTCCTTCCAATTCATCCCAAAGGTTTTCAGGAGGGTGGAGGTCCGGGCTTTGTGCAGGATACTCAGGTTCCTCCACACCAAACTCATCAAACCGTGTCTTTATGTTAGATGAGAAGACCTGGCTCATTCCCATTCATCTCAAAGGTGTTCAGTGGGTTGAGGTCAGTGCTTTGTACAGAACACTCAGGTTCCTCCACACCAAATTCATCAAACTTTGTCTTTATGAAGCTGGTTTTGTACACAGGGGTACCGTTATGCTGGAACGGAAAAGGGCCTTCACCAAACGGTTACCACAAGGTTGGAGACATGCAATTGACTAAAATATCTTTGTATGTAGCATTACAAGTACTATTCTGTGGAGACATCTAAATTTGGAGGGGGTTCACATAGCTTTGGCCATTTAGTGTAGATATGATTGTCTAAGTGTCTACAACAGGGATTCCTAAACTATGTCCCTCCAGTTATTCAGGAACTACAATTCCCATCATGCCTAGTCATGTCTGTGAATGTCAGAGTTTTACAATGCCTCATGGGATGTGTAGTTCTGCAACAGCTGCAGGGCCGTAGTTTGAGGATCCCTGGTCTACAACATTTGGGCACAGAGTGCAATTTATCCTATTTTGTTTAGTAGGACCAATTCTCACCCTGACTGATGGCTTTTAATTCCAGTGTTTTAGGGATACCGGCACCGGGAGTCTTGCGAATTACTTTTGATTTGAAGAGAGTATTCACCAATGTGGATTTCCCCAAACCACTCTGACCTGGAAAAGGATAATTAAAATAGAAGTTAGTAAAAAGCAAACGTACACACAAATAAAAAAGTACACACAAATAAAAAAAGCCAACAAACGCACACAAAAGAAAAAGTCAAAAAGATAAAGCAAAGAAATCAAAAGTCTATTTTTTTAAAAAAAAAAAACATTTTTTTTAGCATAAAATTTTTTTTTAACCACTTAAGCCCCGGAAGATTTTACCCCCATTCCGACCAGGGGGTATTTTGCGATTCGGCACTGCGTGACTTTAACGGACAATTGCGCGGTCATGCGATGCTGTACCTAAACGAATTTGACGTCCTTTTTTTCCCACAAACAGAGCTTTCTTTTGGTGGTATTTGATCACCTGTGCGATTTTTTGATCACGCGCTATAAACAAAAAAAGAGCGTCAATTTTGCAAAAATAGCAATATTTTTCACATTTTTTTATATGAAATTCCCCCAAAAAAAATGTAAAAATCAAAATTTTTTAACATTTTCGGCCAATTTGTTTTATGCTACTTATGTTTGGTAAAAAAAATCGCAAAAAGCGTATTTTGATTGGTTTGCGCAAAAGTTATTGCGTTTACTAACAATAAGATTTTTGTCATTTTTGTTGTTTTTTTTTTTAACGCGTAATGGCGGCGATCTGCGATTTTTTTTGCGGTACTGCGACATTGCGTCGGACCCTTGACTGACATTTTTGACACTTTTGGGGTTACCAGTGACATTTCTACAGTAATCAGTGCTATACATATGCACTGTTACTGTAAAAATACACTGGTAGTGAAGGGGTTAACTTTATTTGGGAGGGAGGGGCTGTGTGTGTCCCTAGGGGCGTGCTTTCTACTGTGATTGGCTGTGGCTTCAGCTGTAAGGACACTGATCAACGGATCTACATACTAGATCCGAGTGATCAGTGTCTTTACACAAGCTGCCTGACATTCTCCCTCTCCCCCGCCGATCGCCGAGTGGCCGGCGGACATCGGGTCCGCTGGTCACACGCGCGGGGGGTCCGTGACCACGCGGGAGCGCGCCTCCGGGGGCGCGCGCTCGCTCCCTAGACCCTCACAAGCAAGCAACGTAGCCCTACGTTAGTTTGCCTGTGAGGGGCTGACCGCCGACGTAGATAGTCGTGCGGCGGTCGGCAAGTGGTTAAATGTCTGCATTTGTAGAAAGCAAATTCTGAACATTCTAAAAGTTTAAAAAGCAGAAGAGAGAAGACTGAGACTGCTATTTTTGAAGGGGGAATAACAGACAAACCGAAGGAACAGAAAGTCAGCGACAAGGCCTGGAAAGTCCGTATAGTTTTATGGTTCTCAGATTGTATGAAACTTCCTGCAGACATTAAATATATTCCCATGGGTAAAGCCTGGAATATGAGGGTGCTGCTACAACGATCAACTGGTCACCCAGTGTCATCATGAAATAAAGTATTATCATTATCACACCATGGATCTATAGAATAGTCCAAGAATTTATTACAGTGATTACATCGCACCAAATGCAAGTGCAAAGTTTGGAGTCACATAGAACTCCTTCAATAAACAGAACAATGTGTTCCTTTACTGCTCCGAAACATAGCTCCCATCTGTCCCGGATTTCAAGGGACTGTCCCTGATTTAGAACAAATCTCTGCCCCTCTTTCCTCCTCATTTGTCCCTCATTTTGGACTGATCTATATAGTTGTCCATAAAATGCACTTTTTATCTTTCAAAAAGTATTTCCCAGTGCTAAACCTTTCATCCAAATTCTAAATTGCTGCATTTGTAAATTCCAAAAGCCGGTATAAAAGAATAGTAGTGGTAAAAAAAAAAAAAAAAAAAAAGCACTTGTGGGTTTAACTAATAATTTTTTATTTTTTTTGTATTCTCCTTTAACCACTTGCCGACCGCCCACAGTATATTTACTGCGGCAGTCAGCCCCTCCTGGGCAAAGCGACATAGTACTACATCACTCGCCCGGGAGCCTGCAGGGGGCGAGCGGGCGCCGCCGAAGGCGTGCTCCTGCCCCCGCTCGTTCAGGGACATCCCCACGCGCGTGACCGGCGGCCCTGATGTCCGCCGGTCACTGGCGATCTCCCACTGGAGAGGGAGAAAGGCAGGCGGCTGATGTAAACAAAGCCGCCTGTCATTCTCCCTGGTGTAACAGCAGAGATCATACGATCCTGGTATGTCTCTGTGGTTACATCACAAGCCACGCTTGTATAGTTAGAATCACGCCCCTAGGGACACACTTAACCCCTTGATCACTAATAAAGTTAACCCCTTCCCTGCCAGTGTCATTTTTACAGTGACAGTGCATATTTATAGCACTGATTATTGTAGTAATGTCACTGGTAACCCCAAAAGTGTCAAAAATGTCAGTCAAGGGTCCGATCTTGCCGACGCAATGTTGCAGTCCCGCAAGAAAAAAAAAAAATCACAGATCGCCGCCATTACTAGTTAGAAAAAAAAAAACAATAAAAATGACAAAAATCTTTCCCTTATTTAGTAAATGCAAAAACTTTTGCGCAAACCAATCAAAATAGGCTTATTGCAAAAAAAAATATGTAGCAGAAAAAAAATTGGCCTAAAATGTAAAAAAAATTAGATTTTTACATTTTTTGGGGGGGGGGGGGGGATTTCACATAAAAAAATGTGAAAAATTGTTATTTTTTTCAAAATTGTCGCTCTTTTTTTTTGTTTATAGCGCAAAAAATAAAAATCGCACAGGTGATCAAATACCACCAAAAGAAAGCTCTGTTTGTGGGGAAAAAAAGGACGTCAATTTCATTTGGGTACAACGTCGCACGACAGCGCAATTGTCCGTTAAATTCACGCAGTGCCGAATTGCAAAATAGGCCCTGGTCTTTGAGCAGGAAAATCCTCCGGGGCTTAAGTGGTTAAGGGGGCGTGGCAGGGGGGGTGTCCTATGCCTACATACTATTGCTAATAGGTTTCCCTCATTCCCATCTCAAAAAGTTGGGAGGTACGTTGGATTTAAAAAGTCTACACACCCCTGTTAAAATGTCAGTTTTCTGTGATGTAAAAAAAAATGAGACAAAGATAAATCTTTTCAGAACTTTTTCCACCTTTAATGTGACCTATAAATTGTACAACTCAGTTGAACAACAAACTGAAATCTTTTAGGTGGATGGAAGTAAAAATAGAAAAAAACTTAAATAATATGGTTGCATAAGTGTGCACACCCTTAAACTAATACTTTGTTGAAGCACCTTTTGGTTTTATTACAGAACTCAGTCTTTTTGGGTATGAGTCTATCAGCCTGGCACATCTTTTCTTGGCAATATTTTCCCACTCTTCTTTGAAAAAACACTCAGAATCTGTCAGATTGTGAGGACATCTCCTGTGCACAGCCCTCTTCAGATCACCCCACAGATTTTCAATTGGATTCAGGTCTGGGCTCTGGCTGGGCCATTCCAAAACTGTAATCTTCTTCTGGCTCGGCCATTCCTTTGTTGATTTGGATGTATGCTTTGGGGCGTTGTCATACTGAAAGATGAAGTTCCTCTTCATGTTCAGCTTTCTAGCGGAAACCTGAAGGTTTTGTGCCAATATTGACCGGTATTTGGAACTGTTCATCATTCCCTCTACCTTGACTAAGGCCCCTGTTCCAGCTTAAGAAAAACAACCTCAAAGCATGAAGCTGCCACCACCATGCTTCACAGTGGGTATGGTGTTCTGTTGGTGACGTGCAGTGTTGTTTTTGCACCAAACATCTTTTGGAATTATGGCCAAAAAGTGCAACCTTGGTTTCATCAGACCGTAACACATTTTCCCACATGCTTTTGGGAGACTTCAGATGAGTTTTTACAAAATTTAGCTGGACTTCGATGTTTTTCTTGGTAAGAAAAGGCTTCTGTCTTACCACTCTACCCCATAGCCCAGACATAGGAAGAAAACGGTAGATTGTTGTCACATGTACCACACAGACAGTACTTGCCAGATATTCCTGCACATCCTTTAATGTTGCTGTAGGCCTCTTGGCAGCCTCCCTCACCAGTTTTCTTCTCGTATTTTCATCAATTTTGGAGGAATGTCCAGTTCTTGGTAATGTCACTAATTGTAATTGCCATATTTTCTCCACTAGATGACTGTCTTCACTGTGTTCCATTGTATATCTAATGCCTTGGAGATTCTTTTGTACCCTTCTCCTGACTGATCCCTTATAACAATGAGATCCCTCTGATGTTTTGGATGCTCTCTGTCGACCATGGCTTTTGCTGTAGGATGCGACTAAGAAAATGTCAGGAAAGACCTACTAGAACAGCTGAACTTTATTTGGGGTTAATCAGAGGCACTTTAAATGATGGCAGGTGTGTACTGACTACTATTTAACATCCCCAGTTATAAGAGGGTGTGCACACATATGCAACCACATTATTTTAGTTCTTTATTTTTACTTCCCCCCCCCCAAAAGCAAACAGTACCACAGTGGCCCCGAACCATATAATCCCACAGTGCCCCCCCCCCCTTCATGGCAGAAACTCAGCGCCCAGTAGCATACCTCCCAACTTTCTGAGATGGGAATAAGGGACACCTATTAGCATAAGTATTCAGGAATAGGACACGCCCCCTACCACACCCCCTTAAAGGAGAATTGTGCAAAAATAAATGATTGGTTAAACTCACAAGTGCTTTTTTTTTTTTTACCACTTCTATTGCTTTATATCGGCTTTTGGAATTTACAAATCCAGAAATTTAGAAATTGGATGAAAGGTTTAGCAGTGTAAAACACCTTTTGAAAGATAAAAAGTGCATTTTATTTATAACTATATAGATCAGACCAAAATGAGGGACAAATGAGGAGAAAAGAGGGACATTTTGCCAAATCAGGGACAGTCCCTCAAAATCAGGCACAGTTGGGAGCTATGTAGTAGCAAGTGCGACCTTTGCAACCCTTGTAGTTCCGCCACTGCAGACCACCTTAAGGTTCGATTCACAGCTATGCATGTTGCTTTTGAGCGTTTCAGCAGTGCTTTCTGCAGTGCTTTCCGGACACATTTTTTTGACGTGCTTTTCATGCGTTTTTGATTCTTTTTTTTCTTTTTATTTGGCCAATTTGTTGTTGGGCAGATTAAATAATGCATAACGCAAAACACGTCAAAAGCGGATCAAAAAAGTGGTACTTGTGTTTTTAATGCATTCCGATTGAAGTCTATTACATACAAAATGCTGCATTTTGCGGCCAGAAAATTCAGTGACCAAAAACGCAGAGGCACAAAAATGCATTGATGTGAACGTGTTCCATAGGAACCCATGTTAAAAAAAATGAAATGCGTTTCTGCAAAAAGCATGAGAATAGGCATTAGGGCTCATGCACATGAGACGTTTTTACAGCTGCTGTTTGTATAATGTATGGACAGCCTAAGTGATCCTCACATGTGATGCTGAGTATCTGTGATTGAAAGAACCAAAACCCAATGAAGGAAAGGGGTGGACCAAGGACATTCAGGCTGGGGAAGAAAGAACTAGATAATGGTGGAAGTCCTCCAGCCAGGAAATGAGGCGGGCTCTGACTTGCTGACACTTCTAATGCACATTGTCAGATGCTCACAGTGTGCAGTGAGATCAGAGTAAGCCATTTCAATACAGGAGAGGACAGTGCCAGGAGAAGCTCATCTAGAGCCCAGGGCGCACATGCCAAATTGCCCCCCCCCCCCCCAAAGATGTATGATTATGTGTCAGCAAAAATCCCCCCCCAAAAAAAAAATTGAGCACCAACTTGCATGCTCCCCCTAAACTTAAATCCCCCCCTTCCTCCCAGAATAAATCTGCGCCCCTGCTGAAATCCCCTCTCCCGGCACAAATCTTTGCCCTACACCCCCAGCTTAAATCCTCTCTCTCCCCATACGCCCTCAGCACAAACCCCCCCCCCCCCAAAAAAAGTCTTCCCTCTCCTAGCACAAATCCTCTATCCCTCTAATTTCCCCTCCAAACACAAATCCTCTCCCCCATTCCAAATCCCCTCCTCCTAGCACAAATACATTTCAATCCTCCCTACTAGATTAAGCCCCCCCCCCCCTCCCAAAAAAAAAAATAAGATCATAGCACAAATCACTCCTTCCTACCAATTTACCTCTTCTACCACAACCCCCCTCCTAGCACAAATACTCTTCACCTATAGCCCCCTTCCAACACAAATCCCCCCAACTCACTCTGCTTCTAGCACACCCTCCCAAATTTCCCCTCCTAGAACAATTATTACCCCAATACCACCCACCAGATTCCCCTCCCAACACAAATTTTCTCCCCCCCAATCTATTTGTGGTGCCCCCCTACCTCACATCACAGTCCCCAGGGAAGCCGCCCTCCTGCCCACCCCTTGTAAGAGGAACCCCCGACAGCTGTATAAGACTGAAGGGAAAGGCGGAGGTCAGGTATAACATCTGCCATATACATACAATCCACTGAAGAAACTCTACATTGTAACAAATGGGGGTCTATGTACAGAACAGATCCTCGGGGTTCATTCTGGACATTTAAACCATTATGTTCACAAGTGGAGTTCTACGTCAAGTGAGGATGACGAGTGATAAGACAACGACACGATTCATGGCGGGGGGATTTACGTACGCAGAATCGCTCGGCAGCAATGTGTATAAATAGCAGGCGGTATGCTGAATGTATTGTCAGCGTCATGAATAAAGATGAGGGACAAGAATGCATGGCGGTGTTAATTTAAATCAGCCTCTCAAGTAACACTCGAGCTTGTAACACAAGGGTGGCACTGTTGTCACTGAATATTTCAAACGCTGAGAAGGATCGTGAAACACACCAAACCTCAATGGGCCGTTTAACTCTTCACTTGCTGCTCTGTTATTACTGCCAAATGGCGTGCTGCTGAGAAACTTTGACCTTAAAGGGAACCAGTCATTGGTGAGCGTCTGTATTCATCTAAATCTCCATTATTTAAATCTTCTTGTGGCTCAGCGTTATTTCTCAGGGCTGCTTCTTTTACACAATTTGCTTCTATTCTCTCCCTGTCAGAGTCTGAGTGTCAGGCTGTAAGGACCCCGCAGGGGCTTTCCAATCTCTTGTCTGAGCTCAGTTCTGAACAGACACTGTAAAAAACTACAAGGGACAGCTGTGTGTGCTGTTATTTACTTGTATTTGCTCCCTGTCTGAACAAATATAGTGACTCAGTGTCATGCAGTAAGACCCCTATAGAGGCTGACCCATCACTTGTCTCCCTTTAAGACTGATAACTGATATTCTGTCCACGCTGCTGGAGGAGGACGGAACTGCCAGTTAATCAGCAGAGCATTGTACTGTGTTAGCCATTGACTAACGCAGAAAGTTTGGTTGGATAACTTAAAGCGAAGTTCCGCCTTCCCCTCCACCCCCTCCAAAAACTAAAAGTCAGCAGCTACACATACTGTACACATACTGTAGCTGCTGACTTTTAATATGAGGACACTTACCTGTCCTGGAGTCCAGCGATATCAGCACCGCAGCCGATGTTTCAGCTGTCGGGTGCTGCCGCCGCCATTGCCGGTTAAAGGGGTAGTATACTCAGTTAAAAAAAAAAAAAAAAAACCTGCAAGGCAAAGGCATAATGAGCTAGTATGCATCGCATACTAGCTCATTATATATTACTTACCTTAGAACGAAGCCCCGACACGGACCCCCGGACACCGATGTGGGAGCGGACATGATCCCTCGGCGTCTCTTCCGGGTTCGGCGGCTCCGGCGCTGTGATTGGCCGGAGCCGCAATGACGTCACTCCCGCGCATGCGCATGGGAGCCACTTTCCGGCAAATCTTTGCAAGCAACTCTTGCAGCGCATGCGCCGCACTCGTCAGCGGCTGCATGCAGTGGTAATATCTCCTAAACCGTGCAGGTTTAGGAGATATTGTACCTACAGGTAAGCCTTATTATAGGCTTACCTGTAGTTAAAAGTCAAAAAAAGCGGTATACTACCGCTTTAAGGGAGCCCGGAAGTGAAGCCTTGCGGCTTCACGGGCAGGTCCTTACTGCGCATGCGCGAAGTGCGCTGCGCATCCCTTTTGGCTCGGCAGCGGAGGAAGGAGGAGGGGGACAAACTTCTGAGGGACGGCGCCGCAGCGCCATATCCTGAAAGTGGGGAAGGGTACCTGTCAAAAAACAGGTACACGTTCCCCCCTCCCCCCTGAAAGATGCCAAATGTGGCACCAGAGGGGGGGGGGGAGGAAGCAAAAGAGCGGAAGTTCCACTTTTGGGTAGAACTCCGCTTTAAAGCAGAACTAAACCCTATAATTTAACAGTTTAAAAAAACAGTTACATTCTTGGCAAGTACTGGGAATGTACAGTAATGGTCACATTGGTTGTGTTCCCAACCAAACTGTGACTGACAGTTCATATATATGAGACGCGGGAACCGGGTGAATCCACAGCGGGTTCCCGCATCGCATTCAAATCGCACTGCCATATGCAAATCGCTGGGGGTGTCAATACAAAGTAACGACACCCTCAGATCAGTTTGCATATCGCAGTGCGAACTGTCAGTTCGGACATGAATCGGATCGCATAGGTGTGAACCACCATGCAATCCGATTATTTCTTGCGGACTCAAGGAAAGGTCCTGTGCGAGTTGTGTCCGAATGCGATATCGCATGTGATTTTCAGCAGTGTGCTCCGAATCACATCCAATGTCTGTTATAGCACTAATGTGATCTGGGACTCAAACCATCAAATGGCTGGTGTCATACCTGATCACATGTGCAGCATCATAGCAGTTGAAGATCAAACAAAGGCCAAGATGGCAGCTTCCTTGGCTGAAAACAAAAGGAGGGTTTAATTCCGCTTTAAGTTATTAAGGATGCAAGCTTTCAGGATAATTTAGAAATGTATAAACCCTGAAGAAGGGATCTACAGTATCTCACAAAAAGTAAGTACACACGCACATTTTTTGTAAATATTTTATTCTATCTTTTCATGTGACAACACCTGTCAGTGCTCAGACCGTACGCCGCACACTGCATCAAATGGGTCTGCATGGCTGTCGTCCCAGAAGGAAGCCTCTTCTAAAGATGATGCACAAGAAAGACCACAAACAGTTTGCTGAAGACAAGCAGACTAAGGACATGGATAACTGGAACCATGTCCTGTGGTCTGATGAGACCAAGATCCTATTTGGTTCAGATGGTGTCAAGTGTGTGTGGCAGCAACCAGGTGAGGAGTACAAAGACAAGTGTGTCTTACCTACAGTCAAGCATGGGGGTGGGAGTGTCATGGTCTGGGGCTGCATGAGTGCTGCCGGCACTGGGAAGCTACAGTTCATTGAGGGAATCATGAATGCCAACATGTACTGTGACATACTGAAGCAGAGCATGATCCCCTCCCTTCAGAGACTGGGCTGCAGGGCAGTATTCCAACATGATAACAACCCCAAACACACCTCCAAGATGACCACTGCCTTGCTAAAGAAGCTGAGGGTAAAGGTGATGGACTGGCCAAGCATGTCTCCAGACCTAAACCCTATTGAGTATCTGTGGGGCATCCTCAAACGGAAGGTGGAGGAGTGCAAGGTCTCCAACATCCACCAGCCCTGTGATGTCGTCATGGAGAAGTGGAAGAGGACTCCAGTGGCAACCTGTGAAGCTCTGGTGAACTCCATGCCCAAGAGGGTTAAGGCAGTGCTGGAAAATAATGGTGGCCACATTAAATATTGACACTTTGGGCCCAATTTGGACATTTCAACTTAGGGGTGTACTCACTTTTGTTGCCAGCGGTTTAGATATTAATGGCTGTGTGTTGAGTTATTTTGAGAGGACAGCACATTTACACTGTTATACAAGCTGTACACTCACTACTTACATTGTAGCAAAGTGTAATTTCTTCAGTGTTGTCACATGAAAAGATATAATAAAATATTTACAAAAATGTGAGGGGTGTACTAACTTTTGTGAGATACTGTATGTCATCCTGAAAGCTTACATCTTTATTAACTTAAAGCGCAGTTCCAGCCCCAATCTTTTTTTTTTTTATATTCCGCCATAATTGGGTTCACTTCAAATGCAATATTTAGCTAATTGATATTAATGCTGTCCTTTTAGTTAATGCTTATAAACCAACCTGATCTCGGAAGCAGACAGGGTCCATCTCTGCTGTGGGCATCTGAAGCCCTCTTGTATTTATTTCCGGAATTGGGTGTAGCTGGCTACCCAGCATGCACCTCCTGATCTCGCTTCTGTGCAGTAATGGCACTGCGTGTCTCTTTTTCATCCTGACATGTTGCTATAGCAATGGCAGCGTCATCGGAAGTCCCCCCCCCCCCATTGCTATAGCAACAGCAACCCCTGTCAATCAAAGAAAATCCCAGTCCAGAAATCATGCAAGATTTCAGTATTAGGCGATTCCCATGGACTCCTGGAATAGATGATGCCAATATCCCAGGAGTCCATGAGAATCGCCTAGTTACGTCATCACCTAGGCAGCCGGAGCCTAAAGCGCTCCATACTTTTAGGAAACAAAAAGAATAAAAAATAAATAAATAACATATTTGCTATTTTGAATATAGAAGAGGATGGGCATTGCATTGATCCCAAGTAAAAAAAAAAAAATGTGTGGAACTCCGCTTTAGGCTAGCCAATAAAGCATAGCATTTTAATTTCAAACGTTCTGCACAAATCGATGGCTGACACAGTACAGTACTCTGCTGATTAACTGACAGTTTTATCCTCCTTCAGCTGCCTGGACAGAATATCAGTTATCAGAGCTAAACAAGAGACAAGGGCTGGGTCAACCTCTATAGGGCTTTGCAGCCCGAGTCGCTATGTTTGCTCTGACAGGGAGAGAATACAACTAGATAACAGCACACATAGCTATTGCTGAAAGGTAAGGCTGCAACATCTTGCAGTCTCAAATTTTACCTGTAGAGGGTGCTACAGATAAAACCTGGGCTTCAAATGAACCATGCACAGAAACTCAATAGGATCACTTAGGACCTGTTTCACATTGGCTTCAACTTATATAATAGCAGTATGAGCAGCAAGCTATGGCAAAGCAATTGCAGGGCTTTCAGCAAGTTGTGTTTAAGCTTTTATTTATTTATTTTTTTCACAGGTAAGCTTTACCAGTCAGCTCCAGTTCATAAATGCTGAACACAGATCCTAATGTTAGTGCTGATTGCCACTTTAAACAAGCTGCTAACAGGCTTCAGCACTTTTTGAAGCTTGTTAAAAGCATGCTAGTAGCATCAAGGTTTGAAACCTTTCCAAACTAAATGGAGCTATTGGGACTCCATTCTCAAACTATCAGAATTATAACACTTATGTCTCTTACTGGTTCTAGAGTCACTGGATTACTGGGTCTATAACAAAAAATGGTGCAGTCGTTTTTGTTGGTTTACTCTTAATTATTATTTGTGTGCTGTTACACATGTTGTGAGAATTTATTTCGTTAATTTTCAAAAGCCATTGTTATTTGACTTCTATATAATTGGTTATTATACTGCCATCTTGTGGTTGTTTCGGTTGTTGCACTTGCTTTCTGTCTATCCTTTCTGTCTTCCCTCCCACCTGTGATGTACTTCCTCTTCCTGCTTCTTTATGCTTGTGGGAATAGAGATGGCCACATCTGTCTAGGCCTTGATACAATCTGCTCACATCCGGGAACACAGTACTATGTTTTGACCTGCAGATACCATCTTCAATCATCTACCACATTTTGTTGTCTGCTATAACTACTGCTTGCAATAAAACCTACGTGGATGGAAAGAAAAGGTCTGGTGAGTTCAGCTATCTGATAACGATTGTCCGCAGTGATTGTTTCTGCTTATACAGTACAGGAATAGGTCTCAGCAAGGGATAAGTCACTAATACAACAATTGGAGTCAGAATAATTTGTTTCTTTTAGTTTATACTTTCACCTCCAAACCTATATATATATATATATATATATATATGGAATTTGCCACTAACCGACACTGTACACTTGATAATTCCATAATGTAAGTTAGGATAGAGATGTTTCCTGTCCATCAATAGGTGGATAGGGCATAGTAAATATGCAACTTCTGTAAAGTTCATGTATGCCTTCTCTTTTTTTTTTCCTTTTATGTCTCCGATTTAGAGGTCCGCCCCTGACAACATCCCCTACGAAACGTGTAGGGAGGAACCAATGACGCACGGCGAACTTGCAGTCCGGGACACCGCGGCCATCTTGATGGTTTGATAGTATTACACTACACTGGGAGTAGGACGCTGTTCATTCTACGCCTACTTGTAAATGCTTTTATTTATAAATAAAGTTGATTTATCTGGTTACACTATGAGGATTCTCTCATTTATCCCCATATGATGCTATCTATTGGGAATATTGAGGAGACACAGATTCCGAAGATGTTTGGACTAGATACCACAGACACTAAGGCTGGCCATACACTATACAATTTTCTTATTCAATTTCCTTTAGATTTACCTTAAACTATGTAGTACAAGGGCCTGCCTGATTGCATACAAATTGAAAGTTTGTAGGCTTGACCCTATATTACATGGTTTTGGTAAATCTAAAGGAAAGTTGAACAAGAAAATTGTATAGTGTATGGCCAGCCTTATTGAATCAGCTGTTCATCTGCCTGCATAGACCTTTGTAATGGGGGTCTGTGCTATCTGGTAAGAGGCTGCCATATCGGGTGTTGGTGGTGGTTCTCTTAAATACACTTCTTGAGGAGCTTCTCCTTTTGGATGAGGAGTTTTGAGAGACTTTTCAGCGCTTCGCTGTCACTTTACTTATTCTGAATTACAGGTTCCTGCATGTTCCTCTTATGGATATGATGACCGACATTGTGTATCTGCAATTTGTTTAAACTTTAATAAAAACGAACTGAAAGAAAGCCTGATAGCAGCTTGTTTAAAGTGGCAATCAGCACTTCCAGTAGGATCTGTGTTCAGCATTTACAAACTGGAGCTGAATGGTACTTTAAAAACTTCAACAATCTTGCTAAAGGCTCCACAAATGCTTTGTCAAAGCTTGCTGTTCACACTGCTCTTATACAGGCTGAGACCCATGGGACACAGGCCTCAGGGCCCAGGTATACTAAAGCATCCCACTGTGGTGTATTAACGCATGTGCGTTAACATGGGTCATGGCATGCGTTAATGTGTTCTGTGTTAAGGCAACTCATTCATTATAAATAGGCTGTCAATACCCCACAATGGATAAAAAGTACGACTCATTTTTTCAAAACACAACAGATGGAATGTGGGGGGGATAACAAACATCGCTGCGGCCCATGCAGCTCATCGATACGCACCCACCACCATGATGTTGAACTCGAATCCATGTTTCATGGCCTTGCGCTTCATCTGGTCCAGCACTGAGTCGATCCCCACATAGCCGAAGGGCTCCCGACCCAGCTCATCACATATCTTGGCTTCCATGCTGTCTTCTACTGCCGGGGCCAGGATCACCTCTTCCATCGGGCTGCCGATGCTCTCCGGCCGGGGGCTGTGATCAAAATCTGCAGGAAAGAGGAAGACCGTTGTCACTGGAGAAGCACTGAGACTTATCAGCAATAAAAAAGGAGAAATGTGAAAAAAAAAAAAAAAATAACAGCTGAGGAAGTGTTAACCCTTTGTTCCTGGCACTGCTGAACTGCTCTTTAATACATGAAGCCAAGCTGTAGACCAAATCCCAAAGAAGGTTTTGATTGTCTGTTCAGCCAATGCAATCTGATTTCCAAACATTAACTTAGCCACCAATTAAATTTCTAATTTAATTTTCCAAGATCTGATTCCAAGGAATACCTCTCATTAAAGACATTTTGGAACCACCACTAGAGGTCCATCCTTTATCTCGGCATGAATGAATACTTAGAATTGGGCGACACAGTGGTTTCATGGTTAGCACTATTGGGGGGATTCTAAACCCCTGAAATGCAATGGCTGTTACAAAATTAAAATCTTTTAAGGGTCCTTTCACACGGGCTTTCCGCCGGTGGACTTTGTTTCTGGGCAGGCAGATGACAGCTCCGTCTCCACTTACTTTGCAGAGACGGAGCTGTCAGATCCCCGCTCTCCTCTATGGGAGATCGGATGAAAACAGACCGCCTGTCCGTTTTCATCCGATCCGATCCTCTAGACGGATGGAAAATAGGGTTTCACGGACCACATCGGATAAGAGAGCAGCGGGTGTCAGCGGACATGTCATCGCTGACATCTGCTGCTCCATAAAGGTACATGGAGCATCCTGATCAGGTCTACGTGAAAAACTGACAGTCAGACCTGATCAGAAAGCCCGTGTGAAAGGGGCCTTAAAGGTCTCTACGTACAAACTGGTGTGGCGCTCCCATCCTTTCAAAACTTCAATAAACTACTCTGGGGGTCCAGTGAGACCCCACAGTTGCAGGTGAGCAGCCTCTAGGCCCATAAACCACTCACTGTGTTATACCACATCTCCATAAGATCCACATCTCAATAAGGTTCAGCGCTTCTACATCACAAAGATTGAACCTTGGGCAGGACACTGTTTGCCTGGAGTTGGCATGTTCACGCTGGGCTTGTGTGGCCTTCCTCAGTGTTTTTGGTTTCCTGCAAAGACATACTGGTAATTGACTCACATTCTGCATACCAGGCCCAGGCCCCTGCAAATGAGGAGGGTTGAGGAAAGACCCGGTGACCTTCCAAAAATCTGGAAAGAGAATTTATGGTAAAGGCTTTCATGCGTATCATGCATGGTGCCCAGCTCTGGCGTGTTTAGATCCTTGGCCAGTCATAAATGGCAGAGGCAATGCCCACCCCTTGTATACAGTACATGTGGCTGTGGGGTGGGGAACGCCTCAGCTGCCTATGGTATGCCCAGTATAGAGGTCAGCTACTGGCAGGATTGCTCAGGCAGGTTTGCACTAGGATCTGAATACTTCTAAGCTCATCCCTAGCGCCCAATCCACAGAACTGCCAAGAGTCAGATACGACTGACTGGATACCACCCACACATACTCTTGAGTGCTACTACAAACAGTTCCTGGCAAGTGGTAGGAGCATAGGAGCGTGCCGCCTATTGCATTAGGGTGTGCACCCTAAAAGCTCAAACACACGTGTGTGTGTGTGTGTGTGTGTGTGTGTGTGTGTGTGTGTGTGTGTGTGCGTGTCTACATACACTATATTGCCATAAGTATTGGGACGCCTGCCTTTACACACACATGAACTTTAATGGCATCCCAGACTTACTCAGTAGGGTTCAATATTGAGTTGGCCCACCCTTTGCAGCTATAACAGCTTCAACTCTTCTGGGAAGGATGTCCACAATGTTTAGGAGTGTGTCTATGGGAATGTTTGACCATTCTTCCAGAAGCGCATTTGTGAGATCAGGGATTGATGTTGGATGAGAAGACCTGGCTCGCACTCTCCGCTCTAATTCATCCCAAAGGTGTTCTATTGGGTTGAGGTCAGGACTCTGTGACGACCAGTCAAGTTCCTCCCACCCCAAACTCGCTTATCAATATCTTTATGGACCTTGCTTTGTGCACTGGTCGAAATCATTTGGTGGAGGGGGGATTATGGTGTGGAGTTGTTTTTCAGGGTTTGGTTTGGCCCCTTAGTTCCAGTGAAGGGAACTCTTAAGGCGTCAGCATACCAAGACATTTTGGACAATTTCATGCCCCCAACTTGGTGGAAACAGTCCCCTTCCTGTTCCAACATGATTGCGCACCAGTGCACAAAGCAAGGTCCATAAAGACATGGATGAATGAGTTTGGGTTGGAGGAAATTGACTGGCCTGCACAGAGTCCTGACCTCAACCCGATAGAATTTGGGATGAGTTAGAGCAGAAACTGCCAGCCAGGCTTTTTCGTCCAACATCAGTGCCCGACCTCACAAATGCCCTTCTGGAAGAATGGTCAAACATTCCCATAGACACACTCCTAAACCTTGTGGACATCCTTATTAGAAGAGTTGAAGCTGTTATAGCTGCAAAGGGTGGGCCAACTCAATATGGACTAAGACTGGGATGCCATTAAAGTTCATGTGCGTGCAAAGGAAGGTGTCCCAATACTTTTGACAATATAGTGTATATTGCCCTGGCACATTTATCTCCTGCTGCCACACAGAGTGATAATGCTAATGGGTACTAGATGATTATGGTGTGCCCAGGCACACTCTGTGCTCACGCCCATGGGTCGGAGTCTGTGTAGTGCATTGGAATCTACTTTGAGTTATCTCTCCTTCTCTGCCTTTGCCTAGATCAATGATGGAAACCTTGGCACCCCAGATGTTTTGGAACTACATTTCCCATGATGCTCAGGCACTCTGCAGTGTAGTTGAGCATCATGGGAAATGTAGTTCCAAAACATCTGGGGTGCCAAGGTTTGCCATCACTGGCCTAGACCGATGAGAAAATATTGAGGGAAACAGAGATTTGCTTGGTTTGCTACCTTGACTGACAATCTCTGCACTGACCATCCCCTTAGACCAATAAAGCATAATTCCTACTGGGAATAGGAATGTTCAAAAAACATTTAATGAGAATAAAATCCCAGAACCAACTGGGGCTCGTCATACAGGTGACTGGGCTCCCTCGTCTCCTGTAGGGCACTGTTCCATATTACACGCAGAGAGCGCCGTGCTATATATAAACTGACTATGACATAAAGATCCGCACATTTGATGGGTAACATTACAGGACAAATGTCATGGCTTCTGACTATGTAAAACCAATCTTATAGAGCTTCAAAGCCCTCATAGAGCTCCACCACCAGGTATGAGGTGAGTACTTCTAGTGACCCCAATGGATGGCCCATGAAGGACTGGCAATAATGGGTAGTCAATGGCAGACCAAAAATGCCTTTCCAAAGTTTATGACAAGCACAGGCTTTCACCAATCATTCTCTGTTGGAGAATAAGTCCCTGTCATTTAAACACATGCACCCATAAATATCTCTACCAGTGAATGTTTGGTGAAAGTCACATTCACTGCTTTATTAGTAAAGGTTGTATAAAGTCACATAAAGTCTTGACCTTATGTGGCATCATGAGGTCTAGTTAAAAACAAAATTGCTGTGTGAATTTACACAGCCACCACAAATACCCCGTTAAAATGTTATATATACTGTGTATATATAGAGTATATATATATATATATATATATATATATATATATATACACACACAGCATCTCACAAAAGTGAGTACACCCCTCACATTTTTGTAAATATTTTATTCTATCTTTTCATGTGACAACACTGAAGAAATGACACTTTGCTACAATGTAAAGTAGTGAGAGTACAGATTGTATAACAGTGTAAATTTGCTGTCCTCTCAAAATAACTCAACACACAGCCATTAATGTCTAAACCCCTGGCAACAAAAGTGAGTACACCCCTAAGTAAAAATGTCCAAATTGGGCTCAATTAGTCATTTTTCCTCCCCGGTGTCATGTGACTCGTTAGTGTTACAAGATCTCAGGTGTGAATGGGGAGCAGGTGTGTTACATTTGGTGTTATCGCTCTCACTCTCTCATACTGGTCACTGGGAGTTCAACATGGAACCTCATGGCAAAGAACTCTCAGAGGATCTGAAAAAAAATAATTTTTGCTCTACATAAAGATGGCCTAGGGTATGAGAAGATTGCCAAGACCCTGAAACTGAGCTGCAGCACGGTGGCCAAGACCATACAGCGGTTTACCAGGACAGGTTCCACTTAGAAGAGGCCTCGCCGTGGTTGACCAAAGAAGTTGAGTGCACGTGCTCAGCGTCATATCCAGGTGTTGTCTTTGGGAAATAGATGTATGAGTGCTGCCAGCATTGCTGCAGAGGTTAAAGGGGTGGGGGGGTCAGCCTGTCAGTGCTCAGACCATACGCCGCACACTGCATCAAATTGGTCTGCATGGCTGTCATCCCAGAAGGAAGCCTCTTCTAAAGATGACGCACAAGAAATACCGCAAACAGTTTTCTGAAGACAAGCAGACTAAGGACATGGATTACTAGAACCATGTCCTGTGGTCTGATGAGACCAAGATAAACATATTTGGTTCAGATGGTGTCAAGCGTGTGTGGTGGCAACCAGGTGAGGAGTACAAAGACAAGTGTGTCTTGCCTACAGTCAAGCATGGTGGTGGGAGTGTCATGGTCTGGGGCTGAATGAGTGCTGCCGGCACTGGGGAGCTACAGTTCATTGGGGGAACCATGAATGCCAACATGTACTGTGACATACTGAAGCAGAGCATGATCCCCTCCCTTCAGAGACGGGGCCACAGGGCAGTATTCCAACATGATAACGACCCCAAACACACCTCTAAGACGACCACTGCCTTACTAAAGAAGGTGAGGGTAAAGGTGATGGACTGGCCAAGCATGTCTCCAGACCTAAACTCTACTGAGCCTTTGTGGGGCATCCTCAAATGGAAGATGGAGGAGCGCAAGGTCTCTAACATCCACCAGCTCTGTGATGTCATCATGGAGGAGTGGAAGAGGACTCCAGTGGCAACCTGTGAAGCTCTGGTGAACTCCATGCCCAAGAGGGTTAAGGCAGTGCTGGAAAATAATGGTGGCCACATTGACACTTTGGGCCCAATTTGGACTTTCTCACTTTTGTTGCCAGCAGTTTAGACATTAATGTGTGTGTTGAGTTATTTTGAGGGGACAGTAAATTTACACTGTTATACAAGCTGTACACTCACTACTTTACATTGTAGCAAAGTGTCATTTCTTCAGGGTTTTCACATGGGATATAATAAAATATTTACCAAAATGTGAGATACTGTATATATTAGAATAATAATAATATAACGCATTCAATAATATAATATATTCTTAGGATCGTGAGCCCCATCTAGTGGCCATAATGCAATATTTTCCAGAAATACCACGATATGGCCACTAGATGGAGCCTATGATCATAGGAAATAAACATATTATGCAAAATATGGGGACCTTTCTACGACACTGTGGGGATACTTGAGATATTTGCACAGCAAAGTTTTTTTTTAATCTGTTTGTAATAAATTCCTTCTTGGGGGATAGAAGAGGAAGATAAAAGAGATAATAAAATGCAGATCAAAGATGATGTGCACAGTAACCCTTAGGACACGTTTTGAGTCTCCTGCTAAACTGGCCGAGATTCGATGGCCAGGCTGAATGTACCAAGTTGATCGATCGATCAACTTGGGTACAACCAGCCTGCCAGATTCGCTTGTGATTATTGCTAGCGGCTCCTATAGCCACTAGTGATAATCACGGTCTTCTCGCTTCCCCCCACTGGGAGAAGACAATTGCTCAGCAGGAGGGTTTCCCCTGTCAGCACTGTCTGTGTTGATGGGGGAATTGAGCAAATTCAATTCACTCAGTGTATGGCCGGCCCTACCAACCATAGATTTATGGGTCTATTTACGAAACATTAGTTGCACAATGTCAGAAGCGTTCGTGCAAGTCTGGTCATTTTCCTGAGATGAATGACTGATTGTCAGCTCCATCTAATGGCCAAAATGCAGTAAATATATATATATATATATTTTTTTTTTTTTTAATACATCAGTGGCAAGGCTATACTGCATTTTGGCCTCTAGATGGAGCTGACATTACAGACCTTAATCTCTTAGAGAAAACACAGAACATTTCATTCAACTTGCATGAATGCTTCTGACATTCGTGCAACAAATGTCTTATAAATTGATCCCTATGCGTTAGCTAGCTCCAGCTCCAATTAGCTCAATTCTGATTGGCAACTATGGATAGCTGCCCTCTGTTTATCATTGTCACTATTTGTGTGGTTGGGAGATTAAAGAGCAACTCAAAATTTAGTATCTAAACCCAAGAATAAAAATGTAAAATCTTGCCAGGGTGACAACGCAGTTTGTTCTGCATTCAAATCACACGGTGGTGTTGTCACCCTATGGGCAGGGTAATCTTACCCCTGCCAGGCAGTTAGCATGTATTGCATCTATGGAAGTTAAGGGATACCTGGCAACTACTTCCGGTGTTCTTAAAGTAGATGTAAACCCAATCACTAAATCTCCAAAAATATTTAATATTGTTTAACGTCATTTCAAAAGTTGTTTTCCACCTATACCCTTACACCCAACACAGGGACACCTGATGATTCTGCTATGAAGGTCCTGATTCAGGCACTTCCTGTTACAGGGTGACAACTGTCTCCCAATTGTGATCCAGCATTGTCACCCAGTCATATTCGCCCCTGATGAAGCCGACAGGCATTGCCAAGGCATGATCCACCGTTGTCACCATCAGGAAGCCAGTCCTGAGGAACTGATGGGCAGTGGACACTGGATTGAGTGAAGGTAGACAGGAAGTGGTTGAAAAAGGCACCAAGATGCAACAAAGGATGAAAAAATAAAACCATATAAAAATGATACACAGGAGTCTATTTATAAGTGTTTTCACACATTTTTCGAATGGAATCCATTTATAAAATGTGTGAATCTGGTGTAAAAGGTGCGTGGAAATTTATAAACAGATTCCAGAGTGTTTTAGCAAACTAGAACTCGTCATGTGTAGCAGCCCATTAATTGCTTTTCAGAGGTGGTGGGGGGGGGGGGGGGGTTGACTGAGAGGTGATATGTCGCCTCCTCGCCACCTTTTTTAACCCTAAAAAGGCCAAACCCTGGCCTGTACCTGGTTGCAGGGTGGTTGCGGCATGGAATCATTATCTTTCACCCTTTTGCCACCAATGTTGTATGCACTCCATTAGCTTCATAGGAGGGCAGCTGAGACATCAGGGGTTTAAAAGACCCCTGATGTCTCATTAAAGAGAACCTGTTACCAAAAAAATCACATAATTTGATGAGAAATAAAGTTGAAATGTAAAAGTATAAAAAATGAAAATACACCCAAGCACTCAACCCCCCCCCCCCCAAAAAAAAAAAATTGTTGAGCCCCCCCACCCCCACGTATGAATGTAAATACACATGTCGGGGGCACCTATGCAGGACAATATTGATTGACATACATGTTATGTATTGCCATGCACACCAGAGTGAGATCAATAATTCTAGGCGCATTATTCATGGTTAACTCCAAACTGATGACCTGGAGGGGCATTTAAAGCGTTGCCTATAAAAAATATCGGGTACCAAAGTTGGTCACCGCTTCATGGGCACATTAAGCCTTACAGTGTTGGGTATCTATTTACTGAGTGCCACCTCAGCTTTTATATTCCACAAAACAATTCGGTGCGTTTGCGTGTCCTAAAAAATAACTTTAGTGTATTTTTTACCAAAATGTTACATGTTACGCGCTATTATCGTGCAATATAAAAAAATCAAAGCCACCACCATTTTTGTTTGCTTTCAGAAAATATGTTTGGGGGTTTTACATATTTTTCAGGCCTACAACAAATTTTTTAACCATGAGTGCCATAAAACCCCCCGCAAAGATGGCTCTGGCAGCGACAAGGTTCACGTGTTACATTCGGTGCCAGTAATGCCCACTGAATGTAACAGGGGATTTATTTTTGCCGCGGGTGGGATATTGCGCACATTTGTACAGCCCTGAGTGGCTGCATGTCTTTGGATGGTAAAACCACGGCTTAACCGCCTGCTTTTCCTGACAACATATCTGTATGAGCCCTAAGCAGTGGCGTAGCGTGGGGGGTGCTGGGGGGGCCACTGGCACCGGGCGCAACATTTAGGGGGGCGCATCCCACACCCACCATCCGCGGGATCATAGTGTCCAGCGGCCCGCCCGCCCGCCCACACTCCCGCACGCCTCCTCTTGGCTCTGTGACTGACTTTGTGCAGAACGAGCGGGGGACCGCTGAAGGGGTCACGTGCGGCCAGGGGCGGGGCTGATCGAGGGTGAAGATGCTATGTGGCTCGGTAGTGGTCAGGTAGGTCAGTGTAGGTGTCAGTATAGAAATTAGGGTAGGTCTGTGTAGTGATCAGGTAGGTCTGTGTAGGTGTCAGTATAGTAAACAGGTAGGTCAGTGTAGGAATAAGGTAGGTCTCTGTAGTGGTCAGGTAGGTCAGTGTAGGAATAAGGTAGGTCAGAGTAGGTGTCAGTGTAGTGGTCAGGTAGGTCAGTGTAGGTGTCAGTATAGTAATCAGGTAGGTCTGTGTAGTGGTCAGTTAGGTCTGTGTAGGTGTCAGTATAGTAATCAGGTAGGTCAGTGTAGGAATAAGGTAGGTCTCTGTAGTGGTCAGGTAGGTCAGTGTAGGAATAAGGTAGGTCAGAGTAGGTGTCAGTGTAGTGGTCAGGTAGGTCAGTGTAGGTGTCAGTATAGTAATCAGGTAGGTCTGTGTAGTGGTCAGTTAGGTCTGTGTAGGTGTCAGTATAGTAATCAGGTAGGTCAGTGTAGGAATAAGGTAGGTCTCTGTAGTGGTCAGGTAGGTCAGTGTAGGAATATGGTAGGTCAGAGTAGGTGTCAGTGTAGTGGTCAGGTAGGTCTGTGTGGGTGTCAGTATAGTAAACAGGTAGGTCAGTGTAGGAATAAGGTAGGTCTCTGTAGTGGTCAGCTAGGTCAGTGTAGGTGTCAGTGTAGTGGTCTATGTAATGGTCTAGTAGGTTTGTGTAGGGGGCGCAAATTACTTATCTTGCCCTGGGCGCTGACAACCCACGCTACGCCACTGGCCCTAAGTGTCATCTAGGTAGGGTTTACAGCCATGTTAATGCCCAGTACCGCGCGCTGCATCCCTGGAGATTATGCCAAAAAGCCAACAAGTATGTGTTGTGGCATATCCTGACCGACTGGTGCCGATTGCCCGGTATGACCCTCCAATACAACTTTCTACCTGCTGCAAATAGACCCATGTTGGTGACCCAAAGCACAAAGGCAACCACAAAAGTCTTAAAAGGATCAGTCCACTCCTTGGTGGACTCCAGATCTTCAGATGGTGGATGGCTGGCCCACCAATTTCTCCGGTACTCCAATATGGCAATTTCCGTGTTCTCAGGTCCATCACAGGACCAATTTGGCCATCAGCCTCTAAAGACTTTTGAGGACCCTATAAGTGGTCCTCAACAGGAACATCTACCAGTAAATATCAGCCTTGAGTGGAGCGACCCTTCAGAATATTCTCGGTTACTCCAAGATGTCGTTTGTACCCTGGTAAATTGAAAACGTCCTACGTCCCCTCAGCGGGGTGGTAAAAAACGCGATTCATCTTTATCTCAGGCGTCCATGCCAACGTGCTTCCCTCACTCCCCGCGTACGTACCTGCTAATCACACCGAGAGATGGGGGGGGGAACGGCCGTCCTCCTCAACAACGGCATCCAGCCCCCCTGGACCCCCGCGTTTCCGGCGTGCCAGCTCCAGAAAAATCAGACGATTCCCAAGCAAGGCAGAGGGGTGCGTGCACCTTGTGGCATTCAAAGTGGTCTCTCTCTCTCTCTCTCTCTCTCATCCCCGCTCTATTGAAGCCCCCCCACCGGGAGGAGACAACAAAGACAGTCCCTACGTTATAGGCACACGTGACTTGAATTGGAAATAATAACCCTTTAGGAACCAATGGGGATTCTAGGAGACAGAAGAAAAGGGTCCTCCCCCCTCCGAAAAAAACAACTTTCCAATGAACTCGCCAAGAAAATGCTTGGTAATTATATTAATTACAATAATAGATAATGGGATGGGCGGCCAGGTGGTGGCGAGGAGTCTAAGAGGATGCCGAGGGCCCTCCGTTCAATCCCTGATTGGTATGGAAGGACTTCCTTTAGGTGGAAGATATTTGATCGGAAGTGATTAAATTAAAATAACCCAAAAATTTTTAATGGAACTGAACGTGCAAACCGCAAAATTTTACCTAAAGTTTGACTTAAAGTGGAAGTTTACAAACTTTACAACATAAAGCAATGGTGTATTTTTTTTAAAAAGGGCACTGATGAGGAGGTACTAATATGCCACACTGATGGGCACTGATAGGTGGCACTGATAGGCGGCACTGACGAGCACTGTTAGGCGGCACTGATGAGCAGTGATAGGCGGCACTGATGGGCACTGAAAGGCAGTACTAATGGGCACTGAGAGGTGGCACTGATGGGCACTGATAGGCGCACTGATGGTCGACACTGATGGGCACTGACAGGCGGCACTGATGGGTAGCACTGATGGGCACTGACGGGCAGCACAGATGAGCAGGCACTGATGGGCACTCACTGACAGCACTATGGACACTGATTGTGGGCACTGATGGGCACTGTTTTTTTACTTTACTGTAATGATCAGTGCCCTGATTACCTGTCCTAGACTCCCCTTTGAGGAGGAGCCGCTGATAGGCTCTCCTCGCCATATACTCTGACAGTGTGAGGCAAGGAGAGCCGGTAAACGGTGATTGGACACAGACGATCACATGGGTAAAGAGCCGAGCGCGCGAGAGCGGCCGTTCTGGGGTGCCATCATATGAAGTCATCCCAGAACGGGAGCCGCACCGCTCCGTCCTCATTTGACGGTGGGTGGGTGGGTGGGCGTCAAGTGGTTTAAAAACTCCAGTCTGGTGACTTTGCCTAGGCTGAGATTATGCCATCAGTCTGCTGCAGGCAGAAGGAAGCATTTCCTCAGTCTCCTCTCTCGCAGTGATCAGCCTACAACATTGTAACTTTGTAGCAAGTCACCAGGTGCGAGGCTGCAGCAGGGGCTGATCTGTGTCGGATAGGATTTATATGATTGAGTCAAAATTGTATTATTTTATCTGTACTATATGCAGACGTCCCTTTGGCCTCATTGACCAGAAATGTAAACCCCAGCAATGAATGTTCACTATTTGTTCCAATAAAGTGTTGTATTATTTCTGTTTAATAAGTGCAAAAAACTAAAAATGATAAAAACTGTTGATCCTGCCAGAAATACAATGAGCTGATATGTTCCTGTGCTCTCTGCCGGTGTCGACTGCTATCAGTTACATTGTTCTCAGCTATCCCTGTGGACTACAGAACTCCTCCTCTAAAGGATATGAAGATGATCAGAGGTGGAGGTGTTCAGTACTCCAAAAACACTTCCTGTCCTAGGGTGACAACTCTGCTTCTCCCCAAAACATGGTACAGTGAGTGTTGTCACCCTAGGACAGGAAGTGTGGTATTGGTGGGCTACCCTCTAACAAGCAGTTGAATCAGCAAAAAAAAAAAAAAAAAAGGTGACAATTCTGCTCCTCCCTAAACATGGTACAGTGAGTGTTGTCACCCTAGGACAGGAAGTGTGGTATTGGTGGGCCACCCTCTAACAGGAAGTTGGCCGTCCAGCTGTTGATGAACTGCAGGTCCCAGGGAGATGATATTGCAAGACTCTGAAAGACACGGGCATGACCCTCAGAGGCAGAGGGATGATGGGACTTGTAGTTCCTCTACAGCTGGAAAGTCATTGTTGGGAGAGGCCTGCAAGAAGTAAAAAAAAAAAAAAAGGAATTTATAGATTTGAAACAATGAAAGCGACTTTTCTAAATTAAGAATACAAACTGGAATATATATTTTTTTTAAACCAGAGTTTATTGTCACTTTTAGTACTACAGAAGATCAAAATTTGTCCAGATCCAAAGATGATTAGAGGTGGAGGTGTTCTGTAGTCCTAAAACACTTCCTGTCCTGGGGTAACAGTATTCACTGAACCCTGTTTAAGGGGGAGCAGTGTTGTCACCCTAGGACAGGAAGTGTTTTAGGACTACAGAGCACCTCCAGTTATCATCATTCTTACAACCTAGAGGGTAGATGTAATATAGTCCTTAAAGCGACACTAAAATTATCAAAGGTGGAGGTGTTCTGCAGTTCCAAAACACTTCCTCTTCTGGGGTGACCACTCTGCTCTTCCATGAACATGATACAATGAACGTTGTCATCCCAGAAAAGGAAGTGTTTTAGGACTACAGAACACCTCCAGCTATCATCATCTTTACAACCTAGAGTGTAGATGTTCTGTAATCCTTAAAATGACCCTAAAGATGATCAAAGGGGGAGGTGTTTTGCAGTCCTAAAACACTTCCTCTGCTGGGGTGACAACGCTGCTCCCTCATAAACATGTACAATAAACGTTGTCATCCCAGGTCAGTAAGTGTTTTAGGACTACAGAACACCTCCACCTCTAATCCTCTTTATTACCTAGAGTGTAGATGTTCGGTAGTTTTTAAAGTGACACTAAAGATGATCAGAGGTGGAGGTGTTTTGTAGTCCTAAAAAACTTCCTGTCCTGGGGTGACAACATTCACTGTGCTATGCTTATGGAGGAACAGAGTTGTCACCCCAGCACCCCAGGAAAGGAAGTGTTTTAGAATTACAGAACATCTGCCCTTTAGGTTATAAGAATGATCAGAGGTGCAGGTGTTCTTTAAGCCTAAAACACTTCCTGTCCTAGGGTGACAACTCTGCTCCTCCATAAACATGGCACAGCGAACGTTGTCACCCCAGAACAGGAAGTGTTCTAGGACTGCAGAACTGCTACACTTTAGGTTATGAGGATGATGAGAGGTGGAGGTGCTCTGTAGTCCTAAAACACTTCCTGTCCTGGGGTGACAACATTCACTGTGCTATGCTTATGGAGGAGCAGAGTTGTCACCCCAGGACAGGAAGTGTTTTAGAATTACAGAACATCTTCCCTTTAGGTTATAGGAATAATCAGAGGTGCAGGTGTTCTTTAAGCCTAAAACACTTCCTGTCCTAGGGTGACAACTCTGCTCCTCCATAAACATGTCCCAGCGAAGGTTGTCACCCCAGAACAGGAAGTGTTCTAGGACTGCTGAACTGCTACACTTTAGGTTATGAGGATGATGAGAGGTGGAGGTGCTCTGTAGTCCTAAAACACTTCCTGTCCTAGGGTGACAACTCTGCTCCTCCCAAAACATGGCACAGTGAGCGTTGTCACCCCAGCACAGGAAGTGTTTTAGAACAACAGAATAGCTACACTTTAGGTTATGAAGATGATGAGAGGTGGAGGTGCTCTGTACACCTAAAAGCCTTCTTGTCCTAGGGTGACAACACTGCTTGTCCATAAATATGTAAAATAAAATGGGGGACACCCTCTTTTAACCACAATCCAATTTTAATCAACAGAGGGGTTTTTAGAACTACAGAACATCTACCCTTTAAGTTATAAGGATGATCAGAGGTGGAGGTGTTCTATAGCCCTAAGACACTTCCTGTCCTAGGGTGACAACTCTGCTCCTCCATAACCATGGCACTGTGAGCGTTGTCACTCCAGGACAGGACAGGAGGTGTTTTAGGACTACAGAACATCTACCCTTTAGGTGATAAGGATGATCAGAGGTGGAGGTGTTCTATAGCCCTAAAACACTTCCTGTCCTAGGGTGACAACTCTGCTCCTCCATGAATGTGGCACTGTGAGCGTTGTCACCCCCAGACAGGAAGTGTTTGAGAATTACAGAACATCTACACCAGGGGTTTGGCAAACTACAGCTCTCGGGCGGTACCTGGCCCGCCGCCACTAAATGTCCGGCCCATCAGTTCACGTGATTAATTCACGTGCACCCAGCCCGCGGAAATTTTAAAGTGGTAGTTAAGCCACTTTGTTATATATACACAAAGGTCCCTGTTTACTAATGACAAGTGTCCCAGTGCCTGTGCTTTATTAATAAAATGGCGCTATATACCTGATTTCTGAGCGCAGCTTGGCGCTCCCGTGACTAGCCGCCTCTCCTCTCTCCCAATCTGACAGCTAGAGCAGGAGGGGCTGAGAGTCCCCCGCTGACGTCAGCAGGGAGGGGAGGAGTAGAGAGTCGGCCGGTCACTTGAGCGCCAAGCCGCGCTCGGAAATCAGGTATATAGCGCCATTTTATTATTAAATCATGAGCACTGGGTCACTTGACATTAGGAAACAGGGACCTTTGTGTAAACATAACAAAGTGGCTTAAGTAGTAGCTTAAGTAGCTGCGGGGGGGGGGGGGCTGTGTAATATGCGGGGGGTATGTGTAGGGGGGCTGTGTAATATGCAAGGGGGCTGTGTAATATGCAGGGGGGCTGTGTGATGTGCAGGGGGGCTGTGTAATATGCAGGGGGGCTGTGTGATGTGCAGGGAGGCTGTGTAATATGCAGGGGGGCTGTGTGATGTGCAGGGGGGCTGTGTAATATGCAAGGGGGGCTGTGTGATGTGCAGGGGGGCTGTGTAATATGCAAGGGGGCTGTGTAATATGCAGGGGGGGGGGCTGTGTGATGTGCAGGGGGGCTGTGTAATATGCGGGGGGGGGGGGGGGTTGGTGTAATGTACAGGTGTCCAGGGGACTGTGTAATGTAAAGGTATCCAGAGGTGCACGGGGCTGTGTAATGTAAAGTGGGCCAGAGGTGATGGGGCTGTGTAATGTGCAGGGGTCCAGAGATGCGGGGCTGTGTAATGTGAAGGGGTCCAGAGGTGCAGGGGGCTGGTAATGTAAAGGGGTTCAGAGGTGCGGGGGCTGTGTAATGTAAAGGGGTCAAGAGGTGCGGGAAAAAGGGGAAAAAGTTTGCTGACCCTTGATCTACCCTTTAGGTTATAAGGATGATCAGAGGTGGAGGTGTTCTAAAGCCCTAAATCACTTCCTATTCCTAGGGTGACAACTCTGCTCCTCCCTAAACATGGCACAGTGAGCGTTGTCACCCCACAACAGGAAGTGTTTTAGGACTACAGAACTGCTACACTTAAGGTTATGAAGATGATCAGAGGAGGAGGTGTTCTGAAGTCCTAAAACAGTTCCTGCCCTAGCCTGACAACTCTGCTCCTCCATAACTATGGCACAGTGAGTGTTGTCACTCCAGGACAGGAGGTGTTTTAGGACTACATAACATCTACCCTTTAGGTTATAAGGATGATCAGGGGTGGAGGTGTTCTATAACCCTAAAGTACTTCCTATCCTAGGGTGACAACTCTGCTCCTCCCTAAACATGGCACAGTGAGCGTTGTCACCCCCCAGGACAGGAAGCATTTTAGGCCTACCGAACAGCTACACTTTAGGTTATAAGGATGATCAGGTGTGGAGGTGCTCTGTAATCCTGAAACACTTCCTATCCTAGGGTGACAACTCTGCTTCTTCATAACTATGGCACAGTGAGTGTTGTCACTCCAGGAAAGGAGCTGTTTTAGGACTACATAACATCTACCCTTTAGGTTATAAGGATGATCAGAGGTGGAGGTGTTCTATAACCCTAAAGTACTTCCTATCCTAGGGTGACAACTCTGCTCTTCCGAAAACATGGCACAGTGAGCGTTGTCACCCCAGGACAGTGTTTTAGAACAACAGAACAGCTACACTTTAGGTTATGAATATAATTAGAGGTGGAGGTGCTCTGTAGACCTAAAAGCCTTCTTGTCCTAGTGTGACAACTCTGCTTCTCCATAAATATGTCAAATGAAATGGGGAACACCCTACTGACTACACCCACTTTTAACCACACCCCGATTTTAATCAATGTTTAAATAATATTAATACCTAACCCTGGCCTTATGGTTAAAAAGTCAAATCAGTGTGACCCTATGTGAGTGTAATTAGATTTCAGAAATAGATTGCTGCTTCCTCCCTCCTTCTCAGGCTTCCTGGGGTTGTCTCCTTGGGACACAATCGGGGACACTTTGTATGCTGGGACAGCCTCCTAAAAGTGGGGTCTGTCTCTGGAAACTGGGGACATCTGGTCAGTGGTGTATTTTGGTTTTGTGCTGCCGTAGGCAAGACTAAAATTGGGTGCCCCCTCCCCCATGTAAATTTGCTGCACTCCTTTTTTAACGGATGTGACTCCCTCCAAAATTGAAGGACTACAAGTCGCAGCATGAACCCCTAAGATCTCATGAGAGGGGCGGGGGGGGGTGAGAGGGGGTGGTAGAGAGAGAGAGGGGGTGGGAGGGGGGTGGGTGAGGGAGAGAGAGAGAGGGGGGTGGGTGAGGTAGGGAGGGGGGGTGAGAGAGAGAGGGGATGGGTGAAGGAGAGAGAGGTGGGGGATAAAAGAGGGGGTTGAGAGAGAGAGGGGGTTGAGAGAAAGAGAGAGAGGGGGGATGAGAGAGTGAGAGGATGAGAGAGAGGGGGGATGAGAGAGTGAGAGGATGAGAGAGAGGGGGGATGAGAGAGTGAGAGGATGAGAGAGAGAGGGGATGAGAGAGAGAGCGAGAGAGGGGGAAAAAAAAAAAAAGAGAGGGGGGTGAGAGAGAGAGATGGGGGGTGAGAGAGAGAGGGAAGGGTGATAGAGAGAGGGGGGATGAGAGAGAGCGAGAGAGGGGGGTGAGAGAGAGAGAGAGAGGGGATGAGAGAGAGAGAGGGGGGTGAGAGTGAGAGAGGTGGGGGGTGAAAGAGGGGGGTGAGAGAGAGAGGGGGGTGAGAGAAAGAGAGAGAGGGGGGATGAGAGAGAGAGGGGGGATGATAGAGAGAGCGAGAGAGGGGGTGAGAGAGAGATGGGAATGAGAGAGAGAGAGGGGGATGAGAGAGAGAGGGGGGATGAGAGAGAGAGAGAGGGGGTGAGAGAGAGAGAGGGGGGATGAGAGAGAGGGGGATGAGAGAGAAAGAGAGAGGGTGAGAGAGAGAGGGAGAGAGAGAGAGAAGGGGTGAGAGAGAGATGGGAATGAGAGAGAGAGAGGGGGATGAGAGAGAGAGGGGGGATGAGAGAGAGAGAGAGAGAGGGGGTGAGAGAGAGAGAGAGAGGGGGGGATGAGAGAGAGAGGGGGATGAGAGAGAGGGGGATGAGAGAGAAAGAGAGAGGGTGAGAGAGAGGGAGAGAGAGAGAGAGAGAGAAGGGGTGAGAGAGAGATGGGAATGAGAGAGAGAGAGGGGGGTGAGAGAGAGATGGGAATGAGAGAGAGAGAGGGGGATGAGAGAGAGAGGGGGGATGAGAGAGAGAGAGGGGGATGAGAGAGAGAGGGGGGGATGAGAGAGAGAGAGAGAGAGAGGGGGGATGAGAGAGAGAGGGGGGATGAGAGAGAGGGGGATGAGAGAGAAAGAGAGAGGGAGAGAGAGAGAGAAGGGGTGAGAGAGAGAGGAGGGGTGAGAGAGAGAGTAGGAGGCGAGAGAGAGGGGGGGGGGGTGAGAGAGGCGGCTCTAGCAACCAGTGGCCAATAGAGTCTCAGGTGGAGGGGGGGGCGGCTTTTTGCTTCCCCCCTGCAAAGTGCTGCCCTAGGCCTGGGCCTTGTTGGCCTAGCCAAAATACAGCACTACGATCTGGTCACCCTAATATAGTACAATGAGTGTCGTCACCCTAGCACAGGAAGTGTGTTACCAGGTGAAAAGAAAGAGAAAAAGAAAAGGAATGCAGCCACCACATCTAAGGACAGGTGAGCTGGAATATAGGACATTTCTCTTCTTGGGGTTAGATACACTCAGTTATGATTCCAATGTTTATATACAATCCTATTTGGATATGAATTTGGAGGATATCCGCCCAATAGCAATCCAGATGTGACGGCGGAGTCAGAAGACGCAGGTTTTATATTCAATTTATTTATAAATGAGGTCACCGCCTATGAGAAATGTCACACAGAAACACTGACCCGCACAGCTCACACTCTTCTTGCTAAGAACGCACACGTCGGCCAGTTTACGACTCCCTGCAACTCCGTCCAATAATGACTCACAAAGTCCAGGATTCCTCCATTACAATCGGAGTTTGGTCCCGGGAAAGAGACTTTCCACATGCAGCAGTTCAATCATGGTGCCTCCCGTCTGTCACATTGATGGTGGATGAAGCCATGCCAAAGAATTATGTGCAACATCCAAGACGAAGAGCTGTGTGCAGCTCCTGACTCCATGCAGCTGTCTGCTACATCCCCAGAAATGAAATAAAAGGCAAATATGGCTGATTTTCCACTGCTGACTGCTCGGGAATGTAGAGATGAAAAGACACGTGGAAGTACAACACTGTGAGCTTGCTGCATACAGGACAGGAAGGATGAAGAGTTTGCAAGAAGACTATGGGGCCTATTTATAAATCTGGCATTCACAATACATGGGGAATTCTCCAGGTCCAGTGATTGGATTCTCCACCAGGGAATGCTTTGTGAAAGTCACATTCACTGCTTTATAAATAGGACCCTAAGTGTACTTATCTGCTAACCACCCACGGGGACACTTACCCACCAGTCCTTTGGCAGCAGACCATGCGTCACACCCCAGGAGCGTACAGTTTATGAACTTTGTGCTTTTTTTTTTTTTTTTTTCCTTACAGGTCACATGATGGTAATAATAAGCAATAAGACAGACAACTGTCACAGCTCTAGTTCAAGAATTATAAATATTTTATTTCATTATAAAAATATATAAATAATATGTATTTATTTATATATATTTATCGGATAATTTAATTAAATATATATTTTCTATATGTAAATATTTTATATACAGTATATATACAATGTATATATAGTTTTTTTTTACTATTTAGTTGTATATATATATATATATATATATACCCACACAAACACACATATATGTATATATTCTATATGTAAATACTTTATATATACACACACACACACTGTATATAAAATATTTACATATAGAATATATATATATTTAATTAAATTGTCTGATAAATATATATAAGGAAATAAATTGTATTTATTTAAATAAATATTATATATATATATATATATATATATATATATATATATATATATATATATATATATATATATATATATATATAATTGTTTTTAATATTTTATTAATTTAAATAACTATGTATTTCTTAATATATATTTATCAGATAATTTAATTAAATATATATTTTCTATATGTAAATATTTTATATACAGTATTCATACACTGTATATATATATATATATATATATATATATATATATATATATATATATATATATAGATAGATAGACAGATAGACATAGTATATTTTACTATTTAGTTGTATATATACACACATGCATAACTATATATATATATATATATATATATATATTCTGTATGTAAATACTTTATATACAGTGTGTATATATATATATATATATATATATATATATATATATATTCTATATGTAAATACTTTATATACAGTATATATATATATATATATATATATATATATATATATATATATATATATATATAATATTTATTTAAATAAATAAAATGTATTTCTTTATATATATTTATCAGACAATTTAATGAAATATATATTTTCTATATGTAAATATTTTATATACAGTATATATACTATTTTTACTATTTAGTTGTATATATACACTATATATAAAATGAAATATATTTTTTAGTGTAAATATTTTATATGCAGTATATATATATACACACAATTTTTTTCCCTCCCATTGGAGGAAAATTCTCCCCCATTTCCTGTCCTGGGGACACAAACAAAAAAGATAGGAAAAAAAAAAAGACCAATCTTCTCTTATGATGGCCATACACTAGTTAGAATTTAGTTACAATTTTTTTCATTTTAAAAATGATTGTTCTAGTTTATACCCATTAGTGGGGTCAAACTGACGTTCATTTTTTACTGCAGTGAGGAGAAACTTCAAAGGAGCAGAATGGACTTTTTTTTTTTTTTTTCTGTTCAGGAAAGTCCATTTGTTCCAAAAATGAATGATAAAAGCAAATGAAAATGTCCTGAGAATTTTGGTACAAACGTTTGTTGGAAAACCGGCTAGTGTGTGGCCAAGTTTAGATGGTTGTCACCAGGCGAGGTGTCCCCACTGGAGGACTCGCCATGATTTTCCTGTTCCATGACCATAGTCACCAGTACAGAGAAGCTGAAGATGGGACTGCAGGAAGTCTCAGCTCCTGAGCCTGGAATATATGGTGGTGTCTTGAATGACAGCTGCAGGCCACATGGAGCTCCTCCACACTCCTAATGAAGATTCAATTGCCAAAAACCAGCCTCACATTGATGCTGTCGGCGTTTTGGTAAAACTTTATTATTCCAAGCATGCACACAAGACACCCCCATTTAACAGAGAGGTCTATGACTAAGCCCTTTCCAGGTGAAACGCGTCGGTTGAGTAAATTAATAACGCATGTTAACGAACAAAGGAAACGCACATTGACGCGTGACAACCCACCTGTCTAATACAATGTTATTATCTGATCAATGTGTAATTCGATCAAAGCGATGGATTAGGAAACTGATCAGTAGCCAAAACCTCCCTTCCCACTGATTTATATCTAAATGGATCGGTCAGGGTGTGAAATTATTATTCGTTGTGCATCAGTTGGCATTGCTACACCATGATTGGCCACTGGAAACAGAGATACGATGGGCACCTTACGATTGTATCTTCAAATTACTGATTGACCTATCGAGAGTTATTGATCGGAAAATAAATCGATCTTTTATTGTGTGTATGGCCATAAGGTTACAAAACAAAAACGCACCTCTAGGCACATATATAGATCTGAATGGGCCCTATAACTATGTGAATGGGGCCCCTTGTGTGGCATCAGCTGGAGGTCAGCCAGTTGCCCAGTGTCAATCTTCAGGTGACCTTTCACCTCTGACCCCCCTCCCATGGGCGCCGGGGGGGGGGGGCAGCATTCCTACCAGCAATGTCCATTCAGCAGGTTCAGTGGCCTTTACAGATCCTGGAATCTCAATTCCTCTAATCTCCTGCATCCTCTTTGCAGCCACTTCCTGTCTACATACACTGCAGTGATGTCTGCATGGCATTTCCCAGGGCGGGCCTCCTGAGGGTGACAACAGTGGACCATGTCTGTATATTGTGTGTTGAAACAGCCACTTGGGAAATCCATGTGACAACGCAGAGCACAATTGACAGAGAGGGACAGAATGTTGTCACCCTATAACAGGAATCAGTCATGGCGGGTATTATTCTAATGAAATCTGCCGATTAAAAAAACGAAAGCAGGCTTTTTAAATGACATGAGGGATGGCTTGTGGTGAGGCGGCCATCACTGGGATGGGGGGAAGTTTGCCCGCCTGTGCCTGCGAGGTTTCCACCAGCTGTGATTAAAGACGCATTTAAATACACAGCCCCATCCTATCCCAGCAACCTGCCTGCATTCACTATCCGGCCTATTCACAGGATGGAGCGGCCTTCCCTGCACAGACAAAGGAGGGAGCCGGCTCTGGGGGCCAGGGGCCAGGCTTTGTATGAACTGCCAGGACAATGGTATGATCTGAGCGGGAGGGAGAGAGCAGAGGAAGGGGGACAAAGGACAGAGGAAGTGAAGAGAAAAGGGAACCAACCCAACAATCACTTCTTACTGTAAATGCAGACTTTTATATCATATATAGGGAGGGATACATTTATATTGTATATAGATATATATTTTATATAGTATATATACTGTAGACACTTTATATTATATGTATGTAAATAGATACTTTAATACAGTATATGCAGATACATTTATATTATATATATATATATATATATATATATATATACTTTATATAGTATAAATACTTTTAGAATATATATATATATATATATATATATATATATACACACACACATAAAATCTAAAAAGGGGTGTAAATATATATATATATATATATATATATATATATAAAATGTATATATATATATATATATATACTGTATATATACACACATAGTATATACTATATAAAAGTACCTGTATAAACAGTATATATTATAAAAAGTATCTCTATATACTGTATAAAAGTTTATATATATATATATATATATATATATATATATATATATATATATATATATATAATAAAAATATCGCTATAGACTATATAACAGTAACTCTTTATATATAATATGAACATATATATATATATATATATATATATATATATATATATACATATATATATATATATATATATATATATATATATTTATATTCTAAAAGTATTTATACTATATAATTATATTTATACTGTATAAAAGTATCTGTTAGTATCTGTATCTATAGAGATACTTTTTATAATATATACTGTTTATACAGGTACTTTTATATAGTATATATACTGTACATACTTTTATACATTTTATATATATATATATATATATATATATTTACACCCCTTTTTATATTTTGTGTGTGTATATATATATTTATTAGAGATCGACCGATTATCGGCAAAGCTGATATATCGAGGGCCGATCTGCACTTTCCCCAATATATCGTAATCGGCCCGGAGGTTACCGATATTGCCAATATTTTGGAAAGTGCTGTACCAGAGTGATGTCTGCAGGTAGAGGCATCACCCCGGTACCGGCGTCCATAGCCGACGGTCAACTGTCTTGTAATGACAACCGGTGTGGCTGTCAATACAAGGAGTGGGAGGGGACGTCCCCCCCCCCCCCCTCCGGCCTTCTGCGGCTCGCCCCGGGTCTCCCGTCCCACCCGGAGACCCGGGCAACCAGCCTGCACGGCCTCCGAAGACCCGATCAAAGCCGCATTCGGCTCTGATCGGGTCTCCATGTAAAAACTCAGAAGTGATGTCATTAAATCACTTCCAGGTACTCAGCGCCAGATTCAAAAAGCTGACAGCGTTCAAAACAGCCAAACTTGGCGTTTTGAATGCTTTTTGGTGCAGATGAGGGGTTTGGAGTCTTTTAGACCCCCCAGATCCCTCCACAAGAGTACCTGTCAAAAAAACAAAAACAATAATGTTTTTTTAATGTACGGAAATATCGACTGATACCGAAATATCGGTATTGGCAATAAAAAAAACATATCGGTCGATCACTAATATATATATATATGCTTTTATATAGTATATTTAAAGCGGAGCTCCACCCCAAAGGGAAAGCTCTGCTTGTTTGCTTCCTCCTTCTCCGCTGCAACATTTAGCACCATTCTAGGTAGAGGGGGGGAGTAAATACCTGTTTTTGACAGGTACCCATCCCCACTTCCAGGAGACCTTGCCACAGCAAGGTCCCCTGGAAGTTCGGCCCCCCTCCTCCTTCCCCACGCTACCGGGTCATTCACAGAGCACAGCGCATGCACAGTAGGGAGCTGGTGTTCTATCAGAATAGCACTACATATCAGATTCTGCAACCGGAAGTGACGTTCAGACGAGAACAACTTACTGGGCATGGCCCCTATGCGTTCCAATAGGTTTCCTAATGTGACAGAACACAAAGCAGCAGCGGACATCTTCTTACACCCACGCAAGTCTTGAATTTTACATTTATTTTAGCAGTAAACTCACCTTATATACTGAATAACAGTATTACATTTCTATTATTATTGTAATATAGTAAATATAGCGAGAAACCTGCAGGTAGAAGGTGGCGACGGCCATCTTGGTACACCCAGCACTGCTCAGCGACAAACTGATTATATATTGAAATAGACTGTCACTCGGTCGCGGTGAAATAGTCTATTTCAGTCTATAAGGTGAGTTTACTGCAAAAAATAAATGCGAAATTCAAGACTTGCGTGGGTGTAAAAAGATGTCCGCCGCTGCTTCGTGTTCTGTTACATTAGGAAACCTATTGGAACGCATAGTGGCCATGTTGGAACGCATAGCGGCCATGTTGGAACGCATAGCGGCCATGTTGGAATGTGCAGTAAATTGTTTTTGTCTGAACGTCACTTCCGGCTGCAGAATCTGATAGATCGCGGCATTCTGATAGAACAGCGGGCTACCACTTTCCCTTAGAAGGAATGGCGGCTGCACCATCCGAGACCCGATTGAAAAATCGCCTGCGGTGCCGACATCGCGGGATCTCTGGACAGGTAAGTGTCCCAATATTAAAAGTCAGCAGTTACAGTATTTGTGGCTGCTCACTTTTTATTTTTTTCGTGGGGGGGGGGGAGGGGGGGTTGGAGCTGCGCTTTAAATCCTTTTTTTTTTTTTTTTTTTTTAATATATAGAGATTTTTATACACACATTTTTTTTTTCTTGTAGTTTGCAGCATTCTAGGCCGTCCCTGGAAAAGAAAGCCAATTGATGTTAAGTGGAGGCACTTCTGTAGTAATGAGCCCTGAAGTGACAAGTGTTGGTGACAAGGACAGTGAGGGAAACCCCCGTCTATTCAGATGCAGATGCATTACTGAGAGCCCCCCCACCCCCCTCTTACATTAGAATACACAATCCAATGACTAATCCGCACTCTATACACATGTTCCTCTGTCATGCAATGCTGACACTTCCTCAGCTAACCCATCACCCCTCCGTGACCTTATCCATTCATTACCACCATTGGGTGCCATTTTAAATCAATATCCACTAAAGTTGACCATAGACAATCCAATACATGTATGCAGGGCCATCTTTAGTATTGATTGGACCCTGGGCAAATATTTTCTTGGGACCTACCAAATGCACTTATCAAATATTTGTGGGCAGTGCGGGCTCAAGGGGCAGCTGCTTTGGGCTCCACAACAATGGCTGGGCCCGGGGCAGCTGCCCCTTTGACCCTGTGTTAAAGACAGCCCTGCATGTATGGCCACCATAAAGGACCTGCTGTGGTCCTCATCCACTGGTGATAATAGTGCTTGTAAAATGCTTTAGGTCCTTCACTATTCTATACAGGTCTTTTTTTCTCAGAGAATAGGTGCAGGTACTCCCCACTTCAGAGTCCCCCCTTGTCTCCACCCCCTACCCACCTCCGAGCGCTGTCCTTTGGTTCCACCCTCTACCCACCTCCCAGTACCCCCCCCCCCCCCCCACACACCCTTTTAGAGAATACAGAACCAAGTATCATGTTGTGGTTCTCGTTAATTTGTATAGAATTTGTTAATAACTAGAAAATCAGTAAAAAAGATCCCCTGGAATCAGCAACAATAGCCCCCCCCCCAACAATAGACCCCCAAACAATAGATCCCCCCAGCAACAATAAAGTTTCCTCTGCAACAATAGAAAAAACAGTAAAATAGATCCCCTGCAATCATGCAATCAGCAACAATAGACCCCCAACAACAATAGCCCCCAGCAACACTAAACCCTCCCCTGCAACAATCCCTATCCCTCCAATAAATCCCCCCCTGGAACAATCGCCCCCCCCAATAAATCCTCCCCTGCAACAAAAGACACCCCCCCCCAACAGCAACAGCCCACAGCAACAATAGTTCCCCCAAGCAACAATAAATCCTCCACTGCAACAATAGCCCCCCCCCACAACAAAATGCCCTCCAGCAATAATAGATTCACCCCAGCAACAATAGATCCCCCGGCAGCCAGCATCAATAGGCCATTCAGCTCACCCCACTGACCCCAGCACCCCTTTGCCATTGCATACATTCAGACTGGAGGTGCCGGAACTGCGTTCCCCCGCGTTCCCGCTGAAAAAAAGCCCTGCTTCTATATAAAATGGTGGACACTCATGTCCGATCTGCTGAGAGATTTCCCAGCATGCTGGCACATCTTTGTTCGATGATGTGTGCTTTTGACTCCCATTGGCGCTTTGGAAAAGAACCCAAAAATGACAAGCGATGACTGAATTCAGGAACGTCCGATAATTACAATCAATGTTTGGGATTCTGCTCTCGCTTGTGGCTATTGGGTCATTTTTCATAATGCCAATAGGAGTGAAAATCGCATATCATGGAACAAATGAGATTTCTCTGTGGGTGGGACATGAGTGTCCATCCTTCTGTGCAGAAGAGTGAAGGACTTTAAAGCACTGCACTTGCACTGTAATCAGCAATGGATGAGGACCATAACAGGTCCTTTATGGTGGCCACACACATTTTGGACTGTCTATGGTCAGCCCAAGTGGGAATGTTCCCTTGAAATGGCGCACAGTTGTGGTTTATAAATGGATAAGATCATGAAGGAGTGATGGGTTATCTGAGGAGAGCTATGTCCACACCTTCTATGTGTTGGGAACGCATGAAAAATCGCCCAACACACACAGAAATGTTCCCACACCCCCACGCATCTGCTAACGATTCGTGCAGCAAAGCAACTCGCGATTCAGGGCAGCAAGATTTTGTGCCAAAGCACCACCCGGTTCGGGGCAGCAAGACTTTGGGCCTAGCACCAAGGGGTTCAGGGTGGCAAGATTTTGTGCCATAGCATCACGCGGTTTAGGGCAGCCAGCTTTTGTGTCATAGAACTATGCGGTTCGGGGCCGCAAGACTTTGTGCCATAGCACCACGAGGTTTGTGGCAGCAAGATTTTGTGCCATAGCACCTCGCTGTTCGAGGCGGCAAGATTTTGGGCCATAGCACCTCGCTGTTTGGGGCAGCAAGACTTTGGGCCTAGCACCACGAGGTTCAGGGAGGCAAGATTTTTTGCCATAGCACCATGTGGTTCGGAGCAGCAAGATTTTGTGCCATAGCATCACGCGGTTCGGGGTCGTAAGACTTTGTGCCATAGCACCACAAGGTTTGGGGCAGCAAAATTTTGTGTCATAGCACCACGCAGTTCGGGGCTGCCAGACTTTGTGCCATAGCACCACGTGGTTCAGGGCAGCAAGATTTTGTGCCATAGCACCATGTGGTTCAGGGCGGCAAGATTTTGTGCCATAGCACCACGCGGTTCAGGGTGGCAAGATTTTGTGCCGTAGCACCATGTGGTTCAGGGCAGCAAGATTTTGTGCCATAGCACCACGCGGTTCACGGTGGCACGATTTTGTGCCATAGCACCACACGTTCAGGGTGGCAAGATTTTGTGCCATAGCACCACGTGGTTCAGGGCGGCAAGATTTTGTGCCATAGCACCACGAGGTGCAGGGCAGCAAGATTTTGTGCCATAGCACCAAGATTTTGTGCCATAGCACCACGCGGTTCACGGTGGCACGATTTTGTGCCATAGCACCACGTGGTTCAGGGCAGCAAGATTTTGTGCCATAGCACCACGCGGTTCAGGGCAGCAAGATTTTGTGCCATAGCACCACGCAGTTCAGGGTGGCAAGATTTTGTGCTATAGCACCACGTGGTTCAGGGCGGCAAGATTTTGTGCCATAGCACCACGAGGTTCAGGGCAGCAAGATTTTGTGCCATAGCACCACACGGTTCACGGTGGCACGATTTTGTGCCATAGCACCACGTGGTTCAGGGCAGCAAGATTTTGTGCCATAGCACCACGCGGTTCAGGGTGGCAATATTTTGTGCTATAGCACCACGCGGTTCAGGACGGCAAGCTCTTGTGCCATAGCACCACGCGCTTCAGGGCAGCAAGACTTTGTGCCATAGCACCACGCGGCTCAGGGCGGCAAGGTTTTGCAAAAGGGTTTAGGGACTTAATTTGCCCGTTTCTTGCAAGTAAGGCAGCCTTGAAATGAAGGGGCGTACCAACACATGACGACTGCATGGTGTGAACGGAGCCGCATGATCTGAATTGCACACCAGAGGCGCATGTATATATCCTGCAGACAGGTTCCTCATTCTGACTATAACTGTATCGGTTTGCGATCAATCTGGATATGAGCGACCACAAACATGCGATTAATGGCGAAAGAGGCAACACATACAGTATGAATTGAAAACGCAATCTATCAGAAACGATCTAATACAATGACATAGCACATAGTTACATAGTTACATAGTTAGTGAGGCTGAAAAAAGACACAAGTCCATCCAGTTCAACCTATGTGTGCCACATGGCTGATTCTGTAAAGAATTGTTCGATCCAATTATTATATTTACGACCACCATTATAATGGACTGCCTGAAACACACGCAGATATATGTTCGATCGATCAGAAATGATCAGCATTCCACTAGAGCCGATTGACTTGTATAGGTTATGAAAGACGATTCACCGCTCACTTGCGGTTTATGATTCTTATATATTTAGATCACTTTAGTCGCATCAGATGCTGAGTAATCGCATCAATATGAGTAATCACAGGCAGAAATCCCCCCCATCCATCGTTCCCATGGACAATCTCTGTCTGTCTATGCCGAGTATCTTTTGGGTCTTCCTCCCTCTTTGTGTTTTTATCGCCCTCCCACCAGTATCATTATTCCTCAGCCTAGGTGAGATGTTCCATGACTCCTCTCTATGGAGCCCCAGGCAGCACATTCTATTTCGGTGTCATTAAAATGACCAAGTTCTATTTAAAGTCAACCTGCAAAGGCTTTAATGTGTAATTCAAGCTCAGATATTTTGTTTAGAGCGTAAAAATAAATACAAAAAGGACATATATGCCTCAAGTTTTAATCCCCAGTAGTTTCATCCCGTTCCTTTAAAATTCTGTGTACATTTAGTCCCCTTCCAATCCCTCCACAGATCCCCATTGATATTCATATCCTTTATGCCTGTGACAACAATTCATTCTGCTCTCCCAATAACCCAAGTTTGTAGCCCCCCTTTCAGATGCACTGACAGCAAAAGAGTGAAGAATCACATCCCTGGCATCCCTTTAGACGAGCATGCTGACTGTTGGATGGTGCTGGCAGGGCTGGGACAAGAGGTGGGCAGGAAGGACGGCTGCTCTGGGCACCGTGGTATGTGAGGTGGGGGGCACCACAAGGAGATTGGGGGGGGGGGGTTTGTTGAGAAGGGGAATTTAGGGGTGGGGGTGCCAGGGGGTAAGATTTGTTCTAAGAGGTCAAATTTGGGGAGGTGTGCTAGGAGTGGTGATTTGGAGGGCTTGTGTTGAAAAGGTTGGGGATGGATGGGTGGAAGAAGATTTGTGCTAGGAGGGGGAATTTGGGGGCTTTGTGCTATTAAAGTAATATGTACTTAAATGAACGGATGTATTCTCACATGCTGCCTTAAATGACGTGTGTGTAGTTTAGTCAAATTCCTGCGGTGGGTGGCTGCATACAACCTCATCGTGTTCCCACAATGTGAATAAGTAAACTCCTGAGTAGCCCTGAGGAAGTCACATGACCGTGACGACACGCGTAGGGTGGAGCTGGGTGACATTGCCGAATGTATCGAATAGAGATTACACCATCACAGGGTGGTACTGTGGGTGCATAAATAGTAGTGGGGGGGGGGGCACACCCTGATCACTAGAACATGTACATAAGAAAAAACATGGGACTTTTTAGGCACCAGTCATAAAAATCTAAAAAGTTTATTTATTACAAAATTACCCCACTCGCCAGCGCCCACTCGCCAGTGGGGAACTTGAGGTGCGGGGCAGGCGGCTCCGCCGGGCACCCGCGATCGCTCCACGTGAAGAGAGAACGGCGGTCTGCTGTTGTAAACACAGCAGACCGTTATTCTCTCAGCTATTAACACAGAGCTCCTGTGTTCCTGCTATTTAGGATCACAGGTCTCTGTGTGGATATTACAAGCCCATCCCCCTCACAGTTAGAAAACACCCCCTAGGCTCACCGTTAACCCTTTGATCGTCCCTGAGTCAACCTCTTCCCTTCCAGTGTCATTAGTACAGGAACAGTGCATATTTTTAGCGGCTGGTGCTCCATTGCCCGGGGAGGGGGGGAGTAGCAGCAGACAGACCACACCGTACCCCCCCCCCCCCAGACCACACCAGCCCGTACACCGTACCCCCCCCCCCCCCCGGTCGCCGGCTCACTCTCCCTGGACATGTGGAGGACAGGTAGGCAGCAGCGGCGGCAGCTTTCCCTCAGTCTTCTGCGTCTCCTCCCTCCTCCTCCTCCTTGGCCAATGGCATGGCTTCTCCTTTCCATTCGGGACCCGCTTCCTGATTGCCCAGGAGGAGGATCCGTGTAACAATAGCGAATATTCATTCACTATTGACACACAACTGGGTGGGCTCAGGGCACAGTGCTCTGCTCCCTGAGCCCACCCTTTTTTTAAGCCTATTAGAGCCTCCGGCTCTAATCACGTGCTTAAAAAAAAAAACATTGGAATCCATGCGTCCGGGGGCCGGTCGCTTGGATAGGGGGGCGGCGCCCCTGGGCCCCCAATGGACAGGCCACCACTGGGTACAACAATAGCCAATTATTGCAGTACAAGTAGTAACAATCATGGTGGTGCTTTTAACAAAAAAAAAGGTTGTGAGGACTGGAGCTCTGCTTTATGCTAATGAATGATGTTGGATGTTCTCCAGCCAGGAAATGCGGCAGGCTCTATCTGACTTGCTGCAGCTTCGAATGCACATTGTGAGGAGCTCACAGTGTGCAGTGAGATCAGAGGAAGCCGTTTCAGTAGAGGAGATTGTCACAATTACATGGAATGCCCAATCTTTTTTTTTCAACATGATACTTTGTGTCAATGCAATCTCTACAGACTGAATGATCGCCCATGAGAGTGGAGCTCCTGAAATTCCTCTGACCTCCTAACAGGCAGTAGATCATGACATGACAGGTACAGTACATCCCATAATATACACAGACACAGAGCGCTATCTGCCTTCCATCTGCACCCCGCGTGTTGTCCATCAGCCTCCACTCAATTTATTTATACAATGACAACTCTTCCTAATGGCGTCTCCATTAGGCCGGCACTTCTTCATGTTTTCTCTCACTTGTCTGACACTGAGCAGCCAGATTGGAACAGTATGATGGAGATCTGCATGACATGGGGGGGTTTCATGTAAACATAGGGGGGGCCCCCAACTATTCCTCTAAGGGGCCCAAATCCCTCCGTGCTTCTTCCCCTGCCACCGTCCCTCTTATTAGAACAGTCTGGAATATCGATTGTTTGACATCAGTGATCTATAGAAAGAGGTTCCAAAATCAAAAAATAAACATTCAGCTTCTGTGCTGATGGTAAAATTAAACCCTGAGCAACTAATAGGCAGACTGCATAGCTACAGTCTACACACCATGCAATGTCTTCCCTAGGACATACACATCTAAAGGGTGCCCAGGGATGTGTTCTTTCACTTTTTCAATCAGCAGGAAGTTAATGTCCCACTTATTGTAAGAGTCTGACATGGAGATTATTTGAAATCAGTTATCTACTGTATGTAAAGAAGTTCCAAAATCAAAAATAAAGATATGTTCATATAGATTCAGCCTCTGTGCTGTTGGTAAAATGAAAGTAGCATTAAACCCTCCACGTTTTTTTAGTTCAACACATTGAGCACAATAAGTCCCGGTTCACACATATGTGATGACAGACATCGCATGTGATTCGGAGCGCACTGCTCTGCAAATCACATCTGATGTCTGTGCGATGCAAATTCAGCCATACAGATTGCATGGCTGAATTCACATTGCATTCGGACAGAACACGCACCAGAATCGGATCACATGGGTGTTCACACCTATGCGATCCGATTTATGTTGGAACTGACAGTTCGCATTGCGATATGCAAACTGACCTGGGGGTGTGGTTAACTCTGTATTAACACCCCCAGCGGATTGGCTTATGGCAGTGTGACCTGCCTGCAAGTAGAATGCGAAAGGCGATCGCATATATGTGAACCAGCAATAAAACAAACATCCCTAACTAAACAATTTGTTACAATTCTTATCTCAGCACTCGCAGGTTAAAACTTTCAGAGCTGCCGTCTCCTGCTCTCTCAGTGCTGCTTCTCTGAACTCCTAGTTACAGGAAAAGAGTTGGTAGGGCAGTCTGAAAAGAAGGGGGGGGGAGGAGCAGGGGAGCACCTTGCCATTTTACTCTATGGGGCTGCGAGTTTCTATTGATGCACACAGTGTATGGAGACACAACTCTAGCCCCTGCATGCACAGGTGGCTCCATAGAATGCTGCAAGAGAAAGGAGCCATCCTGAATCAGAACATCGGGGGCAGCGATCGTGGCCCCAGCTAAAACTGGAACAAGGACTAAAATATGAAGAAGCCGCATACTTAGTAAGTGATCAAATCGCTGAAAGTGCTTAAAACATTGAGGGTGTAATATCACTTTAAATGAAAGGCCCACGGAGCTTTTTGAGTTTTATTTACAATGAAGTGTATGTTTAGCCAAAACTTTTCTGCCCCCCGTTTTAGGTGGGTGTGAAAGGAGTGGAACCCCTGGCAGTACTTCATGTGGTAAGGAACACCGGATTACTCCAAAGGGGTCCATTTATAAAGCATTTGTTATGTGAATGTCATAAACATTCGCCCAGCCTGCTCAAATGTTCCTTGCATTTCCTCTGATTATTTATCATGATTATCAGCTCCCTCTAGTGGCCAAAATGCATTATTTTTTTTCTGAAGCGCCCTAACCAAAAAAAATAATAATAATATTATGTTAAAATCACCAAGGAAAACACAAAGCATTTTGAGGGTTGTGAGATTCCTTCTTCAGGTCTGAGACAGATTGAAAGTCTGAAATCCGGAGAGGACAATGTTAGGAGTATGGAGAGTGGGATGCTGATAGTTCCATTCGGAGCTTTGTGTCTCACTTTGGCAGCCTCAGCCATTGCAAATAATCCCGTAATGTGTCAAATATGTGTATTTACTATGATCGTCAGTTCCGTCTAGTGGCCATAATGCAGTATTTTCCTAAAATAGCTCAATCAGGAAAATACTGCAGTATGACCAACAGATGGCGCTGCCGATCACAGAGAATACACAAAAAAGACAAACTTGCGAACACATTACTATGATCATCAGCACCATCTAGTGGCCACAATGCAGTATTTTTTCTTTGTTTGGATTGAGTCAGTTGAGAAAAAATACTACATTGTGGCCACTAGATGGAGCTGACTAACATAGGAAATCACACATATTAGACACATTATGGGGATTATTTGTGATAGCTGTGTAAATGCTGGAATTGCCAAGCTCACATTTTCTGTGCTCCTATTATTGTATGGTCCAGATTTTGGGCTCATATGTGTATTTCCTGTGATCATCTGCTCCATCTAGTGGCCATATTGTGGTATTTTTCTGAAATACCTCAATCAGCATAATACCAAATTTATGGTCACCAGATGGAGCTGCTGATCCCAGGAAATACACATTAGAAACATTATGGTCACATTACCATGATCATCGGAGCCATCTAAAAAATACTGCATTGTGGCCACTAGATGGAGCTGACAATCATAGGAAATCACACATATTAGACACATTATGGGGATTATTTGTGATAGCTGTGTAAATAGTGGAACTACCAAGCTCTCATTTTCTGTGCTCCTATTATGGTCCAGATTTTGGGCTCATATATGTATTTCATGTGATCTTCTGCTCCATCTAGTGGCCATAATGTGGCATTTTTTTTAAATATCTCAATCAGCATAATACCACATTATGGTCATCAGATGGAGCTGCTGATCCCAGGAAATACAGATTAGAAACATTACGGATACACTACCATGATCATCAGCACCATCTAGTGGCCACAACGCGGTATTTATTTATTTTTTTTGGATTAAGGCAGTTCAGAAGAAAAAAAAAAACACTGCATTTTGGCCACTAGATGGAGCTGACAATCGTAGGAAATACACATATTAGGCACAATATGGGGCTTGTATGTAATAGTTGGGACTGCCAAACTGAAGTGAGACACAAAACTCACAATAGAACCATTAGCATCAGATTTTCCATGATAATATTATTGTCTGGTCCAGATTTTGGACTTGTGTGTGTATTTCCAGTCATCACCTGCATCATCTAGAGGCCATAATGTGGTATTTTCCTGAAATACCTCAATCATATAATACCACATTATGGCCACTAGATGGAGTTGACATTCACAGGAAAGACCCTTATTAAACACATTGCTATCATGAGCTCCATCCAGTAGTTATGTTGTGGTATTATCCTGATACCACATTACCACATTGAGGATTGAGGTGTTTCAGAAAAAAATACTGTATTTTGGCCACTAGATGGGGCCAACATGCAAAGGAAATACACATATTAGATGCATATGTGCTAGCTGTGTAAATACTGAGACTGCAAAACTTAAGTAAGACACAAAACACATGAGGTATATTCCTGAAAAACCTCAATCAGGATAATGCCACATTATGCCCAGTAGATGGAGCTGACGATCACAGGAAATACACATATTAGTCACAATACTATCATGAGCGCCATCTAGTGGCCACAATGTGGTATTGTTTGGATTGAGGTATTTCAGATAAAAAAGTACTGCATTGTGGCCATTAGATGGTGCTGATGATCACAGGAAATACATATATTAGACACATTACTATCATGAGTGCCATCTAGTGGGCACAATGTGGTATTGTTTGGATTTAGTTATTTCAGATAAAAAGTACTGCACTGCAGCCATTAGATGGTGCTGACGGTTACAGGAAATACACGTATTAGACACATTACTATCATGAGTGCCATCTAGTGGCCACAATGTGGTATTTTTGAATTTAGGTATTTCAGATAAAAAGTACTGCATTGCAGCCACTAGATGGTGCTGACGATTACAGGAAATAGACATATTAGACACATTACTATTATGAGCACCATCTAGTGGCCACAATGTGGTATTGTTTGGACTGAGGTATTTCAGATAAAAAAAGTACTGCATTGCAGCCACTAGATGGTGCTGACGGTTACAGGAAATACACGTATTAGACACATTACTATCATGAGCGCCATCTAGTGGGCACAATGTGGTATTTTTTGGATTTAGGTATTTCAGATAAAAAGTACTGCATTGCAGCCACTAGATGGTGCTGACGATTACAGGAAATAGACATATTAGACACATTACTATTATGAGCACCATCTAGTGGCCACAATGTGGTATTGTTTGGACTGAGGTATTTCAGATAAAAAAAGTACTGCATTGCAGCCACTAGATGGTGCTGACGATTACAGGAAATAGACATATTAGACACATTACTATTATGAGCACCATCTAGTGGCCACAATGTGGTATTGTTTGGACTGAGGTATTTCAGATAAAAAAAAGTACTGCATTGCAGCCACTAGATGGTGCTGATGGTTACAGGAAATACACGTATTAGACACATTACTATCATGAGCGCCATTTAGTGGGCACAATGTGGTATTTTTTGGATTTAGGTATTTCAGATAAAAAGTACTGCATTGCAGCCACTAGATGGTGCTGATGGTTACAGGAAATACACGTATTAGACACATTACTATCATGAGTGCCATTAGACACATTACTATCATGAGTGCTGACGATTACAGGAAATAGACATATTGGACACATTACTATTATGAGCACCATCTAGTGGCCACAATGTGGTATTGTTTGGACTGAGGTATTTCAGATAAAAAAGTACTGCATTGCAGCCACTAGATGGTGCTGACGGTTACAGGAAATACACGTATTAGACACATTACTATCATGAGCGCCATCTAGTGGGCACAATGTGGTATTTTTTGGATTTAGGTATTTCAGATAAAAAGTACTGCATTGCAGCCACTAGATGGTGCTGATGATCACAGGAAATACACGTATTAGATACATTACTATCATGAGTGCCATTAGACACATTACTATCATGAGTGCTGGCGATTACAGGAAATAGACATATTGGACACATTACTATTATGAGCACCATCTAGTGGCCACAATGTGGTATTGTTTGGACTGAGGTATTTCAGATAAAAAAGTACTGTATTGTTGCCACTTGATGGTGCTGACATTTACAGGAAATACATATATTAGACACATTACCAGGGTTAATTAGTGAATGCTGAGGCAAATTTTTGATAAACAGATCCCAAATTTTTCTAAGTATAGAAAAATGTTTCCTGTCACCCTTGGAGCATCCCCCCCTTGCTCCAGGATATATACTCCTGCTTCATATACTTTAAATACCACGCAGCCTTGTTGAAGGTAGTACCTCCAACACTTTGGGATAAACAGCATCCCCATACTAAATGCCGCTGCAGGGCATGTCTGTTCGGCCTCAGTGGTCAATGATTGTTGTGACTGAATATAACAATCCCACCACCAACACTTCATACCTATAAGTCACATAGATATGTATGTCTAGGCACGGATGGCGGAGATCCTGAGATATTGTTTTTATCATCATACATGGACATGTGGAATCTGTCACCAGTGTAATATATACGATTGACACATATTACACCCCTGAGGAAGAAGCTGTCTGGGCTTTAAAATGCGTCGGATGATTTGGATGTTGATCCATGCACATTATACACATCGGTGCAAGTACCATTGAGCATCCCATGTATTTTATATAATTATTTTGTAAATGCTTTTATTCTTTTGTGATACAATAAAATGAGTCTTTTGGTAAATTCAATTAGAGGCTAAAAAGTAGAGATCGACCGATATCGTTTTTTTACTGCCGATACCGATACTGATATTTTGGTCGTCGGATTTCGGTATTGGCGGATATTTTCAGACATTTAAAAAACATTTTTTATTTATTTTTTATTTTTACAGGTACTCTTGTGGAGGGATCTGGGGGTCTAAAAGACCCCAAACCCCTCCTCTGCACTTAAAAGCATTCAAAACGCCAAGTTTGGCTGTTTTGAATGCTGTCTTTTTTTTTTTAATCTGGCGCCGAGTACCCGGAAGAGGACAATCACCATGATTCTATTAAATGCCATCACATAGGGTCACCCGCCTGCCCAGGAATTAGCACCACTTCCAGCACTGGATCAGTCCCTTGGTTGTAAACTGTAACAGGTGTCCAGACAGGTTCTCTTTAACACCTTTTTAGACCGTCTGCCGCAGATTTACTGCAGCAGGCAGCCTCTCCTGCGCGAACCGACGTAGCCCTATGTGGTGCTACGGGGGGGGGGGGGGGGGCAGCGGGGACGCGGATGCACGGGGCCGGCAGCTTCAATTGCCGCCTGACACCCGCGATCGCTCCCCGCCGAGTGAGAAGGATGGTCGGCTGTTGTAAACACAGCTGACCGTTCTTCTCCCTGGAATTGTCACAGAGCGCCTGTGATCCTTCTATATAGGATCACAGGCCTCTATGGTCATTTCACAAGCCCCTCCCCCCCACAGTTAGTAAACACTGCTCTAGGCTCACACTTAACCCTTTGATCACCCCTAGGTTAACCCCTTCCCTGCCAGTGTCATTACTACAGTAACAGTGCATATTTTTAGCACTGATTACTGTAGTAATGTCACTGGTCCCCCCAAAAAGTGTCAAAAATGTCAGTTAGGGGTCCGATCTGTCCGCCACAATATCGCAGTCCCGCTAAAAATCGCAGATCGCCGCCATTACTAGTAAAAAAATAAATAAAAATGACATAAATCTTTCCCGTAGTTTGTAAACACGATAACTTTTGCCCAAACCAATCAAAATCCGCTTATTGCGATTTTTTTTTTACCAAAAATATGTAGCAGAAAACAAATTGGCCTAAAAGGATGAAAAAATTTGATTTTTAATTTTTTTTTTTTGGGAATGTTATAGCAGAATGTAAAAAATACTGTTTTTTTTTGTTGCTCTTTTTTTTTGTTTATAGCGCAAAAAATAAAAATCACACAGATGATCAAATACCAGGAAAAAAAAGCTCTATTTGTGGGAAAAAAGGACATCAATTTTATTTTGGTACAGCGTTGCATGACCGCGCAATTTTCCGTCAAAATAACGCAGTGATAAATCGGAACAAAATGGTTCTGGTCATTAAGGGGGCAAATCCTTCCTTAACCACTTTACCGCTGAGTACCGTAGTACTACTGCGGCAAAGTGGCTCTTGTAGGTCTGACGACGTAGACCTACGTCGCCAGACTCCTCCCCTGTAGGCGGCACTCGCGCGCCGCCGGAGGTGCGCTCCCGCTGTTTTCATTCACAGCGGCAGTCGGGCCACTGGAGGAGCAGCGGCGATCGCCACTGCTCTGCCCCGATCGTCGGGGAATCCAGTTTGGAGATCCGCCCGCCTGTGTAAACAGAGCGGGCGGATCTCCTCAGTGACAGGGAATGACAGATCGGAGTGTTCAGCATAGCTGGACATCCGATCTGTCCTTGTCTCACTCAGTCACCTCCCCCCCCACACGTCAGTAAGCACCAGGCATACATTAACCCCTCCCTCTCCAATGAAATTAACCCCTTCCCTGCCAGTGTCATTTTTACAGTAACAGTGCATATTTATAGCACTGATTACTGCAGTAATGTCACTGGTACCCCCAAAAGTGTCAAAAATGTCAGTCAGGGGTCCGATCTGTCCGCCGCAATGTTGCAGTCCCGCAAAAAAAATCGCAGATCGCCGCCATTACTCGTTAAAAAAAGAAACACCAAAAATGACAGAAATCTTTCCCTTTGTTAGTAAACGCAATAACTTTTGCGCAAACCAATCAAAATACGCTTATTTTATTTTTTTTTTTAAATTATTTTTTTTACCAAACATAGGTAGCATAAAACAAATTGGCCAAAAATTTAAAAAAAAATTGGTTTTTACATCTTTTTTTGGGGGGGAATTTCATCTAAAAAAATGTGAAAAATATTGTTATTTTTTCAAAATAAACGCTCTTTTTTTGTTTATAGCGCAAAAAGTAGAAATCGCACAGGTGATCAAATACCACCAAAAGAAAGCTCTGTTTGTGGGAAAAAAAGGATGTAAATTTTGTTTGGGTACGGCGTCGCATGACCACGCAATTGTCAGTTAAAGTCGCACAGCGCCGAATCGCAAAAAGTGGCCCAGACGTAAGACAGCAAAATGCTCTAGTGGTAAAGTGGTTAAGTAGGCCTGAACATGGCTACCTTGGCGGTTCATACAGCACGGGTACGCATAAAATACATTTATTTTATTATAATCTATGGCACAGTGCCTACTAATAAATAACATAATACATTCCTGAAGAATGAGTATAAAACTATCATTTGTATTGCGGGTAATCCTTCTCACTTAGCGATATCAGCCCGGTTCAGAGAGAATTATCTCTGCAGATATAGATAAGACATTTTTGTGATAAGTGGTGCTGTATGGAAGACGGGAGCTCTTTACCGCCTGGAGGAGGAGAGGCTGGACCATGGTACAAGCCTTCATAATTCACCTGCGGCAATTCCAGCCTACACCAAATGTAATGCTGGCCAAACACGCATGGACTTCTCTCATGTAACCTGCTGGCTAAAATGCAGATATCTAACAGATTCTCCCATCCATCATGTTTAGCCCTGATGGCTTTTCCATTCAGACAGCCACAAAATCCACGGCTGTCTATATAGGCATCACCCCGGTATCGGCGTCCATAGCCGACGGTCGGCTGTCTTGTAATGACAACCGATGCAGCTGAGAAGCCACTCAGCTGTCATTACAAGGAGCGGGAGGGGATGTCCCCCCCCCCTCTCCCGCCACCTTCCACGGCTCGTCTGGGTCTCCCATCCTACCGGGAGACCCGGGCAACCAGCCTGCATGGCCGCCAAAGACCAGATGAAAGCCGCATTCGGCTCTGATCGGGTCTCCATGCAAATACCCGGAAGTGATATCATGACATCACTTCCGGGTACTCGGCACCAAATTAAAAAAAATTACAGCATTTAAAACAGCCAAACTTGGCGTTTTGAATTCTTTTAAGTGCAGAGGAGGGGTTTGGGGTCTTTTAGACCCCCAGATCCCTCCACAAGAGTACCTGTCAAATAAAAAAAAAAATAAAAAAAGACATGCATTGGCCAAAATATCGGCAACGAAAATCCGATATCGGTCAATCACTAGTTTAGACCCCCGTATCCCCCACCTTATCTATGCCCCTGGGCCACCCCAGCTCAAATTTTAGCAGAATGAGCAGAATTCAGCCAAAGTTTGAGCCATGTAAGGCCAACTTTAGTCTACTAGACAGTTTTTGATTGTTAGTATTGGTCCCTGGTCATTTTGTTCCCGGGTTTTAGAACTAACTGCGCCTTCTAAGGCCTTGTGCTAAAGGAACATTTAGCCCCAATGTACTAGGACCTCGGTGTTCAGGTGTGGGTGGAAGACACAGACCCACTGCCTCTTTGACAGGCTGATAGCTACAGCGGCTGGGTGGTACATCAAGTGGTACTAACGTTTATGGCAGTATACAGCCAGGGATGAAAACCTGGAGCGCAGGCTGCTTTCGTTCCTGGCATTCATGCCTGGGTGTAGGGCCGCAGACAGAAGGGTAAAGGAAGCCCCCCTGTACAGGGCCTGGGTTCCATTAGATCAGCAGGGGCTGCCCCTGGGCATCTCACAGTCCAGCAAATACCTAAGCCTGGGTCTCCTTTCTCAGCTCCTCATCCCTGACCATGACACCGAAATATCCCATACTTGGCGTAGAGGAGGGGGCATGGCCAGGCATAGCTTAATGTATGGAAACTATTGAGGATCTGCTGAGATGCATGGAAAGGGTGCAATGACAACACTACAGAAGGGGCCCATAGATAGGAGGAATCCAAACAAAAAAATGTCAGGGTTCTGTGTGTTGAGGGATGCACGGGGTGAAAAGTGAGTCATATTGGAGGATGCAGAGATCAGGGTAATGGGGGATGCAGAGTGGGGTGTAATAGGGAAAACAGAAAGCACAGTCTACTAGGGGACGCAGGGGGTGCAGAAAGCACAGGGTAATGGGGGATGCAGGGGGTGCAGAAAGCACAGGGTAATGAGGAATGTAGAGTGAAGTGTAATGAGGGATGCAGAGTAAATCACACAGAGAGTACAGATTGGGGTTGAATTGGGGGATGCATAGTGGGGTGTATTAAGGGTTGCAGGAGGTGCATAAAGCACAGGGTAATGAGGGATGCCGGGGGGTGCAGAAATCATAGGGTAATGGGGGATGCAGCAGGTGCAGAAAGCACAGGGTACTGGGGGGTTCAGGGGGTGCAGAAAGCACAGGGTAATGGGAGATGCAGGGGTGCAGAAAGCACAGGGTAATGGGAGATTCAGGGGGTGCAGAAAGCACAGGGTAATGGGAGAAGCAGGGGGTGCAGAAAGCACAGGGTAATGGGAGATGCAGGGGGTGCAGAAAGCACAGGGTAATGGGGAATGCAAAGTGAAGTGTAATGAGGGATGCGGAGAGAAATCACAGAGAGTGCAAAGTGGGAAGTAATGGGGGATGCAGAGTGGGCTATAATGGGGATGCAGGAGGTGCAGAAAGCACAGGGTAATGGGGGATGAAGTGGTGTTGTGTGTAATGGGGGATGCAGGGGGTGCAGAAAGCACAGGGTAACAGGGGATGCAGGTGGTGCAGAAAGTACAGGGGATGCAGGGGGTGCAGAAAGCAGGGTAAGGAGGGATGCAGTGTGAAGTGTAATGAGGGATGCAGGGGGTGCAGAGTAAATCACACTGGAAGATGCTGAGAGTGCACAGTGGGGTGTAATGGGAGATGCAGGGGGTGCAGAAAGCACAGAGTAATAGAGGATGCAGGGGGTGCAGTAAGAAGGGTAATGAGGGATGCAGGGGATGCACGGTGAAGTGTAATAGAGCACACAGTCCTAAATATTAGGACCACCAGCCCAGGTGCTGTTGAAAGAACTGGAACCCAATGAATAAAAGGTTCAGACCGAGGACAGTCAGGCTGGGAAGGAAAGAGGTAGATGATGGACATCCTCCAGCCAGGAAATGAGGCAGGCTCTATCTGATTTGCTGCAGCTTCTAATGCACAATGTGAGGAGCTCACAGTGTGCGGTGAAATCAGAGTAAAGCCCCGTACACATGTACCGATTGTCGGCCGTAAATATTCTGCCGACGACCGATCGGCCGATTGTAGGCTTGTTAGTATGATGCTTCCCACAGCGCATTTTCGGCCGAACAGAATCTGTCGTGCGGGCATTAAAATTTTTGTTGGCCAACACCAGAACGGCCGATTGTTCGCCAGTCAGTACAGAATTCGGCCGACAGACAGCAGATTAGCAAGACTGGGCATGCTCAGAAAAGAAAAAAGACACGGAAAGTTAACCATCACATGACATCACTTCTGCAGTCGGCTGTTGTTGGCCGACAAAATTCGTGTGCAGTCTTTTGTAGTTTTCAACAGACACGACAGCCCTGGACAAAAGACGGCCGATCGTTCGGCCGACGATCGGTACGTGTGTACGGGGCTTAAGCCATTTCAGTCCAGAAGAGGAGCCGGTACAACCGTGCAAGACTGAAGGGAAGGCCGGAGGTCAGATTTAACACTGCGATATCTTTCCAAAAATAAAAAAGGACTGTCTTTAGCTGCACTTTAGCCTTCTTAGTTCTTCACCTTTGGGGGATTCTATTAAAGTTACATTACAATGCTGATAATAATGACACCCCCCCCCCCCCTCCACCTCCTGTTCCCTGCATGTATTTGGATTCACCTCGCCCCCCCCGGCTCTCGCCTGCATATAACCGGAGCATTTGGCGGGCAGCTATTGGCACAGCTCTGGACACATTACATTGTGCATGCACAGCTATTTTATTTTACTGTTTCTACAGTATTCCACGCAAAAGCCAGATGACAGCCATGTTTAAAAGCGTCTGTCAGAATAATATACAATGGTGGGGGTGGGTGGGGATGGGGGGGGGGGGGGAGAAGAGACAAGGCCCCTTTATATAAGACACTTGTGAGTCTCCGTTCCCACAGCCCTGAGCAAACACAGCTCTCCTATACAAAAGCTGGGGCCTGTCTGCTCATATATTTACTTTGTCCAGACACGTCAAGTCCCCATCGCTCCGTCCGCAGTCCCACCGCCAAAATGGCGCTGTGTGCGGGTCCTGACCATTCCTAAAGTAGATCCCAATCACGACAGTATCCAGTACGCTCTTATATTAATGTCATTTCAAAAGACATTAGGAATATATTTAAAATATATTGTATACACCAACATATAGCTTACCATGGGAAGCATGTATACACCAACATATAGCTTACCATGGGAAGCATTTGGTGCAAAAAAATAAAGTAACCCGTTAACCATGCCAAAGCTGTCCTGTGCACACCCCCTGTGTTATCTCAAGGAGTCTAATTAGCCCTCCCAGTTCTTATCTTAAACTATAAAAAAACTTGTGTGTATTAAAAAAAATCACAGAGATTTTCTTCCTCTAGCAACAGACAACCAAGCAGGGCTGACACCACTTAGAACTTTAAAATGCAAGGGTGACAAATTTAGGGGTTCTATTTTTTTTTTTTTTTTAATTATTGGACAAAGGTGACAAGCATTTGTTTATCCTTGATGATTTTTTATTATTGCTTAATACAGTAATCGCTGCGTAAACGGTCGGCGCTATATAAATCCTATATAATAATAATAATCATTTCCTATCACTGTCAGCTCCATCTAGTGGCCAATACAGGATTTTTTCTGATTAAGGTATTTTAGGAAAAATATTGCAATATGGTCACTAGATGGCACTGACAATTGTAGAAAATCAATGTATTAGGCAAAATATGGGCAGAATTTGTCAAGGATGGGCAAATGATTATCACATTTGTCCAACAATAAAAAAAGCTCTTAGCTCTAGGGATAGGTGATAGGTAAAGGGGCAATGTGTAGGCTTACTCGCGGGAAACTTAGGGCATTGGGGCCCCTACATACCACTGTTGAACATCTGTTAATTTTCACCACCTTTGCCATTTTCTTCAACCTCTCAACTTTTACTATGGCAATACCCTTCAACATCACAACTCTTCTCATAAAAAGGAGGAAAAAATAGGCAAACCCAGCATTAAAATAGGACCATGCCTGGCATCACCGGTCTTTACTAACAACCCTCTTGTTTTATTTTCCTTCCACATTTCCAGACTACGTGGGATTAGCCCTTCCCATCCATGGGGAATCCCCCCAGAACAAAAGCTATTTTGGCTTTATTTCATTGATATTACCCAGAAGCCTACACTTCAAAACACTTCACTTTTCTTTAGGGCTGGGTGAGGCGAGGAGAGGGGTCAACGTATGGAAAACTTTCTGCTTAACCCTTCAAATGCCAGAACGAGTGCTTTCCTAAAGCTAGTAGTGTATTACAATCTCTCTCTGGGTGGCCGTATGGAAAATATGGTGCAGCAAGCAAGGCTAATTATGTGAAGGCTGCATCAAAAACCGCTTTTGGGTGAATTTTACAATGACTGTACTACAGCCTTTATTAACTAGGGTTTTATGGAAGACCGAGGTTCCTCCACGGGTTGCTAGGAGTTTCTTGAGCAGTGGCAGATTCATCCGGTGTAAGGGGTCACTTTTTCACTGACCAGCAATGCAAGGGGACACTTTTCTCCTCAATCACCAATGTGAAACTTCTCATTGACCATCAATGTAAAAGGACTTTTCTCCACAGACCACCATTGTAATGAGGCATTTCTCCACTGATCACCAATGCAAGAGGGCATTTCTGCACCGATCAATATTGTAAGAGGACATTTCTACACTAAACGTCAATACAAGAGGTGATTTCTGCACTGGCCACCAATGTAAGAGGGGATTTCTGCAATGACCCCCAATGTAAGGGGGGGTTCTAAACGTACCCGCAATGTAAGCTGGAATTTCTCCACTACCAGCATTAGGGGGGATTTCTCCACTGGACAACAGTGTAAGAGGGCATTTCTCAACATGCCACCAATGTAACAGATATTTCTCTATTGAACTCTAATGTAATGGGGAAATTCTCTACTTACCACCATTGTAAGAGGGTATTTCTCAAAAAACCACCAATGTAAGAGGGCATTTCTCCATTGGCCACCAATGTAAAGGGGTATTTCTCAACTGATTGACCACCAAAGAAAGAGGGCATTTTCCACTAGCCACCAATAACTGAGGACATTTCTCCTCTGAACACCAATGTAAGAGGGCATTTCTCCACTAACCGTCAATGTAAGAGGGCATTTCTCCTCTTAACACCAATGAAAAAGGGGTATTTCTCCATTGACCACCAAAGAAAGAGGGCATTTCTTCTCTGAACAACAATGTATAGGGGGTATGTCTCCAATGACCACAAATAGAAGAGGGCATTTCTCCACTGGCTACCAATGAAAGAGGGCATTTCTCCACTGGCCACCAATGTGAGGGGGCATTTTCCACTGATCACCAATGTAAGAGGGCATATTTCTACTGAACACCAATGTAAGGGGCATTTTTCCACTGATCACCAATGTAAGGGGGTATTTCTCTACTGAACACCAATGTAAGGGGCATTTTTCCACTGATCACCAATGTAACAGAGCATTTCTCCACTGAACACCAATGTAAGGGGGCATTTCTCTACTGAACACCAATGTAAGTGGGCATTTCTACACTGAACAACAATGTAAGGGGGCGTTTCTCTACTGAACACCAATGTAACGGGGTATTTCTCTACTGAACACCAATGTAAGGGGGTATTTCTCTACTGAACACCAATGTAAGGGGGTAATTCTCTACTGAACAGCAATGTAAGGGGGCATTTCTCTACTGAACACCAATGTAAGGGGACATTTCTCTACTGAACACCAATGTAAGGGGGCATTTCTTCATCGATCACCAATGAAAGAGGGCATTTCTCCACTGGCCACCAATGTAAAGGGGTATTTCTCAACTGACTGATCACCAAAGAAAAAGGGCATTTTTCCACTAGCCACCAATAACTGAGGACATTTTTACTCTGAGAACCAATGTAAGGGGGCATTTCTCCGCTAACTGTCGATGTAAGAGGGCATTTCTCCTCTGAACACCAATGAAAAAGGGGTATTTCTCCATTGACCACCAAAGAAAAAGGGCATTTCTTCTCTGAACAACAACGTAAACGGGTATGTCTCCAATGACCACCAATAAAAGAGGGAATTTCTTCACTGGCCACCAATGAAAGAGCATTTCTCCACTAAACACCAATGTGAGGGGCATTTTCCACTGATCACCAATGTAAGAGGGCATTTCTCTACTGAACACCAATGTGAGGGGGCATTTCTCCACTGAACACCAATGTAAGGGGGCATTTCTCTACAGAACACCAATGTAAGGGGGCATTTCTCCACTGAAAACCAATTTAAGGGGGCATTTTTTACTGAACACCAATGTAAGGGGGTATTTTTCCACTGCTCACCAATGTAAAAGAGTATTTCTTAACGATCACCAATGAAAGAGGGCATATCTCCACTGGCCACCAATAAAAGTGGGCATTTCTACACTGATAACCAATGTAAAAGGCATTTCTCCTCTGACTACTATTGTAACAGGGTACTTCAAGACTGACCACTAATGCAGGAGGCCAATCCTTCACTGGCTACTTAGGAACTAAGTGTAAGGAAATACAATTATTTGTGTTTATTTTCAGTTCATTATTATGTGGGAGTCAACTTCTCAAGGTACTAAATTATTTTTTTTAAAGTTCTGCAATATACATGGAGCTGTGGATGAGCTTTTTCCCGAAAAGTTCCTTGAGAGGTTGAGAAAGGCTGCTATACTACAAAAACACTGCACTACAATCTTTTTTAACATCGCTCCTTCTATATACCGCTCTCTATGTGTACTTTTCCCAATTTCTATCTAACTGCTTCATTTACAGCCATTAAGCTGTCCAGGAAATGGGTCCTCAAACCTTGTGTGACCCCCAACCCCTGTCCGCCCATTCTCACAGCAGTCTGCGGTCTTTGATGGCTTTCAGAAGTGGATCCTTTCGGGGATATAAGACAGAGATTTGTGCGGAGTAATCCTTGTACTCTTCCTGTGTCTGGAGGTATTATCACAGCTGTATTTTGGTCATATGAGGCTACTTTTGGCTGCTGTGCATCCGTGATTTCCAGGCATGGACCTGGGTGTTGGAGATACGTCCTTGGAATTGTCCCTAGTATTCATTTTGGCCAGCTGTGCTCAATTAACCTTTTGTCCTTTTCAATGTCTTTGAACCCCTTAAGGTGAACCTTCCCAGAAGGTGCTAATAAGTAGCTGGCCTTCTCAGCCAATTAATTTGGAGGGCACTCAACACGGGTCACTACCATGCCATACTACTATCCAAAGAGAGGTATTTCAAGGTTATGTATGTATGTCATGGCCAGCTGTACTACATTACCTTTTAAAGTGAACCATCCCAGAAGGTGCTTGTAAGTACCTTGACTTCTCAGCCAATGGATTTTAGGGGCACTCTGCATGGGCCACCACCCTGCCATACTACAAGAAAGGGACTTGTAGGTATGTATGTACTGTATGTATGCCATGGCCAGCTGTACTAAGTAAACCCTTTAAAGTGACTTTTCCCAGAAGGTGCGTGTAAGTAGCTGGAATTCTCAACCAACTGATTTGGGGAAGACTGCACATGGGCTTTACCACCATCTTGCCATACAACCACCCTGCCAAAGAGAAGGACTTAAAGGGTACAGTATATATGCAGGTCATACATACCCTTTAAGTCCTTCTATTTGCCACCACCCTGCCAAAGAGAAGGACTTAAAGGGTACAGTACACATGCAGGTCATACATACCCTTTAAGTCCTTCTATATGCCACCACCCTGCCATACTACCACCCTGCCAAAGAGAAGGACTTAAAGGGTACAGTATATATATGCAGGTCATACATACCCTTTAAGTCCTTCTATTTGCCACCACCCTGCCATACTACCACTCTGCCAAAGAGAAAGACTTAAAGGGTATGTATGCAGGTCATAGTCAGCTGTAGTAAATAAACCCTTTGAAGTAACTCTTCCCAGAAGGTGCTTGTAAGTAGCTGGAATTCTCAACCAACTGATTTTAGGGGGCATGCTGCATGGGCCACCATCCTACCATACTACTATCCAAAGAGAAGAACTTAAAGTGTATGTCTGTATGTCATGGCCAGCCAGTGGCGTAGCGTGGGTTGTCAGCACCCGGGGCAAGGCAAGTAATTTGCGCCCCCTAACCCGCGGGATTTTAGCACTCGAGTCTCTTCCACTAGATTAGTTAAAGAAACCCTTACCCCCTAAGCACATGTATTGTTTGTTATGAAAACAAACATTGCCCCCTTTCAATGCAGAGAGACCAGCGTGCCCCCTTTCAATGCAGAATGACCAGTGTGCCCCCTTTCAATGCAGAATGACCAGCGTGCCCCCTTTCAATGCAGAGAGACCAGCGTGCCCCCTTTCAATGCAGAATGACCAGTGTGCCCCCTTTCAATGCAGAATGACCAGCGTGCCCCCTTTCAATGCAGAGAGACCAGTGTGCCCCCTTTCAATGCAGAGAGACCAGCGTGCCCCCTTTCAAAGCAGAATGACCAGGGTGCCCCCTTTCAAAGCAGAATGACCAGTGTGCCCACTTTCAAAGCAGAATGACCAGTGTGCCCACTTTCAAAGCAGAATGACCAGCGTGCCCCCTTCAATGCAGAGAGACCAGCGTGCCCCCTTTCAATGCAGAGAGACCAGCGTGCCCCCATCAATGCAGAATGACCAGCGTGCCCACTTTCAATGCAAAATGACCAGCGTGCCTCCTTTCAATGCAGAATGACCAGCGTGCCCCCTTTCAATGCAGAGAGACCAGAGTTCCCCCATTCAATGCAGAATGACCAGCGTGCCCCCATTCAATGCAGAATGACCAGCGTGCCCCCTTTCAATGCAGAGAGACCAGCGTGCCCCCTTTCAATGCAGAATGACCAGCGTGCCCCCTTTCAATGCAGAGAGACCAGCGTGCCCCCTTTCAATGCAGAATGACCAGCGTGCCCCCTTTCAGTGCAGAGAGACCAGCGTGCCCCCTTTCAATGCAGAATGACCTGCGTGCCCCCTTTCAATGCAGAGAGACCAGTGTGCCCCCTTCAATGCAGAGAGACCAGCGTGCCCCCTTTCAATGCAGAATGACCAGCGTGCCCCGTTTATCCGGCGCCCTGCATGTAGATTAGGGTGCCAGACGCATGGATAGGGGGGGTGGCGCCCCTGCGCCCCCAACGCACCAGCCCCCACTGATGGACAGGTGACTCACAGTCCAGCCCCGCCATTTTCAGCCATAGGGCGGCCGCGCTGGACATCTCCCAGCCTAAAGATGGAGGTAGCTGCAGACAGTGTGTGAACTGTGTATGTCAGAGTCAGACAGAGTGACACTGCGGATGCGCCCCCCCAGATGTTGCGCCCGGGGCGGCCGCCCCCCCCCTGCACCCCCCACGCTACGCCACTGTGGCCAGCTGTACTAAACAAACCCTTTAAAGTGACCTTTCCTGTAAGTAAATTAAATTCTCAGGAAATTGAATAGGGGGACGATGGGCTTTGCCACTACCCTGTCATACTACTATCCAAAGAGAAGGACCTAAGGCTGGGTTCACACTTAATGCGGGTGCGGCTTACAGCAGGGGTCCACCGTCCGGTGCGTCCCTGTTCTCCATTTTAGGGACGAATCAGGCCCGCATTTGTGCCTGAATTCGGATCTGAAACAGAACCAAGGAAGCACAGGACTACTGTGCAATCCGCTCCGCAGCAGCCACAGAAATGTGTGAGCCGGCTCAATTGAGAGGCAGTCACAGTCTCCTGTCATGCGAATTGGATGCATAAATGTGAACCCAGCCTAAAGGGTATGTATTATTGTCATGGCCAGTTGTACTAAATTAAAATGAACCTTCCCAGAAGGTGCTTGTAAGTACCTAGAGTTCTTAGCTAATACATTTGGGGGGCAATCTACATGGTCCACCACTTAACCATGCCAATATCCAAAGAGAAGGCCTCAGAGGGTGTGTAAACCCTAACAGTGAACTTCTCCTATTTGGTCCCTTTTGGACTGTTAAATATATAATTGAATGCATTTGTGATTATCAATTTACTTTTACTATTACCATGGTCACTTGCAATTTTGGCAAACTTCAAACCCGGAACCTTGTTTTCACCATTGCTTTACATTTGATCTTGTCTTCTGCCAGTGTAATATTCTGCTTCATTCATACAAAATAGCGTAGATCAGGAAAATACTGCATTATGGCCACTAGATGCAGCTAAAGATTAAAGGAAAAAGAATACCAACTAGTGGCTGTAATGCAGTATTTTCCTCATTCACCCTTTTTTTGTATAGTCGAATATTATTCGACTTGGAGAGAAAATGCCTGATCGGATCAGATTTTGCCTCCATTCACAGAAAATGAATGTACATACAGTTTACAGGACAAATAGATCTGTGATTTATTTTTTTTTAAATACACCCCTAGGTCTATGAATAATTGCTGATCACTGGTTTCTCTGGTCTGGAAGGCAGCTTCTTTCTTTTATTTAGTAGACTGGTGATCTAAACTTGCTCCAACTACAGTATCTGATTTCCAGGCTGTTGATTGGTTGTCATTGGTGGTAAACCGTAATAGCCAAAGTTCAGTATTGCTCAACGTTCTCACAACTTTATTAGACAATTACCTGCAGCGGTCTGAAGCGCAGCTCGAGAAAATTACAGGCTGTATAAACACGGCGGCTTCCTATAGACAATTATTGAGGGCTCCACCATCTGTTTTCACTCTAACCGCTGCTCGCTGTGCTGGGACGCTTCGCTCCTTTGACCTTGACTCTATTCTTACAGCATCCAGGTGGAAGTCTTTTAGAGGGTGTAATTACAATACGCATGCAGGAAATACTGTGCTTACTACATTCAAGTTCATGAGATTGTCAGCCTTGTTTAAAGCTGAACTGTGTATTCTTCCATGAATTTGGGTGTGCTTTGTGTATTTCTTCAAGATCTGTGCAGTAATCCAGTGTGAGACTTCCTCTGTGCAGGAACTTCCTGTTTTAAAGACCAGTAACTGCTGCTCTCACTCCTTGTGCAGGGTGACTGGTCTTGACTCCACCCCCTCCTGTTGTTTTCTGAAGGCAGCCTGTAGTGGGTGGAGCCTGCTGGGTTCCTTCCACTGCTCTGCACACACTGCGCACATACAGCGAAAAGAACAGGACGGCACTCCCTCCTGTGGCACTAGGTGACACTGGCACCAATGCAATGGCTGCTCCATCCCAACAATAAATCAGGACAGTGCCATCGTTGGCTGCATAGGGTTTTAAGTAGAGGGCTGGTTGGGGGAATGAGGAGTACAATAAGTGAGACCACATCCCTATTAATAGGAAAGGTCTCTGTGTGGTGGCGTCCAGGGGCAGACTGGCAAATTTCAGCCCAGGGGGCAAGTACGAACCAGAGGCCCTTGGTGCAGCGACTGCCCCCTTCATACTCTTCCCTCTTCCTGTCCTCCTCCTGACCCCCATTTCAGGCTGCAGCCCTGCTCCGGGTGCTCTACTTACCCCCAGGCTGAATCTGGGTTCCCAACCTGGCCAGCAGGGGGCGGCTGGGGGGTGCTGGGACAGCTCAGCTTGGGCTGGCCAGGGGGAGAGAGTCTCAAGTGGGGCATGGAACCGGCCTCTGCTCACACAGTTTACACCATCCATGCTGGGGGGGAGGCCTATGCTCTGTCCTTGTCTTTATCCTGCACTCAGTAGGTCAACGGCAGAGACTTTGTTTGTTCTCTTTACCAGGAATCCTTTAGGCATGTCTGTGGCAAAAGTGGTGCAGCCTTTTTACAGGACAGCAGAGCGGCCAAGGGGGCAATTGCCCCCCTGCCCCCTGGCCCAGTCCTCCCCTGGTCTTGTGCTCCATTTATTGGTCTCGTTGGTTCTCCGTGGTCGTTCTCTTCCTCCTGGAGGTTGGCCGTGATCATATTTTCCATCTCCCTACCTTGCAGAGACTGGACAGTTCACATTGGTTTTTAAATATATGGCTCTAAACAACTGACTCATCTATGTCATAGGTACAAAATATACTGTACAACACCCCTGAAGACGGATCATTTTCCAGAAACGCGTCGGGTGTACAACCACATGGTCTACCTTCTACATTGTTACATTTGTACCTAGTTATCATATGATGTTGTCTTTTTAGGGCTAGCCACCCAATGTTTTCTATTTTTCCATGTATGTATTGTTTATGTGACTTCTTTATTTATACTTTGTAATAAAATAATACTTTTTTTATAAATTTCTTCATTGCTTATTAGCAGTATACTAATTTTGGCAGTCCCATTGGTGGGATTTTCCTCCTTTCTCATAGGGTTTTAAGAAGCTTCCCTGAAATGCGGTTTTGGACTTCATTGTTTAAACAGAAAGGGAGCCCTGACTGTTAGGGAGGTAGGGTGGCACACCCAAATGTCAATAATAAGAACTTTCTCCCAGCCTGATTTAGCCAAATCTTGGAAGTTGGATATGTCAGGGAGCAAAAAAAGAGGAAGCTGCATGGAACAGATTTCAGGAAGTACACTGCCTCTGACCATGTGCGATGGTCTCTGTAAACTGCCTTCAGTGCAATATAGATTGAAATAAAACTATGGGAACTTTGCAGGACAGTATTAGGGCTCCTTTAACACCATGCAGGTGCAAAGCAAAGTATGCGCTTTCGTGCATTGCTTGTAGGGCAGCCCATTTACTCCAAAGGGCTGCTCTATGCACAAGAAATATGCAGCACAAATCTCTTGCAAAATTGCACCATACTGAATTGCATGGTGCGCAAATAAATGGCACTACGTTTATTTGCGTATCATAAAAGTGTGCAATTTTGCGCACGTTCCTGACATGGACAATGTGTGAACCTAGACTTATATCTTACTGAACGCTCTCACCTGGTGCACAGAATCAGATGTGTTGAAAGGTGTCTCCCCTGAGAAAAGGAGCCAGGAGTTTTCTGTACCCCTCCATTCTGCTAAATTATATTTTCCATACAGCTGAATGTACACTATAGAGGGATGGCTGGGGACTGTTGGAAAACATGGACGTTTATTAGCTGATTTCACTCTTTGGCCAGATCCATGCTTACAGTAGGAGGGAATTATAGAGAAGAATGCAGAGCCGGCAGCCAAGATGGATCAGTAGTTTTATCCTTCTGCAAGATAATCATAATTGTAAAGAGTATTGTAAAATATATATATATATATATATATACATAAATTCGATAATTAGAACCGGAAATCCAGCCAATCAAAAAAACTTTTTTTTTAGTTTTAGATAGATGCAAAAGAGTTCAGGTTCTTATTGCTGTCTGTGGCACTTCCCTTCACACCCTGAGAGAGAGATAGACCAAGACATATGGGAGCATGGCTGAGGCTAGGTGGAAACAGAGATGTCACTGAGGTGTTGGGAAGGCCCTACAGTCACAGGATGACACAGGATGCTCTGGGGTCACTGAGGTCGTGGGGTGACACAGGATGAATGGGGGGTCTGGTGACACAGACTGACTCAGGATTCTTTGGGTCTTCTGAAATTATTGGGGTCACAGGGTGACACAGGGTCATCAAGATGGTCTCAAGTCACTGGGATCACAGATTGATCCTGTTTTTTTTGGGTGCTCTGGAATCATGGGGTGACACAGGATAAACAGGGAGCTCTGGAATCACTGGAGTCGCTGACTAATCCTGGATTCTCAGGGTGCTCTGGAGTCAAGGGGTGACATAGTATGATCAAGGAGCCTTGGAATCATTGAGGTCATGGATGGATCCTGAATTCTCAGGGTTCTCTAGAGTCAGGGTGTCATAGGGTGACACAGGATGATCAGGGAGTTCTGAATTCACTGGGGTCACGGACTGATCCTGGATTCTCGGGGGGCTCTGGAGACACGGGATAAAGGGGTGACACAGGATGATCAGGGGGAGCTCTGGAATCATTGGGGTTATGGACTGATCTTGGATTCTCAGGGTGCTCTGGGCTCAAAGGGTCATGGGGTGACACAGGATTATCAGGGAGCTCTGGAATCACTAGGGTCATGGATTGATAATAGATTCTCTGGGTGCTCTGGACTCACAGGGTCATGGGGTGAAACAGGATGATCAGGGAGCTCTGGAAATATTGGGGTCATGGATTGATCATAGATTCTCAGGGTGCTCTGGACCCACAGGGTCATGGGGTGACACAGGATGATCAGGGAGTTCTGAATTCACTGGGGTCATGGACTTATCTTGGATTCTTGGGGTGCTCTGGAGACACGGGGTAAATGGGTGACACAGGATGAACAGCGGGGAGCTCTGGAATCATTGGGGTTATGGACTGATCTTGGATTCTCAGGATGCATTGGGCTCAAAGGGTCATGGGGTGACACAGGATGATCAGAGAGCTCTGGAATTACTAGGGTCATGGATTGATCCTACATTCTCAGGGTGTTCTGGACTCACAGGGTCATGGGGTGAAACAGGATGATCAGGGAGCCCTGGAATTATCGAGGTAACGGATTGATCCTAGATTCTCTGGGTGCTCTGGACTCACACGGTCATGGGGTGATACAGGATGATCAGGGAGCTCTGGAATTATTGGGTTAATGGATTGATCCTAGATTCTCAGGGTGCTCTGGACTCACAGGGTCATATTGTGACACAGGATTATCAGGGAGCTCTGGAATTATCGGGGTCATGGATTGATCCTAACTTCTCAGGGTGTTCTGGAGTCACTGGGTCATGGGGTGACACAGGATGATCAGGGTGATCTTGAGGAACTGGGAGTTATCTAGGATTCTCAGGGTGCTATGGAGTCACTGGGGTCATGGGATGGCACAAGATGATCAGGGAGCTCGGGAATAACTGGGGGCATGGATTGATTCCAGATTCTCAGGGTGGTCTGGACTCAAGGGGTGACATAGGAAGATCAAAGTGTTCTTGAGTCACTGGGGTCATGGACAACAGGAAGGTGGGTGTTACAACAGAAGGTGAGAGGAAATGACAACAATTAGACAGTTGTCACTAGACCTGTGGATGGTTTCCTCTTATGTCTATTAAAGTGACAGCTGTAACATTTTTGGATATCCCACTACTTTCTGTTATGGTCATAAGTGTCACCAGGACAAACAGAGAGAGTGAACCTCCCCAGTGGGGCTCTAAAGCCCCGTACACACGTACCGATTGTCGGCCGTAAATATTCGGCCGACGACCGATCGGCCGATTGTAGGCTTGTTAGTATGATGCTTCCGACAGCCGACAGCGCATTTTCGGCCGAACAGAATTTGTCGTGCAGGCATTAAAATTTTTTTTGGCCGTCACCAGAACGGTCGATTGTTCGCCAGTCAGTACAGAATTCAGCCGACAGACAGCCGATTAGCAAGACTGGGCATGCTCAGAAAAGAAAAAAGACAAGGAAAGTGAACCATCACATGACATCACTTCTGCAGTCGGCTGTTGTTGGCCGACAAAATTCGTGTGCAGTCTTTTGCAGTTTTCAACAGACAAGACAGCCCTCGGAAAAAAGACGGCCGATCGTTCGGCCGACGATCGGTACGTGTGTACGGGGCTTTACCCTTCCACACTCCATCTAGGACTAAGGAAAAATCTGTCTGGTGTTTCACTTTGGAGCAATCATTGTGTTGAAGGTTCGCTGTTGGTTTACAATATCACTGATCTTGGCATGGGGAATGACTTCAAGATGAAGTCCAGTCATTTAAAAACCATTCTTCTTCCAGAAAGCATTGAACGTTCCTTTTTTTTTAATGACATAAGAGTGGAAAAAACATTACCCAACACCCAACACAGGAATAAAAAAAAATCTGACAGGGAGCCGACATCAGTTTTTCCTAAACTTTCCAGTAAATCCTCTTCCAATCCATCAGCCGGGGATCCCCAGTGACATCCTATGGCCAAAATCTATTGGAGCGTAATAAACTTCTGTATCCTGCCAACTCCTCGCAGTTGGGAGCTCCGACATGATGGCAGTGCAGACACTGGAAGAAACACTGATTATTATAGAGGGGGTGTGGCTTGGCAAAGTGTGATTTGATTGGGGGAATTGGGGATTTATGTGGTTAAAGTGTCCCTTTTAAACTAAAAACCAACAGGTCAGCTAACTAAATACACATGAAATGTTTTACCCATCAAAAGTGTCTATAGAAATCAGTGCTTTAATTTAATTTACCACCCTCCCCTCCTCTCTGCTATAGGGCTGCATATTATAAGTATGGTGACAACACATTTCAGAGTCTGCAGACTTTGGGGTTGATTTACTAAAGTCAAATAGGCTGTGTAATTTGCAAGTGCAGTTGCTCCAGAGCTAAGTAAAAAAGCATAAGCTTTGCTGACTTCCATCATCCAATCACATGCAAGCAAAAATGCATTTTTTTTTCTTGCAGGTGATTGGATATCCTTGCAATGTGAAGCTTTACCTCATTTACTAAGCTCTGGAGCAACTTAACTTGCAAATTTCACAGTCTACTTGCCTTTAGTAAACCAACCCCTTTGTGCCATGGCCCCACGTCCTGCTTGCTCTTTGGACTTCTACCGGACATCCCACAAACCAAGAGATGGCTAGAGAACATCCCACAACCCGAGAGACAACTAGAGAACATCCCACAACCCAAGAGACAACTAGAGAACATCCCACAACCCAAGAGACTACTAGCGAACATCCCACTACCCAAGAGACAACTAGAGAACATCCCACAACCCAAGAGACAACTAGAGAACATCCCACAACCCAAGAGACTGCTAGAGAACATCCCACAACCCAAGAGACAACTAGAGAACATCCCACAACCCAAGAGACTTCTAGAGAACACCCCACAACCCAAGAGACTACTAGCAAACATCCCACTACCCAAGAGACAGCTAGAGAACATCCCACAACCCAAGAGACAACTAGAGAACATCCCACAACCCAAGAGACAACTAGCAAACATCCCACTACCCAAGAGATAGCTATAGAACATCCCACAACCCAAGAGACAACTAGAGAACATCCCACAACCCAAGAGACAACTAGAGAACATCCCACAACCCAAGAGACAACTAGCAAACATCCCACTACCCAAGAGATAGCTATAGAACATCCCACAACCCAAGAGACAACTAGAGAACATCCCACAACCCAAGAGACTGCTAGAGAACACCCCACTACCCAAGAGACAACTAGAGAACATCCCACAACCCAAGAGACAACTAGAGAACATCCCACAACCCAAGAGACAACTAGAGAACATCCCACAACCCAAGAGACAACTAGAGAACACCCCACTACCCAAGAGACAACTAGAGAACATCCCACTACCCAAGAAACAACTAGAGAACACCCCACTACCCAAGAGACAACTAGAGAACACCCCACTACCCAAGAGACAACTAGAGAACACCCCACTACCCAAGAGACAACTAGAGAACATCCCACAACCCAAGAGACAACTAGAGAACACCCCACTACCCAAGAGACAACTAGAGAACACCCCACTACCCAAGAGACAACTAGAGAACATCCCACTACCCAAGAAACAACTAGAGAACACCCCACTACCCAAGAGACAACTAGAGAACACCCCACTACCCAAGAGACAACTAGAGAACACCCCACTACCCAAGAGACAACTAGAGAACATCCCACAACCCAAGAGACAACTAGAGAACACCCCACTACCCAAGAGACAACTAGAGAACACCCCACTACCCAAGAGACAACTAGAGAACATCCCACTACCCAAGAAACAACTAGAGAACATCCCACAACCCAAGAGACTGCTAGAGAACATCCCACAACCCAAGAGACTGCTAGAGAACAACAAAAAATCAAGGGGATGCTAGAGACCATCATACGGCCTGAAAGACTGCTGGAGAACACACACAACCTAAAAGACTGCTACAGAACACTAGACAAGCCAAGAGACTTCTGGAGAACATCACACAAACAAAGAGACTGCTGGAGAGCATAATACAACCAAAGAGACTACTAGAGAACATCATACAACCCAAGAGACTTCTAGAGAACATCCCACAACCCAAGAGAGTACTAGAGAACATCCTACAACCCAAGAGAGTACTAGCGAACATCTCACTACCCAAGAGACTACTAGAGAACACCCCACAACCCAATAGAGTACTAGCGAACATCTCACTACCCAAGAGACTGCTAGAGAACACCCCACAACCCAAGAGACTGCTAGAGCACATAAAAAAATTAAGGGGATGCTAGAGACCATCATACGACCAAAAAGACTGCTGGAGAACATCACACAACCTAAAAGACTGCTACAGAATATCAGACAAGCCAAGAGACTGCTAGAGAACATCACACAAATGAATAGATTGCTGGAGAGCATAATACAACCAAAGAGACTACAAAAAGACTGCTACAGAACATCATACAACCCAAGAGACTGCTTGCAAACATCATACAACTCAAGAGACTGCTGGAGAACATCCCGCAACCCAAGGCCTGCTGGAGAACATCACACAAACAAAACAGGCTTCTAGAGAACAATACATAATCCACAAGACTGTTAGAGAACATCACACAAGCCAAGAGACCGCTAGAAATGTGTTTGTACAATCTCCTTTACCTATATTTTACAAGGTCCTGCCTGATTGGATGGGGGCTGATTCTTCAGGCAGTCATGTTACATAGTTTTGGTCAATCTAAAGGAGATTGTGCAATCAGATTGTATGGTGTGTGGCCAGTTTAGAGGAGATTGTTCATTTAGATTGTAGCCTGTATGGCCAGTCCAACAGATGGGGGCAATCCCTGCCCTGCCTCGCCCTGCCCAGCTCAGTGGATGGCAGATCCTGGACAGGGAATATAAAGACTGTTCAGGAAGTTATATTGGTTCCATTTATTGACTTGAAAGATTTTGTCGGAGAATTCTAACAAGTAGAAGATTGTTTGTTCCCAGACAGAGGGCGGGTGAGCAGACACTGCGAACGTGCATGACCGGGAACTGTAACCAGGAGAGAAAGTGGAAGTTCCCTAAAAGTTGATGGGGAATGAGGTTCAGATAAAAGGATGGAGATAAGTGGGGGAAGGGCGCACAGATCTACCCGTATGCATTCAAACCTCTGAAGCTTTAGAATCAATGTAACAGCCAGGCAATTAGTATTTCCAAAAGCAAGCATACAGCTAGTGAAGTCAGAACCACTGTTCCAGGTCAGCTGCTCAGAAGCCGATGAAGCTGTACGCCCCTTTGACACGGGATTTCCGCCCGGCGGACTCAGTTTTGCTCAGCGGGTATCGATCCGCAGATCCCTGCTGAGCAGGCGGATGACAGCTCCATCTCCACTCTCTGTGCTGAAACTGACCTGTCAGATCCCCGCTCTTCTCTATGGGAGATCAGATGAAAACGGACCGCCTGTGACTGGATGAAGAAAGGAGAATCAGCACAGTATTGATTGAGCTCATCTCTCTGTCACTCTGCTCTTTCCTTCTATCAGCATGCTTCTTGTCAGCACAAGTGATTGGTTGCACTATTCCAGAGATTTATCCCTGCAGTACTCTTTTTCTGCCACTAGATATCCTCAGTCTGATGGCCAGGTCATGCCGGACAAGCCTCCAACCCATGCCCAGACAGTGAAAGGAGAAGCAGCATTTGATGAGCTCATCTCTCTGTCACTCTGCTCTTTCCTTCTATCAGCATGCTTCTTGTCAGTACATGAAGTGATTGGCTGCAATAGTCCAGAGATTTTTCTCTGCAGTACTCTTTTTCTGCCACTAGATGTTCTCAGTCTGGTTGCCAGATAATCCTGGACAAGCCTCCAACCTGTGCCCAGACAGTGAAAAGAGAAGCAGCACATTGATGAACTCATCTTTCTGTCACTCTGCTCTTTCCTTCTATCAGCATTCTTCTTGGTACACAAAGTGATTGGTTGCAATAGTTCAGAGATTTTTCTCTGCAGTACTCTTTTTCTGCCACTAGATGTCCTCAGTCTGGTTGCCAGATCATCCTGGACAAGTCTCCAACCTGTGCCCAGACAGTGAAAGGAGAAGCAGCGTTTGATGAGCTCATCTTTCTGTCACTCTGCTCTTTCCTTCTATCAGCATGCCTCTTGTCAGTACCAGATATTTCCCCCTGCAGTACTCTTTTTCTGCCACAAGATGTCCTCAGTCTGATGGCCAGGTCATCCCAGACAAGCCTCCAACCCATGCCCGGACAGCGAAAGGAGAAGCAGCACATTGATGAGCTCCTCTTTCTGTCACTCTGCTCTTTCCTTCTATCAGCATGCTTCTTGTCAGTACACAAAGTGATTGGCTGCAAAAGTCCAGAGATTTCTATCTGCAGTACTCTTTTTCTGCCACTAGATGTCCTCAGTCTGGTGGCCAGATCATCCTGGACAAGTCTCCAACCTGTGCCCAGACAGTGAAAGGAGAAGCAATACTTTGATGAGCTCACCCCTGTCACTCTGCTCTCTCCTCCAATCAGCATACTCCATGTCAGCACTAAATGGCTCCTTGTGCTGCTTCTTCCTCTCACACTCTAGCCCTGCTGTACATGGACTGCAGGAGGCAGATATGAGGTCACATCCAGGTCCTTACACTGCTTTATATAAAATAAATGTAATGATGTATTAATGAGTCATTTGTGTAATTTCCATCTGCCCGCAGTTCAGCATTAAGTGATCTGTGTGAGAGGGGATGTTCCAATCTGCAGATACGGGGGGAGACGGCGGGTCAGTCTGATGTAATTGGCGCATTCCATGCAATGTCTATCATCCCGGTTCTGATAGGCCCCCCTCACTGACTTCCAGATGTTCCACTACAGCAGCTGCCTGACTCACTCTTGGCTGCGTTCCTGAAAGCAGTTAGGTGACTCTCTGGATTTTTAAACTTTCTGATGAACCTAAATAAAAGTCCATGGGGTGCATGGAAAATGCATTTCACTTAAATAGGAATAATCTGGATTAAGCCCCTTTCCAAAGGATTAGAGGGGGTCCCCTTTATGTAGAATGACAGAAGGAATTTCCCTAGTCTTACCACTAGGTGGCAGCATCTTATCAGAACAAGCAGCAGTGCTCTTGCTTGGTTATGAATATATCAGTAGCCTTCTAAGGCGCTCCATGATGACCATATCCCTAATATTTACCATATCCCTAATATTTATTACAGTCATTTATATAGGAACAATAATTTACACAGCACTTTACATATTTTACATGCACATCAGTCCCTGCCCTCAAGAAGCTTACAATCTAATTCCCTATCACATATACATACTGGGGCCAGTTTAGATAGGAGCCAATTAACCTACCAGCATGGTCTTTGGAGTGTGGGGCCAGAGTCCCGGAACCGCATGAATTTCAATCTATGTCACCTTTGACTGCAAAAACAGGGGGGGCGCTTAAACTTTTTTTTACACTGTCCCTTTCATTTTCTTTTATCACTTTTAAAGTAAGGCCCGAAGCAAAAAAAAATAAAAAATAAGCGAAGGGCCTCATGAGGGGGTTTACTGGGCCACGGGCAGTTTAGGGGGTTAATGTCATCAGGCCATGTAGGTCAGGTCACGGATTGGGCAGTCACATAGTAGGTGGGGTCTATAGTATGGTAAGTGGGGGGGACTTACGGTCTTTCCAGCACATTCCTCGAGGCAGCAAGAAGAAAGGATCCCCACCCTACCGCCCTGTTTGTTGAGGATTGGTTGCGATGAATGTTTTAGGGGATGCTTTGGGGCTGATGGGGTTTTGTTTCGTTCGCATAATTGGTGTTGGTGGTTGGGGGTCTTTGGAGGCGGTAAAAAACAGTGTTGGTAACAAAGTGTTTAGGGTGACCCATCTAGGTATGGAGCCCTCTGGTATCCCGGTTAATAGTGGATATTAACGGGAAGTGGTAACAGGAGGTATCAGTGGTCAAGTGGGTTGTCCCTGAGCTGGTGTTGCGCGGCTGGGGACCGTTTAACGGATTACGCTGATACCAGGTTAATTGGAATATTGTGCCTCCCAAGACCAACAACTTATTTATGGTACTGGAATATTTATGGTTATGTTAAAATGTGTTTTGGTTATTTTGGTTATTTGTTAATAAATGGCCCACCGGGCCAATTTTCTCCAAAACTGGTGTCACTGGTATTTTGTTTAGGTTAAGCATATGGTTGGGGCTAACAGGGAGTAAGTGCCGGTTCACACTGGGGCGACCTGTGAGGCGACCTGGTCACCTCACAGGTCGCCGCAGGTCGCCTCCCATAGGGAAGCTGCAGACCCGTTCTAATAGGAGCGACACAAGTCGCTCCGACCTAGAAAAAGGGTCCGGAGCTTCTTTGGGGCGACCAGGAGGCGACCGCCATAGACTTCAATGTTATGAAGTCCGTGGCGGCCGCTCCGAGGTAGCGGCGCGCTGCTCGCACCGCGACCTCGGAGGTCGCGGTGCGAAGTAGCGTCGCCCCTATGTGAACGGGGGCTTAGCCTCAGGAATACCCTAATCATGTTATCACAAGTAATGTAAACATCCCCTGTGATAGCAATAGGCAGTGACAGGTCCTCTTTAATGAGAAATATATTAGACCCAAGATCTCTCCTCTGCCCCCAAAAGCTTTGGATCGTACCAGTGGTTTGTTGACACCTGGAGAAATACTGATCGATTCTGGATTCTCCAACCATAGAGATGATCGGAGTTGTTCCACTCCTCAATCAGCTCTATGGTCAGCCGGACACTCGGGTCTCCAATAAGACAGGAGAGTCTGGGACGACCATGGAAGGCAGTAAAAGCAGTTCCGTGGCTAATAAATAGCTAGTACTGCTTTGGTACGCTGGTCGGTGAGGGATTGCTCCTTATGCTCCTTGATTGTCTATAGATACGTGTCTCTTACTATATATATAGAATCATATCTTTAGTATTACTGGATACCACCACTTAAATCCTGTCATAGGACAGTTGTCCCGCTCCTTCATGGTGAGCCATAATTGTGACTCTAGTGTGTCCTATCCAACCCCTTGGGGCTATGGGAGGATCTCCCTCCTGGGAGGACTTTTTATTTATGGAAGTGCTCTTTGGCTAACAGTCATCCATCATGTATAGGACATCACATACCCCCTGAGGAAGACCTTATCGCATAGGTCGAAACGCGTTGGGGTCCACCATATTGGGTGTGATGATTCTTTGATCACTGTCCATTGTTTTTTTATCAGTTTGTGATATTTAATATAACAGATATATATCTGTAACCAATGCCCATATTTTACATCTTGATTTCCACAATTAATATTTTTATATTTTTTGAATAAAGATGAATATATTTACATATACATAGTCCAATTTATTTTGCTGCCTGAAAACCCCCCCCCCCTCTCTCCGGGGGCTTTTTCCTTTTTCTTCATATCATTGGGGTGTGCAGCCTTCTCCATATTATGTGTTGTTTTCTTCCCATAAGTATTGCTTTTACAAGAAAGCCGACCGCTGGCTAAAAAAACCATACAGAGATGATGACAGGAGCTCTCGATATAGTCCAGTGATGCACCCATGGATAAAGGCCGCTAGATGGAGCTGATGATCATATAAAATAAGTGTTACATTTTCTATGATCATCAGCTCCATCTAGTGGCCATAATGCCGTATTTTCCTGATTCACTCTATTCTGTGTGAATGCTTGGTATTGAGACCCCAAACTGTACTGTATATCCAAGCATTTCACCCCCAACCTTCGTTCCCCCCCCCCCCCCCCTCCCTCTAGATCACCTCCCAATGGTATTCTTTTTTTTGTTAATCTTGTTCCTCCAGCTCCATAATTCAACATGGAGAGAAAATAGCCTTGTAACCTTCGATTTTGACCCTATTTGCACAGAATAAATGTGTATACAGTTTCACAGAACGAATAGCTCTGTAGATTTATCATAAATACAACCATTTATGTAATTATGAGATGATAATGTATTTTTTTCCTGTAATATATTAACATTTAAAAAAAAAATTCTCCTTTTTTATATTAAAAAAATGAAAATGAAAAACTGTAATGCTTTTATTTATGTGTTGGTATTAAATATGTGCATATCATAAATATCATCCCTTTCCTGTTGGAAGGGGATATGGATGTTCCTCCGATTCCCCAATTTCCACCAATTTGCTGTATCCCAGGTACATCCATAATTTAGCTAGATTTCGTTCCATTAGCACATCGAGTCACATGAACTCTATGACATCATAGTCACATGACCGCCGTACCTTCCATAGATTTCCCATCAATCATTAGTTAAGGAGTTATATAAATGTAGGATTCCTCTACAGGTTCCCATGCCACCTCGATTGAACAATGTAACCTTTTGGTAATGACCACATTTAGACCCTCGGTGTGAGAATTGCGGACTCCACCTCAAGGGTTCCTATGGCTCATTCTTTTATGTATGCCAATGACCTCACAGCGAGGCTTCAATGAGGAGTAATTGGCTCTTGTAAACGGATGTGACAGCGCTAAGCGGCAAATAAACTCGCTGACTTTGTTTGGGAAACCTGCGAAAATCAATTTGCTCTGAAGCCGTAAATAGGTCAGTGATGGATTGCAGTATTTACCTTCAACCTGGAGTCTGCACGGAGGGTTCAGAGAAACAAAGAGCCAGCAAACATGGCCTGTACACAAGGATCGTATAACGAGGTCCACAAAGGTCATCTGTTCATGCCTGAAATGATAGAGCCGTGCTATCCATTTACGAATTGTTGGAGTTGATTAAACCATGTATGGGCAACCAGCAAGACTTCCGGCAGATCTGCTTCTGAGGGAAATGTAATGAGCACTGACACAGCTGCCATGAATAATCCCCGTATCGTCTCTAATATCTGTTATTTCCTTAGATCCTCAGCTCCATCTAGTGGCCATAATGTGGTATTTTCCTGAAATACCTCAATCAGGAAAGCTTCACTTTATGGCCACTAGATGGAGCTGACGATCAAAGGAAATATATATATTAGGTAAAGCACAGGGAGTTTTCCTGATGACTGTACAAAGGCTCAGACATTCGCATAGCAAATGTTTTACAAATAGACCCCAACTGTGACCGAGACAAAAACTTGTAACGCTGATCCAAGCAAGAGGGGATGCTCAGATCCTTGGTCCTCAGATATGGGGATGCTGGCCTCCAAAGTAATACATCCAGCAGTAACAGTACCAAGCATTCAGGATGCCACTCTCCCGACCTGACCAGTGTGATATGTTAGGATGCCCCAGCCAACTGTACTCCATCAACCACGCCGTCAGACACACTTCACCCCACTTGCATAGAATAAGCCCCCCGGTGGCGGCTATGAACACATGGGGAGCGTGGTTGGTGGAGTAGAGCTGGTTGAGGCCGCCTAACACTTCACACTGGTTGGGTTGCCAGATCGGCGTCCCGATTGCTTGGTATTGAGACCCTAAACTGTACTGTATATCCAAGCATTACCCAAATGTACCACCCAACCTTCCTTTCCCCCTCTAGATCACCTCCCGACGTTATTCCTTTTTTGTTAACCTTGATCCTTTAGCTCCCTTTGAAATCAGCACCAGCCTTGTAACATTTTAGAGGGGGGATCTGCTTGGAGCTCAGTTCCTATTCACATAGGCACTCCACCAGAACTACATCTTCCAAGAGCCCAGTGTGTGTAACCGCTTGCATGTAATGCATATGGGCAGCAGCAAAGTGAGTGGGCTTTAACACCCACACTCCATGCATATGCCAGCACAGAGAAAGAGCTGTCAAGGACAGATTTAAGTCTGTACTAATGATCAGGAACCGATGGGACCAGCTTCCGATCATGTATGCATTGTGATTATCAGTCTGCTGATAGGCAGGTGTAGTAGCCCAGTTAAAGGGATGCTCGAGTGGGTGGAAAGTGGTTAAAGGCTCTTTGGAGTCAAAGCAGTAGCATTGTTTTGCTGGGAAAGAAATCAATGTGTGCATGTGGACAGATGCCAACTGTCCCGGATTTGCCAGGATAGTCCTACATACTGGACTTCAGTCCTGAGGCAGTATCCCTGGATCACAGTGTTGCTCCTTTTTGAGTTACTGTACATGCACAATACTCATTAAGACATTTATTGCTTTTATTTCACTGCACTGGAACCCCCTCAGACCCCACTGCACATAGCTGTCGCGATGCTTTATTAAACTGGTGTATCGGTCTATATACCATACACCAAAATACAAAGCCCCAGAGTGAGTATCCATCTCAATGCTCACAATGGCAAACGCTCATTGTCCCTCGCAGCCACATGACCATGCTGACCAATTAAAAGCAAATATGAGGCTTCATTTTTGTTAAGGTGTTTCAGAAGAACATTGGTCAGCACGATCATGTGGTCACGCTGACCAATAAATACTTGACATTGCGAGGATACTAATGGATACTCACTCTTGGGCTGGCAGTACAGGACCGCAATGTGCATTGGGATCCAGAGGGGTAGCCAGGATATGTGGAGTTTGTCCACCTTTTAATTTTTCATCAAAAGGTTTGAACACTTTGACCCTATTCACAGCTGAGTGATTTTAAGCTTCAATGCTCAACGCTAGGGTTTCCATTATATTCAATGATGCCCGTTCCCACCTCAACACTAGGATTTTTTATTATGATCAATGATGCCCGTTCACACATCAACACTAGGATTTCCATAATATTCAATGATGCCCATTCCCACCTCAACACTAGGGTTTCCATTTTCTTCAATATTGGCCATTCAAACCTCAAAACTAGGGTTTCCATTATCTTCACTGATGCCCATTCACACCTCAACACTATGGTTTCCATTATATTCAATGTTACCCGTTCACACCTAAACACTATGGTTTTCATTGTATTCACAGCTCAACACTAGGGTTTCCATTATATTCAATGATGCCCATTCACACCTCAACACTAGGGTTTCCATTATATTCAATGATGCCCGTTCCCACCTCAACACTAGGATTTCTATTATGATCAATGATGCCCGTTCACACATCAACACTAGGGTGTCCATAATATTCAATGATGCCCATTCCCACCTCAACACTAGGGTTTCCATTTTCTTCAATATTGGCCATTCAAACCTCAAAACTAGGGTTTCCATTATCTTCACTGGTGCCCATTCACACCTCAACATTAGGGTTTCCATCATATTCAATGATGCCCATTGCCTCCTCAACACTAGGGTTTCCAGTATTTTCAATGACACCAGTTCAAACCTGAACACTAGGGTTTCCATTATTTTCAATGATTCCCATTCACACCTAAACACCAAGGTTTCCATTATATTCAATGTTACCCGTTCACACCTTAACACTATGGTTTTCATTATATTCACAGCTCAACACTAGGGTTTCCATTATATTCAATGATGCCCATTCACACCTCAACACTAGGGTTTCCATCATATTCAATGATGCCCATTCCCTCCTCAACACTAGGGTTTCCAGTATTTTCAATGACACCAGTTCAAACCTGAACACTAGGGTTTCCATTATTTTCAATGATTCCCATTCACACCTAAACACCAAGGTTTCCATTATATTCAATGTTACCCGTTCACACCTCAACACTATGGTTTTCATTATATTCACAGCTCAACACTAGGGTTTCCATTATATTCAATGATGCCCATTCACACCTCAACATTAAGGTTTCCATTATATTCAATGATACCTGTTCACACCTCAACACTAGGGTTTTCATTATATTCACAGCTCAACACTAGGGTTTCCATTATATTCAATGATGCCTGTTCACCCCTCAACAGTAGGGTTTCCATTATATTCAATGATGCCCATTCAAACGTCAACACTAGGGTTTTTCCATCATATTCAATGATGTCCGTTCTCACCTCAATACTAGGGTTTCTATTATATTCAATGACGTCCATTTACATCTCAACACTAGGGTTTCCATTATATTCAATGAGCCCCGTTTACACCTCAACACCAGGGTTTCCATTATATTCACTGATGCCTATTCCCAGCTCAACACTAAGCTTTCTATTCTATTCAAATATGCCTGTTTACACCTCAACACTAGGGTTTCCATTATATTCAATGATACCCGTTCACATCCCAATACTAGGTTTTTCATGATATTCACACCTCAACACCAGGGTTTCCATCATATTCAATGATACCTGTTCATACCTCAACACTAGGGTTTCCATTATATTCAAGATGCTCGTTCACCCCTCAACATTAGGGTTTCTATTATAATCAATAATGCCTATTCACACCTCAACAGTAAGGTTTACATTATATTCAATGGTACTCATTCACACCTCAACACTAGGATTTCCATTATATTCAATGATGCCCCTTTAAACCTCAACAGTAGGGTTTACATTATATTTAATGATGCTTGTTCACACCTCAACACTAGGATTTCCATTATATTCAATGATGCTCTTTCACACCTCAACACTAGGGTTTCCATTATATTCAATGATGCCCATTCACTCCTCAACATTAGGGTTTCCATTATATTCAATGATGCCCATTCACACCTCAACACTAGGGCTTCCATTATATTCAGTGATGGCCATTCACACCTCAACACTAGAGTTTCCATTATATTCAATGATGCCCATTCACACCCTCAACACTAGGGTTTCCATTATATTCAATGATGCCCATTCACACCTCAACACTAGAATTTCCACTATATTTGATGATGCTTATTCACACCTCAAAATTAGGGTTTCCACTATATTCGAAGAAGCCCATTCTCACCTCAGCACTACTGTAGGATTTCCATTATATTTAATGATGCCCCTTAACATCTCAACAGTAGGGTTTTGATTATTGTCAATGATTCCCGTTAACACCTGAACGAATGGATGCTTGAAGCTCTTTGCTCAAAAAAGTACATGATTTTTCTTAGGGGCTCATTTTGGCTCCAACAGACTTTACCAAAGCACCTTAAAATGAGCAAAAACTCATGTAACACTTTTTTCACTTATTTTCTATCCTAGTAATTAGCATTCCTTTGGCAAAAAATATTTTCAAAAAATTGCTCAAAAAACAAACATCTGTACAACTGCTTAAAAAAAAAAAAACCCCTAAAGATGCTTAAGAGCGATCAGGGCCTAACAATCCTGACCCTCTATATATGTGCAATATAGGTAAACCTGGATGACATTCCTGCCCCATGATAATAAATGAATACCGAAGGGCTGCAAATCTTTGCAATCGGTATAAGATGTCAACCTCAATTTACTGCAGCACTGCTGGGCCTGGCCGCTCCCTGTAAATCACAGCCAATCTTATCTCCCATCATGCTTTACTGTCAGTGTTATGGCTCTTGACAGGACTCCTCTTCCTCGCTTCCATCCCCTTGACAGGAGCCTAACATGCTTTCCATGTATAAAATTCCTGCAAGGGGGCCACTCATCGCTGACCTCTCTGTGTCTATATATTACGCAACAGAGCCCTCTCATCACTCAACGTCATGATCTGTCTCCTGGGCCCTCCACATGATGGCCTGTCACTCTCCAAATCCTGCCCTCTCCTCGGCTGTCTTTCCATTTCCTGTGTTGTCTCTCATCTGTCTGACCCGCTGGTACGGCCGTCAGTCCGCAAAACCACCACCCACCACCCGAGGGGAGCGCTGCTTAGGCGTCACGGGCTTCTGACAGGTTTTCGTTTTAGGAATGCTCTAATTAAGTAATTACCAAACCTCGATCTGTCAGAGGACGGCACAGAGGAAGATGGATAAAAGGCCTTGGAATCTGGCCTACAAGGGTGCACCTGTTTCTACACGCACACCAGCTTTTACCTAGAGGTGCCAATCCACATTCCTCCAGCTCAGGATTAGGCCGTGCATGGTTAATCCGACAGGGTCCGGGGGTAGAAGAAATATGGATGTGCATAGCAGTACACATGTAATATATATAAGTTGTTTTCAGTCTTTTGAAATCTGTATAGATGTCCCTTCTTACATTGAGAATCACTGGCAAAGTGGCCCTTACTTTGGCATTCAGTGTAGATGCCTCCCTCCCTCTTGAATTGGGGGTCAGTGGGAAAGTAGACCCTTACATTGGTGGTCAGTGGAGATGTCCCTCCTTATATTGCAGATCAATGGAAAAGTGGCCCTAACTTTTGTGGCCGGTGTAGATGCTTTCCCCCCCCTTACACTGGAGATCAGTGGAAACATGGCCCTTTACTGTGGTGGTCAGTGTAGATGCCCCCTTTACATTCACGATCAATGGAAAGGTAGTCCTTACTTTGGTGGTCAGTGTAGATGCCCCCCTAAACTGAAAATCAGTGGAAAAAATTGATTCTCATATCGGTGGTCAATGTAGTACCTTCTTGCATTGCTGGTCACTGTGGAAGTGACCCCTACCCTCTAAGGTCAATGGGAAATTCTGCCTGTTAAACTGGTGGTCGGTGTAGATGAGAGATCAATCTGAAACTGCTCATGGAACCCCTAGCAACCTCTGGAGGAACCCTGGAGCTGCACGGAACCTTGGTTGAGAAAGACTGAGTTAGGGTTCACATCTATTTAATGTTCCTCACACAGTCAAACACACAACATTGGCAATTTGAGTGAAAGCCAAAATAAGCTATTGACACAGTTTGGACTGTGGAAGGCAGGCAAAGCAACTGAAGAAAAACCTACAAGCAAAGGAGAACATATAGGTAATGTGCCTACCAGAGATGTATAGTAACTAAGTAGAACAACTTCACTACTGTACTTAAGTACCGAAAGGCGGTATCTGTACTTTCCTGGAGTAGAATTTTTTTCTCCTACTTCCACTTTTACTTTACTACATTTTTTCAATGATTTCAATACTTCTACTCCAATATTTTTTTTTTGTGCTGCATAGTTACTTGTTACAATTATAAAAATGACCACTGCCAGAACAGTAGATGGCAGGTTTCATGAAGTTCAAAAAAATGTGTATAATGTCATGTGTAAATCAGCACATACGAAAATAAATGCTACTGTATGTATAAATAAAATGGTCTACATATCTGCTGTTAAGGGGAAAGAGAACCTCCCCCAACCAAGGAGAGTCACAAGCGTACATAGACATTTTTTCTGGTAAGAGGATGATTTTGCTTTTTTCACTGGAAGTTGAGAGCACAGGTTTTGCAGTTTTGTTTCACTGGAAGAGCCTATTTGGATATTATTTTGCACTCACCTTCATCCGCCGGGTAAGGGGGAAATGCACAAGGTGGTGGGAGTCTGCACCTATTATTTGGAATAGCACCTGTTTGATTCCTGCGCCTTCGAAAATATATTCATCTTGTTTTGTCACATATATATGGCATTATATATATGGACTTTTTATTGACTTTGATTTCATACACTCTTCCTTTATTTCATTATTGGAATATATTGTTGTATATCACATTGGTTTATATATGATTTTGCGCACCAATAAGCTGTGGATAAAGAAAAACACGCAGGGAAGAGAAGGAGGGATGCTTTAAAGGGGAAAGGGAGGGACATACTTTATCTGTTTTTGGTTACAAAAAGTTACAGCCAAAGGAATTGTGATTGTCCTTTAGGTTAATCATTTGAAATAATAAAAAACAATACGATGTTCAAACGTTTGACTTCTTTCTTTAATAACTACATAACATAGTACTTGTACTTTTACTTTCAGTACTTGAGTAGCAATTTTTTTTAAAAACTACTGGTACTTTTACTTTCAGTACTTGAGTAGCAAAATTTAAAAAAAAACTACTTGCAATACTTAAGTACAAAAAATGTTGAATACTTTAGTACTTCTACTCAAGTCACTTTTTGATAGAGCACTTCCACTTCTACTCAAGTCACTTTTTGATCGAGCACTTGTACTTTTACTCAAGTATGGGTTTCGAGTACTTTATATAAGTGTGGTGCCTACTGGCTATCAAACCCGTGATTACATTGTTGCAAAATGTTGATGACTACTTAGTCACCACACTGCCCAAAATCCATTGGAAATGTGCAAAACCAGTATCCCGATTCCTGACAAATTACAGGGCCAATTTATAAATGGGTAGATGCCAACTGTACTGGATTGGCCAGGACCGCCCCACATCTTGAACTTTAGTCCCAGTAATGCTGTGTCCTGGTTGATGACCCCTGATCAAAGTGTCACCCTTGTGTCACTTGTGTCACTGCCCGAAATCCAGTGGAAATGTGCAAAACTAGTATCCCGAACCCTGAAAAACTATGGGGCCTATTAATAAATGCATAGGTACCAACTGTCCCAGATTTACCAGAACTGTCCAGCTTCCTGGACCTTAGACACAGTGATGTAGTGTCTTGGTTGATGACCCAGGATCACAGTGTAACTCTTGTTTGAGGTATGGTGCCTGCACAGTAACTCAATGTGGTATTCATTATGGTGACTGGGGGCCGCAAGTGGGGCCGCAAGTGGGTCCCCGTGTAATTAAAGGTTGGGTTTGGGTAGACAACTCTGGTAAGTAGGTGGGACTGTCCGGTTAGTGAGCAAACCTGAGGTGGGATTAAGTATGTTCTAATGACCAGGACTGAAATGTTTATTATGTAAATATTTTCAGTCAAGATTCACCCAACTTTTACCCAAGATCCATAGTTTTTTAGATTGGCTTCAGTTGGAAAAAGAATTGTAAATTCTGAGCAAAATGTGTGTGAAATCTTAAAAACTTTTTCAAAGAGATATTTCTGTGCTCGCCTTCTCTAGTACCCTGTGTTGAACAATGTAGCAGAATAATAGAATCTTCTATAGGATAGTGAAAGCTTTTATTTATCCTGGTTTGGACTGGAGCTATGGCAATCCGCCACTCACAGGAGCCAAAATCCAAATTTACCGCCCCAGAAAATGGATAGGGATGCTCTTACAGGAAGAGTTTTGGTTGATCTAAAACTGAGATGGTGTCATGTTATGTGGCCATACTGCCATCACATTGCAATTAATACCAAACCAGTTGGCCGATTGCCCATAGAACCCTGCCTACAGCCACTTTTAATATCCTCTAACTGGTTGTACATGACTCGATCTGGGAAGAATGGCAAGAATGAGAAGGTCAGAGGTGAGGTTTGACGAGGTTTAATGTTCAAAGTGTGCTAGGTGTTTTCCCAGAGTCTTTTGCTCTCCAGCAGGACAATACCTGAGCCCTGCACTGTGTGTACGTCACATACAATAAGCACAGGGGTTGTTTATACAGCTGCCTGGTGTGTTGGGTTCTCTATTTAAATAAACCGGGCTTTAAATCCTCAGCAATAATAAACAGTTGACTGCATATAGGCACACGGCCTTCGTTCTGATGGATGGAGCTGTCACTGCAATACAGTGATAATTGCGTCTGGTACAACCGCTCACTGGAGAGGTTTGAAAAAATTAGATTTGGTAGGGAAATATAAGTGGACCTGCTCAATACTGAGCAGTGCGTTCACACCATTGCGTTCGAAAACGCACATGCCTTTATGTGAGTGAACAACGCAACGCACTGATTTAGAGCTTCATAGATTATAATGATAACTACAGTAGTTTTCATGCACTTTTAGCACAATGTGATCCTGCACTGTAGAGAACCTAATGGGGGTGTGCAGAGTGCATACTACACAACTTTCATAAAATTTGATTGGTTTGCTAAAAGTTACTGAACTCTGCTTTATAAAGAAAGTAAAAAAGTTTTGGTCAACATAAACAAAAGTTTAGGAATCGATGCTTTATATTAATTTAAAAAAAAAAAATGCATTTAAGAGAGCCTCTTGTGACATAGACAGTCTCTGCTTGCATGCTTGTTAGCAGCCTGTGTAGAAGTGACTATACAGGAGAAGAAAGGGGAAGTATCCCTCCTCTTTAGGTCTGTGCAATTATCTGTCCTGCTGTTATTCTGTGTCTGCCTCCAATATTCCTGTGCCTTGGGACTGCCACCTGCTGGTTGCAAGGAGTATATATGGAAAGGTTAAAATAAGTATTTAAATTTTTTCAGATTAAAAAAAAAAAAATCAAAACATCTATTAAAATATAGATTTTATATATAGAAGTCCTTAAATTATATCTAAACCCAGGGCCACTGGTAAGGCAGTACAACCAGCCTTCCTGTACTGGGCCCGGGCCCCATCAGTTCAAAAGGGTGGCCCAGGCACCTGCTGAGTAGGACAGCTGGCTGTACTGTCTTTTTGCAGACACCGATCCTCTTCTGCCTCCTCCCTGCAGCGCTGGCAGCCACTCTTTCTCCTTCTGGCTGCCCTGCAGAGGGGTTGGTTCTAGTACATGCGCCGCTTCCATCTGCTGTCTGGGCCCCAATGTGTGCCCCTTTCCCCCCCCCAGCAGTGCTTCTGGCTTCCCTCCTCTCCTGCCGGCACACAGATGGATGTTTCAGGATGGAGAGCAGGGGAAGGGGCCGGTAAATATGCCATTTTCTGGCCCCTTTCTTTCCTAAATGAACACAGCGAGCGATCAGTACCAATCATTCATGTGTCCATTCATCACTGAAGCATAGTAAATTGTAATTACTATGTTTTAGTTTATGAATGAACAGGAAGCCACAGGTTTTTTTTTTTTTGCACATACTGAACAGATACAACAAAACTCTTTCAATGATATTTAATGGAACATGGGGAGCAATAAAAAGAAGCACACTGTTTCAGTTTGAGGTTATAAATAAAAGGGCAACTGCCCCCCCCCCCCCAAAAAAAAAAAAGAAACCTTCCTCTGGTAAGAGACCTGCTATTACTGCCAGTTTTGCTTTTCTTTATAAGTAGTATTGAGTCCAGCCACAGCATTTATAAGCCCTGATGAAGCGGGAGAGTTTAAACCCCTGAAACGCGTTGAATGCGATCAGGAGCTGTTTAGGACACCAGAAACAAAACCAGAAGTGACGTCAAACCTGGGAGGGCCGCAGTGTGCGTAGCGTGGATACATGTTTCAGACCGTATGAAAAAGTAGCAGTTACGCTCAAAAAAACATTTAGCCATGCTCCCCAAACTGATATCCCCCCAGGAGTGACGTCACTTCTGGTCCCGTGCAGTCAATGCGCTCCAAGGTGGCTCCAGGAATTCCAGTTTGGTCTCTGGTGTCCTTTTCAGCTCCTGACAGCGGCATCTGCTTTCTGGATCTTGAAGACTGGGGCTCAACCAGGGCTGGGGCAAGGATTTTTGCCGCCCTAGCCAAAATAAAAATTGCTGCCCCCCCTCATATGCTCTCCCACCCCCATCCCAAGTTGCTGAAGGGGTTAAAACTAGTGTTGCCTGGTGCTCCATCGGTCGGGGGAGGGCAGCAGACGGACCTGGCCACGGACCCCCCCATCACTCCAGTATCCAGTCCACACCATATCCCCCCCGGGCGCCAGTTCACTTACCTTGTTCCTCCAGACAGCGACGGCTTCCCCCTCAGTCTCCTCCATATCCCTTCTCGGAGGCTGTCTCCTCCTCCTCCTCCGCCAGGATGCCTTCTCCTTTGGCCAATTGGGAAACAGGTCTCAGGACCCGCTTCCTGATTGGCCGGGAGGAGAATCAGTGTGGCAATAGCAAATATTAATTTGCTATTGTCACACAACTGGGTGGGCTCAGGGCGCAGTGCTCTGCTCCTCAGGCCCGCCCTTTTTTGAAGCCTATTAGAGCCTTTGGCTCTAATCATGTGCTTCAAAAAAAAAAAAACCCTCATTGGAACCCATACATCCGGTGCCCTGCATGTAGATTAGAGGACCAGACCCCTGTGCTACTAACTGACAGCCCAGCCGCTACTGGTTAAAACCCCCTCAGTGACTTACGGTAAGTCACTTACCTCGGGTCAGGCTCGGCCGGTGCCCCCTGCTAAGTTGCGCCCTAGGCGGCTTCCTAGATCGCCTTACTGGTAGCGCCGGCCCTGGGCTCAGCAGCAAACAGCACTGGCTGGATTACATCCTCTAATCCTTATGCATCCTGTGACTTGCCAGTTGTGATTTTTTAATAAAGTTTTTTCCTTTATACTGTGCTTAGTGGGTACCCTCTGCTCTTTAACCCAATATTTAGATTCTCGATATTTACAGCACCCCCATATTACTGGATGGTATAAAAAATATATAATAAACCCTGGGGCTTCCAGTGCCATTGGTCTGTTTTCCCAAGCATGGTCTAATTCTAGGCAGTGGTAACATGTTAGAAATGATCTGATATGATGACACATTATTGTGTGTAGAGTTCAGGCAAATCGGTAACAGCTGCCAGTGTAATTATTTTTCCATCCTTCCCACATTTCTTTTTTTTTTTCAGATTTTTACAGTCTGTTCTTTGTATCTTTTTACACTGTGGCATGGCAATTTTCTGCATTAAACTTTTATCAACTGGACAAAAAAAAAAAGAAGCACAGCAAGAGGTCAAAAACACAAAGTTTAGGTGGACCTAACATTAGTTTAAGTGCAGCAAGCTATATAACACTTCAAGGTATTTATTATAGTAAAGTACTCTCACTGACAATGCCTTCATCGGCTTTCCTCTCCAAAAAGACAGCACCATCTTTGTTCATGCATCATCCAGGGTCACCATCTATTTCCTGAACTGAGAGGAAGGATTAGGGATGACACAGCCAGGTAAATCCAGGTGTGATCATAAATCAGAACTGAAGTCCTGCTGTAAAAAAAAAAAAAAAAGTACGCAGACATGTTCTTTTTGCAGAAGAGACATGCAATGCCTGCTCTCAGTCTCGCTGGCATTTTATTGCAGAAAAGACATTGCATGTCTCTTCTCTCAAAAGCTTTTGAGAAAGGAGCCGTGGGCAGCTCTGAAACGCGTTAGCCACGCCCAGTCCATGCCCTCTGTGCCAGAGGCGTAACTAGAACCTTCAGGGCCCTGATGCAAGAAACCATGAAGGGCCCCCCAGACCCCTGGCCGGGGCCCTTACCTTCAAGCCCAGGGCTCTTCCCACTAATCCTGGGGCTCTTTACACTCGTTGCATGGCCTTTTATTATGGTCCCGCAGCAGGATTCTTTCACAAGTTCTGCAATGGGCCCCCTTCCTGCAATCTTGGGGCCTCCCCACAGTGGTGCAATGCCAGGGTCCGGTCACAAGTGTGACCTTTGCGATCCTGGAAGTTCACCCACTGGTTTGCTACCGGGCCCCCTGGAGCATGGGGCCCGGTAGCGATTGCAACCCCTGCAACCCCTGTAGTTACGCCCCTGCTCTGTGCTAATGTCACAACCGACCAGGGACCCGGCGGCTCGTGCACGCGGTCTCGTGTAGCGGCGTGCTGGAAGCCTTCTGCTCTCCCCACCATCTGAACTGACATCTACACGGACCTTGCCGAGCTCCAGAAGCACTTCCTGTGTTACAGCCTCTTTGACCCCTGGAGGGTCTGACATGCACATATCATCCTTTGTCTTGTAAGTTGCCTATTTGTTTTAATAAAGCCACAGTCCTTTTATTACTGCACTTAGAGTGGCGCTCCTGTGTTTTTTGTTTTCACAAAAGGTAAGTATTAACTGCTTTAGTTCTTCATTAATTGCATAGTTACTTAATGGACTGCTGTTGAAGCTTACAATCACTGTAGTAGTCAATGCTACTATAGTGATAGCCAGAGGCGTAACTAGAACCTTCAGGGCCCCGGTGCAAGAAACCGGTCGGGGCCCTCCCCTTCAAGTCTGGGGCTCTTCCCACTGATCCTGGGGCCCTTTACTCTCATTGCGGGGCCCTTTATTACGGTCCCGTAACCGGGACCCTTTCACAAGTTCTGCAGTGGGCCCCCTTCCTGCCATCTTGGGGCCTCCCCACGGTGTGACCTGGAAGATCACCCAGTGGTGTCAGTAGTTTTTATTTTTGGGTATTTTAATTGTATTATTTTTTATAATTTTATTTCATTTTTTTTTACAATGTCTCTGACTATGACTCTGTCCATTCAGAAAAGGAAGGAACTGGTAAATTACAGATTTACCGACCTCTTCCTGGTTCTCTATTGTGACATCCCCTGCAGCAGCCGGCAGGAGAGGGGAGGGAGCACAGTGGGCGAGGGGAACCAGGGGAGCACAGTGGGGCCCAGAGACAGCAGAACACAAGTGAACTGGATAGGAGGAGTGGCGGGTGCAGCATACAGAGGAACCAATCTCCTCCATTTTCCTCCTGCAGCTACAGGAGGAAAAAGGAGGACAGTGATTTCTCTACATGCGGCCCTCTCCCCCCTTCCTATCCAGGTGTACAGGGGGCGGCACAGGCCCCTTGGTGCATGGGGCCCGGTTGCAATTGCAACCCCTGCAACCCCTGTAGTTACGCCCCTGGTGATAGCTGCAATCTTCTGGGTCCTGCGCTCTGATTGGACAAAGTGAAGAGGCAGGTCGTTAACATCAGGGTCTTCACCTCGCCCACCTCCACCTTGGCAACCCCACTGCATACTGGCCACAGGGGGTTGCGCCATTTATAGAAAGTCTTGTATTTTTTCAGTGAATACAAGGCATTCACTGATTGGACGAGATGGAGATCCTGATCACTGACCCACCTCACCAATCAGAACACAGGACCCGGGGGATCACGGCAATCACTGTAGTAGCCTACTACAGCAATCTCCATCTTCCAGGGAGGTCCATCAGGTATAAAATGTGCATACTTACATTGGTCCAAGCCGGACCAATTTACTATGCAATTAGGATAATACCTGGAGTTCAGCTTTTACATATGTCTGACACAGATCAGCCCCTTTTGCAGCCTCTAAACTCTGATCACTGGCGCAGAGGGACTGAGGAAATGCTTTCTCCGGCCTGCAGAAGACTCATGATATCATCTCAGCCAAGGCAAAGTCTTGAAGCGCCTTTAGGGAGGTTAACCTGCCATGAAAGTACAAAGTATCAGGGCCTGATCACCCTGGATTCATCAGATAATCTATTCTTAGGTGTGTTGTTTAGAAGCACCTAGTAAAAATGTCCTTCTTTCATTTCAAATATTTCATAAGAACATCAAATACAGTCAACGCGTTTCAGGGGAAAGGCTACCCCTTCTTCTGGGTTCAAACCTAAAGTCCATAGTACAATGTGAATGGAGTGACTTGATTAGCCAGCATATATATCCTCAAAGCAGCAAGGGTGGCTGACTGATCAGCAAGTAAAATGAGCATGCTGCTAACCACACACCAAATAACAAGGCAAAGTCAGTGCCATCCTAAGGGAAATTAAATGGCCCCGGGCAATGCAGTACACTGGGGCCCCACCTACACAATCACCCACGAGAATAAAAATGCAAATTATCGATAAGGCAATATTTATTAGTACAGCAGTGCCAGGCTAATGACAGCTTCCATGTTTGGCAGCTGGGTCCGGTGAACACACACACAGATGGGAGTCAGACTCGACTGTCCTGTGTGTGCCTGTTCCCCTGAAGGCAGACGGGCATTCCTGCAGTTGTGGGCTCCCCTTCCACGGTCCAACTGGCCTGACAGCAGCGCAAGGCCGACAGACGCTTGCCACTTGCTAAGTTCGGTGGTGGGATGCACACGGGAATCAGGACTAATGCTTGGTTGGGGCTGGGTCGCTGGGCAGGTGGGGCCTCGGGCAACTTCGCAGCATGCCCATTCGGTAAGATGGCCCTGGGCAAAGTCACTGGTCTGGACTGGAGCTTAAGGAGGACTTTCTAAATAATGCAGAGTTGAAAGATTACTAGGTCCCCTTTAGCATTAAAATAGGACCAGTACGGCAAAATGAAGAGCAATTATTCTACCCGATCTTTACAAATAGCCCCCGTGCCGCACACAGTATATGTTAGCTGCCTTGCCTGCTGCTTCCCCAAGGAAAGAAATGAATGCTTTCCATCCACGTCTAGCTGACAGCATATGTAATTCACAAATTCCAGAGCACGGGCTCTCTGGGAACATCTGTTTGTCAGGTAAGTGGCGTTTAGTAAAAGTACCTCAGCTTAAACTCCACCGCCCCCCCACACTGCATTCCCCTCCTTCCCTGCGGCCGCCCCCCGCCCCCCCACTCATGAGCTCAAGGGAGACGGGTGAAACTGGGGATGCCTTTCGGTGCCAAGCGAGGAGGGGGGGGGGGAGAGAGATAGATGAACAGAAAAATAGCCCACCCTCCTCCCCCTTGTTTCTTCTCCCAAAGCCTGGGATGATTTCCAACAGTTGTTCTTTAAATAATCAGGTCTGGACTTGCCCCCACCGACTCACCACAAAACTCTCGTAACTTTTTTTAAGCACTTTTCCAAATCGATTTTTAAGTTAAAATATGTCGTCATGGTCTCTTACGGTGGCTGGGACCTTTTGGAGGGCTTTGGGTTTTTTCCAGACCTCCCCTTGTTGCCTATGGGATGAGGCATGACCCGCTCACCCTAGTTGTGGACTGGCAGCTGCAAAAAATCTTCTGGATGAGGTCATTTATGGGGATTTTCATCCAGCTTGTGTCTTTATTTTCAATGGTACGCCAAGTGTTTAGTTTCATATGATGTGTTTATGATTATTTTTTTAATGTTTTACAGAAAACATTGAGCCATTTACATCATTTATATGCCCCACCGCAGTTATTCTTACCAACACACACAGTGGGGGGTAATATTTAGATCAGACTTTCTCAAAACAGAGGAACCCTTGAAATAACCTTCCAGTCTTCAGGGAACCACTTCTAAAACCCCAGCTACTGTATCTACAACTCAGGATACATTGGTGTGATGGTCAGTGGGAAGAATGCTTCTTACACTTGTGGTCATTGAGAAGGATTATCCCCTTACAGATAGCTAAAACAATCAATGGGGTCAGTGGGAAGTTATCTGAGAGTCAGACATTGCCCATTGCTCAAGGAACCCCTAGCAACCTCTGGTTGACAAACCCTGATTTAAATGGATGTGCAGGGCGGCACAGTGGTTTGGTGGTTAGCACTTTCACCTAGCAGCAAGAGGGTCGCTGGTTCGAATCCCAACCATGACACTACCTGCCTGGAGTTTGCATGTTCTCCCTGTGCCTGCGTGGGTTTTCTCCGGGTACTCCGGCTTCCTCCCACCCTCCAAAGACATGCTGGTAGGTTAATTGGATCCTGTATAAAAAAACTGGCCCTACTGTGTATGCATGTGAGTTAGGGACCTTAGATTGTAAGCTCCTTGAGGGCAGGGACTGATGTGAATGTACAATGTATATGTAAAGTGCTGCGTAAATTGACAGCGCTATATAAGTACCTGAAATAATAATGTGCAGGGCAAACTGAAGGAGACTCTTGAAATACCAACATATTTTTACTTACCTTTGTACGAGTCAGATCTTGGTTGATGGCATAATCTCTTCCCTCATGTGACCATGTTTGGGCACGGCAATTGACTGCTCTGGCCCGAGAATTGCATCTTGAGAAGGGGTCACATACTCCCCTATACAAATTATTTCAAGATGGCTGAAAGGTGAGTATAACTAATGGGCTTTCATGAGACTCTGCCACTTTGCTCTGAGTGGGCTCTGAGTGACAGAGTCTCTTTACACTGCCAGGATGTTTTTGGATTGTGGGAAGAAAAAAAAAAAACACTCACTTGAAACGGTTTAAGAGAACCTGGAGGAAAGAATAAACTTTGAGAGTCCTCAGAACAACAAAGCAGTGGTGAAGGAACAGTAGAGGTAAAGGACAGCCACCATGGGGTGCCCTTAAAGCGGAGTTCCACCCTAAAATTAAACTTACCTCCCATCTTCATGCCCAGGGTCACCTGAAAAACAAATGGATAATCGCAATTTTTGTTTTTTTTTTACTTACCTGGTTTAGAAGAAAATATATTCACTTTACTTCCTCTTCCTCCCCTCGGCGGCCACAGCGAGTCGTCACTTCCTGGCTTGCAATGATTCCTGGGAGCTGAACGTCATCGCTCCCAGGAAACAATGCGCCTGCACCGGCCCCGACGTCAGTTCCGGTGCAGGCACCGTCATACCTTGCTAAACAGCTTCTGGGCATTGCCAGAAGCTGTGCAGGGATGACGCTGCGGCACCGGAAGTGACGGCGGGGCCGGTGCAGTGCATCGTGGGACCGAAGAAGACGGAAGAGGACACAGAAGAGGATCGCGCTGGCTTCAAGCTGCCCACACCTGAGATGGCAGCGCTGGAAATACTTTTTCAAGGTAAGTATTTCTTCTAAAAGGTAAGTGCAACCCGGGACAGATCAGAGGCTATCCATTGTGGAATGCACTAGCCCTGACTGTCCCGGGGGTATTTTTATTAAAAAAAGCTTTCCCAGGGTGGAACTTCGCTTTAAGTACCTAGAGTGAAAGTAGCAGACCTTCTACTACCCATTGAGGCAGAGTGGTGCATATCTCCAAGCATTGGGTTGATCCCAACTTGGAGTAAAATTTAGGCCCTGTATACATTCCAGGTCTTGGATCCAAGGGATTCAATCCATTTGAATCAAAGGAGTTGATATGAAGACCAACAAAGGTGCTCACAGGAAGCAAAAGGTTTCTTCGCTTCAGCTCTGATCTTAATTTAGGTACTTTTTAAGGCCAGGTCAACTGCAGTCCATGCATTGGCTGGAGGTTTATGATGAATATGACAATTGAGTGAAGAGGAACAATGCCCAGTACAATTAGCTATTGTAATTTTAAATATACATATATATTTATCTCATAACATTAACAGTATAATAATTTACAGTATCATAAACTTTTAGCATGACCCTTGTATATTTAGCTGCGGTACCTGTTTAGGCACCCACTTCCTCAGCTAATTTTTATGGCATGGTACCTCTTGGAACCACAATCGAGGTGGTACTGTTTTACAGAGCCGTACCGTTCGGTTCCATGCAGTGGAAAAGCGCCACTGTACCGTACCGTACCGAACCGTTCCTACACCATACCATGCGGTACCAGCAGTGGAAAAGCACAAAAGCGAGCCGAACCGTTCGGTTCCATGCAGTGGAAAAGCGCCACCGTACCGTGCCGAACCGTTCCTACACCATACCATGCGGTATCAGCAGTGGAAAAGCACAAAAGCGAGCCGAACCGTTCGGTTCCATGCAGTGGAAAAGCGCCACCGTACCGTACCGAACCGTTCCTACACCATACCATGCGGTACTAGCAGTGGAAAAGCACAAAAGCGAGCCGAACCGTTCGGTTCCATGCAGTGGAAAAGCGCCATTAGTATAATTTGCAAAACCCTATTCAACTTTCTTAAAGCTTGTTAGGTCATATGGAAAAAGCCTCAAAAGTACTTGGAAAGCCTTTGTTAATAATGTGTAAAATACATGACTATATATCCAGTACATACATTTAATATCCTCTGAATGGCTTAAAAGGTAAAACACTTTAAACCACTAGGAAACCATGCCTATATTTTTTAGATCACTGAGTTAGCATCTAATGAAAGGTAATTTCAACCAGTAAACTTTCCTACCTTCCAAACCTGAATCTGTGATCTTGAGTTTTTCTTCCTCAAAGTCTTCAGACAATCTTAGCGGGCCTTCGGGCAGTTTGAAAGAAGTCACAGCAAGTGGGACCATATTTTGAGGCTCACTTTGAATGCAGTTCTTTTTCGGTGAAACCCCATTTCTGGAATCCAAGGCTGCATCTGGAAACCTCTGGTTTTGTTCGGTACCTTGCAGACAGGCCTTTGATGCTGAATGTCCATTCCCTTGTATTCTGGCATTGAAAGATGATTTTTCATAGCAAGAAGGTTCTTGAACAGTTTTGATTGGGTCAGCCAGGTGACCAGTTGACTTCTCATTGACACGTACATCTCTAACATACTGATTCTGAACATTATCAACTTTAGTAAAAGAATTTGCCCTCTGCATCATGGATCGGAGTCGGTCACTTGAGGAATGGAATTCAGATGGCTTCAGCTTATGGTTAAAGTTTGGCTCTTGAAGAGAATCCTGCTGGACAGAAGGTGGCAGACGAGAACCTGAATGAGATGACACTGGAGCCTTATAATTAAGAGAGCTTGACCTGCCAACAGATGCCATTTGTGGTTGACTTTTTAAAGTGACTTCTGTCTTCTCCTTGCTCACTTGGGAAGATATACCAGGTGTGGAATTGAGGCTAACTCTAAGCTGTGTCCGAGGCAATGGCCTATTAAATTGCTCTGGGGTGGATCCATTCGATTTTCCGAAAGAGCTATGAAGAGATAATGGGAACTTCTGAAGAGTGGTTTGTTGAAGAGGACCAAAGATGGGTGGTGGAGAAGGGGAAGAAGTCAGGTCACAATTGATGGGTGCACAATCAGTGGGAGGTGAAGAAGAGGATGACGATGAGGAGAATGAAGGCTCCCTGCTAATGGATTTGGCATTCCTTGAAGAAGATCGGTTGTAATCTGGAGTGGGAGAGCTCCATCCTTCTGATGGTGGATAGCCAGCATCTGGAGAAGGAACCAGGTCAGGAACATTGTCTTCAGCAATATGAAGGTCAAGAGATGGCAAAGAGCCATGGTTTTTAGTAGTCACGGGTACTAGACGGACCCCTGGCCGCTCGATCTCTGAGTGAAATACATTTCCATGTGATGAAAACTTTTTCAGGACTGGACTGGTCACATTAGAGATTGTGATACCAGAACCATGCTGGCCCACTGAATTCTGTGTTGGATGGATTGGCTGGAAAGGTTTTGTAGGTGGTGGACACTCTAAACTAGAAGTGGAACTGTGGAGACTTTCACTATCGCTGCCATGACCAGAGGATGAAAAGCCACTGGGATGAAGCCGAGTCTGGAATGAAGAAACTCTGGTGAGGCCTTGCCCTGCCGATCCATTGGTCTTGGCCATTTGCATCGTACCACGGTTAAAGGACAAACTGCTGGTGATCCTGCTTTTGAGAACTGGACTCTGGGACGGGCTACAGCTTGAGCTGATGCGAATACGGGACTGATAGAGTGGCTGGTGAGATCCAGTAGATTTTTGGCTGTCCCCATTGCTTGCTCTGGTCACACTATTTTGGCTTGGAGAGAAGGGAGAGCTATGTGTAGACGTTGGTGAAAACACAGGGGTGTCGTCAATGTCCTCCATGTCGAAAGACCTTTTCAATGCTGTGAACAAAAAAAAAATAAAAATAAATAAAGATAAAAAGGCATAATTATTACATACGCCAGAAAAAATGATAGCAAAATAAACTTTCACAAGCAAACAGAACTGAGTCATACAATGGGACTTTCCACACCTTGAAAAAGCATCTTTTGCTTTCTAATGTTGCAGATCAAACAAACCTAAGGTCAATCCCGCGGTTTTGTAGTGAGGTATTAAATCACTTTTACAGCTGGGACAAAGGCAGATTTGATCTCTCTTGTCTGAATACAAGAGATCATATCATTTCAAAATCTTCTAGTTTCTTAGATCAGTGAATCTCACAGCACAATTGATCCACCTAAATATGTAACCCAAACCTTGGTTAACCACTTTACCACCGGAGGATTTTGCTGTCTTACGTCTGGGCCACTTTTTGCGATTCGGCACTGTGCGCCTTTAACTGACAATTGCGTGGTCGTGCAACGCCGTACCCAAACTAAATTTACGTCCTTTTTTTCCCACAAACAGAGCTTTCTTTTGGTGGTATTTGATCACCTGTGCGATTTTTACTTTTTGCGCTATAAACAAAAAAAGAGCGTACATTTTGAAAAAAATAACAATATTTTTCACATTTTTTAAATGAAATTCCCCCCCAAAAAAATGTAAAAATTAAATTTTTTATCATTTTAGGCCAATTTGTTTTCTGCTACATTTTTTTGGTAAAAAAAATCACAATAAGCGTATTTTTATTGGTTTGCGCAAAAGTTATTGCGTTTACTAACTAAGGGAAAGATTTCTGTCGTTTTTGGTGGTTTTTTTTTTTTAACGAGTAATGGCGGCGATCTGCGATTTTTTTTGCGGGACTGCGACATTGCGGTGGACAGATCGGACCCTTGACTGACATTTTTGACACTTTTGGGGGTACCGGTGACATTACTACAGTAATCAGTGCTATAAATATGTGCTGTTACTGTAAAAATGACACTGGCAGGGAAGGGGTTAATTTTATTGGAGAGGGAGGGGTTAATGTATGCCTGGTGCTTACTGACGTGTGTGGGGGGAGGTGACTGAGTGACACAAGGACAGATCCAGGGTTCAGCTATGCTGAACCCTGCAATCTGACCCTGCCTGTCACTTAGGAGATCCGCCCGCTCTGTTTACACAAGCGGGCGGATCTCCAGATTTGATTCCCAGATGATCGGGGAAGAGCAGCGGTGATCACCGCCGCTCCTCCCCTGGCCCGACTCCCGCTGTGACTGAATACAGCTGGAGCGAGCCTCTGGCGGCGCGCATGCGCCGCCGAAGAGGGGGAGTTTCTGGCGACGTAGGTCTACGTTGTCAGACCTACAAGAGCCACTTTGCCGCAGTAAAGCTCTAGATAAGCTGCGGTAAAGTGGGTAAAATATAGCACACAATGGAAAGGGTGCAATATGTTCAATGCTTCTGTACTTGCCAGTTTATTCATCCTATAGATCGGCCTTTCTCAACATTATTCTCCAGGGGAACCATTAAAATAGTTTTTTCCACAATTCTTGTGGAACCCTTACTAAAACCAGTGGGGAAAATGTCCTTTACAATGGTGACCAGTAAGAAGATCTGCAACCCCTACAGTGGTGGTCAGAATGGCACCATTTACAGACAGCTAAAATGGTGATTGTGTCATGTTGTTGGTTTTGCCAACTAGCATTGTCCCCGGAACTATGCAGACACCATCAAACAGCGGGGTCAATCAGCCACAGCTCAAGGAACAGCTAGCAACCTCTGGAGGAACTACAATTCATGGAACCCGAGCTGAGATTGCCTGATTAAAACACGATTGCACTCAACAGTGTCTTGACTCTTTCCACATTTTTTGTTTTCTAAAAATTAATCTCATTTCATGTCTGCTGCAAAGCAGTAAGGGTGAATTCCCACCTAGAAATGGACTCTGTCTCTGCTTAGATTCGAGAACCCCAGCAGAGGTTCCCATGATTAGCTGTGAGAAGCCTCTGTAATCACTCCTTGGTGATTATGCCATAAAATGTGACCTTACTACTGTAAATACCAACAATGAGGTAGTCACCAGCAGTATCCGACTAGACTTAAACCTGGTACACACAATGAGATTATCGTTTGAATGATCGTCCCTTTTTCTTTTCAATGCTAGTCTCCATATTAATAATAAAGAGATTACTAATGTTATAAAAATTCTCATACGACAGAATAAAAATTTGGAAGTGATATGATATTGTATTTTATTTTCGGATGAAAACTGTACTGATTAAAAGAAAATTGTATGGTCTGGTATCGTACGAGAAACATTTTCGTGTTTGTCCCATCAGATAATTTCGCACGACCTGCCGTGATCGGCTCTCAAAAGCTGTGTACTAACGATCAGATTATCGTACGATCGATTCGAAAGTGGTATTTTTTCATACAACTTTCTGATCCTGTGTTCAGGCCTTTGGGCAGGCCATAGATGATGCAATTTTCTTTGGTTGCAGGAAAGTAAATCACTCGATACCCGCATCAATGATGGGGAAATCCCTTCCTCAGACCTATTGTGTTCTCCTGGCTGGGAGGCGCGGGGAGCCTTCCTTGCTCGGAGAGCACAGTGATTATTGCTAGCGGCTCTGGCATGGAAAACTCTGACATGCAGGTTAAACCCAAGTTGATTGATGGATTGACTGGGGTACAATCAGCCTACCCATAGATGGTTTGAATCTCAACCGGTTTAGCATCTATAACCGGCTTTATATACTTGCTATGCTTTCTAAATTACTATTAAATATCCTAAAAGCAGGGCTTTTTTTCTCAGATAATAGGTGCAGGAACCCCCCTTTCTGAGTCACCCCTTGTCTCCGCCCCCTACACACCTCCTGCACAATTCCTTGGTTCCGCCCCCTACCCACCTCCCAAGTACTGCTCCTTTTAGAGAATACAGAACCATGTAACAATTGTGGTAATACTAAGTAATTTGTATGGAATTTGTTAATAATAACAAGAAAAACAGTAAACTAGATCACATGCGCCAGCAACAACTGACCCCCTCAGCAACAATGAACCACCCGGAAGAAAATACCCCCTCCCCTAGCAACAAAAGATCTCCAGCAGCAATAACAGCTCCCCCTGCAGCCAGCACCAATAGACTCTCCAGCAGCCTGCAGCAATAGACCCTCCCCCAGCAACAATGTATCACTCGCAACAAAATACCCCCTCCCCCAGCAACAATAGACCCCCAGCAGCAACAACAGATTCCCTGCAGCCAGCATCACTAGATCCCTCCCAGCAACAACTGACTCCCAGCAACAGTGGAACCCCCACCAACAATAATAGACCTCCTGAGCAACAGTAGACGCCCCTCCCCACCCCGCAAAAGTAGATCTCCTCCAGCAACAATAGATCCCCCCAGCAGCTAGCATTAATAGACCTTGAACCCCTTGCCATTACATACAGTCAGTGCTGGAGGTGCCGGAACTGCGTTCCCACTGAAAAAAAGCCCTACCTAAAAGTATGACTCCAGCCATAACTTTATTACTAATTTTAGACAGAGTGAGTGGGGTGAGGTCTGTTCTCATCGTTCTCTATTTTCCCATTGGGGGAAATCTAACCTCACGTTTTGTCCTGAGGACCACTGTCCCTAGGACAAAAACAAATGAACAATCCAAAAATGTAACGGTTGTTATTAAAACCAGGGTAGAAGGGAAATCCTCCAATCAGGACACCTGTCCCAGTGACATCTGTCAACGGCAAGATTTTCCTTCCTTTTCGAAAATATGTCTACTTACTTCCCGTTGTGTCTCCGGGGGGTAGGGCAGGAAATTTTCCAAGTGGGGGTCACAGAAAGCAATAAAACCTTGACAGAGGTTCCGTTATGTTGGCCATACATGGCTCAAATTTTGGCTGATTCAGCAATTGGTGGCCCAGTTGGCACCACTCAGCTCGCCAAACTTAGATTGAAAAATCAAAGGAGTTGGGTGGACAATAATTATTATTATTATATAGTATTCATATAGCGCCAACAGTTTACGCAGCGCTTTACAACTTGAGGGTAGACAGTACAAATACAATACACTTTAATACAGTAGGAATCAGAGGACCCTGCTCCTTAGAGCTTACAATCTAAGAGGGACGGTCAAGATTAGCCAAACAGTGACTGCATACAATCAGATACAGTTACTGTTTGGGTATCATACAGCCGTGGCTGTTTGAATACAATAGCAAGCAGCAGAGATTCCTCCATCCATTCATTCATGTTTAGCATGGATGGAAGATCTATGCGTGTATGGCTAACCTTACACTTATGCCTCGTACACACGCATCGATTATTGGCCGGGAATTTTCGGCCAACGTCCGATCTGCCGATTTTCGGCTTGTTAGTATGATGCTTCCGACAACCGACTCCGACTTTTCGGCCGAATAAAATCTGGTGTGCAGGTTATAAACTTTTGTTGGCCGTCAACACAACGGCCGATTTTCCGTCAGTCAGTACAGATTTCGGCAGACAAAAATCTGATGAGCAAGACTGGGCATGCTCAGAGATGAAAAAACACACGGAAAGTAAAGCAGCACATGACATCACTTCTGACGTAGATTTTTGTTGGCCGAGAAAATTCGTGTGCAGTCTAGGCACATTCCAACCAACACAACACCACTCTGGACAAAAGTCGGACGATCGGTCGGCCGATAATCGTTGCGTGTGTACGAGGCATTACACTAAAGCTCAAACAGAACAAACGGCCATTGAAACGAAAGCGGCATTCCAAGTTTCTTGCTCAACAGGGAGAACTCAGAACAATACGACTAATTATAAAAACAGCAATCCCTATTTCGAAACTTCACGTCCATCTCCAAGAGGTCCACAGCCAGTCCATATAAGGTGTTATCGTAAGGGGCGAAGAAGAAGCCAGGAACCTTACATAATAACATAGAAACTTTGAAAGCCACAATATCCTCTCTCCATTAAAGGTACGAACAATGGGGGTCTGTGTACGAGGAATGTGGGCAGAAGCGCACAGCTGTGGCAGACATTTGTCTGTCAGTAGTAGTCCCTCTATGATTCTTTATATAGACAACTTGTATGTTCTTCATAAATAGAAGCAAAACCAGGAAAAAAAATTCTACTAACTGATCATCGTTGTTTTTTTCTTTTCCCCAGAATGGATGCAGAGCTCTAACGTTCAGCGATGGACGCAATAAGAGAAACAGATATAAAGGTCACAAATAATGCATTTTGCTGCCCGTGCTGTTTTTGCACACCCTAAACATTCTATACTTTATGAAAGTAGACACCCTAGAAAATAAAATAGTGGCCTTTCCTACGTTTTACGTAACAGAGGGGACATGATAGCGATTTACAAATACCTCAGTGGGGATCCCAGCATAGAAAAAAAACGATTTAGTCTCAAGGAGTGTAAGAGGATACGTGGCCACACAATGAGATTAGAGGAGAAGCGGTTTAACCTTAACCGGTTGCCGACCGCCGCAAGTACATATACTTGTCCCGGCCAGGCAAAGTGACGTATGGGTACGTCACTAGCCTGTCACTAGATTGTGAGCCAATAGCGGGCGAGCACGCGCCCGTGGAGGCGCGCGCCCGCCCCGGCTCGTTCCCTAACAAGTCAGTGCGAGTGACCGGCAGACATGATGTCCGCCGGTCACTCGCGATCGTGCGCCGTGAAGGGAGAAAGGCAGGCGGCTAATGTAAACAAGCCGCCTGTCTTTCTCCCCTGTGTAAAAATGGAGATCAGACGGTTCTACTATGTAGGACCGTTGATCCCTGTTCTTACACTAGTAGCCATGTCCAATCACAGTTAGAAACACGCCCCTAGGGACATACTTAACCCCTCCTTCCCCAATAAAGTTAACCCCTTCCCTGCCAGTGTCATTTTTACAGTAACAGTGCATTATAGCACTAATTACTATAGTAATGTCACTGGTACCCCCAAAAGTGTCAAAAATGTCAGTCAAGGGTCCGATCTGTCCGCCGCAATGTCGCAGTCCCGCAAAAAAAAATCGCAGATCGCCGCCATTACTCGTTAAAAAAAAAACAACAAAAATGACAAAAATCTTTACCTTAGTTAGTAAACGCAATAACTTTTGCGCAAACCAATCAAAATACGCTTATTGTGATTTTTTTTACCAAGCATATGTAGCAGAAAACAAATTGGCCAAAAATGTTAAAAAATTTAGATTTTTACATTTTTTTGGGGGTAATTTCATATAAAAAATGTGAAAAATATTGTTATTTTTGCAAAATTGTCGCTCTTTTTTTGATTATAGCGCATGATCAAAAAATCGCACAGGTGATCAAATACCACCAAAAGAAAGCTCTGTTTGTGGGAAAAAAAGGACGTCAAATTTGTTTAGGTACAGCGTCGCACGACCGCGCAATTGTCAGTTAAAGTCACGCAGTGCCGAATCGCAAAAAAAACCCTGGTCAGGAAGGGGGTAAAATCTTCCGGGGCTTAAGTGGTTAAAGCGGTGTTCCAGCCTCACCCCCTCACCCTCTAAAAATTAAAAGTCAGCAGCTTCACATACTGTACACATACTGTAGCTGCTGACTTTTAATATTAGGACACTTACCTGTCCTGAAGTGAGGGAACCCGGCAGTGAAGCCTTGCGGCTTCACGGGCGGGTCCCTAATGCGCATTCGTGAAGAGCGCTGCGCATTCGGATTGGCTCGGCGGCTGGGGGAGGAGGGGGCCAAACTTCAGAGGGACAGCCCCGTAATGCCATCTCCCAGAAGTGGGGAAGGGTACCTGTCTAAAACAGGTACCCGTTCCCCCCGAAAGGTGCCAAATGTGGCACAGGAGGGGGGGAGGAAGCAAATGAGCGGAAGTTCCACTTTTGGGTGGAACTCCGCTTTAAGCTACGTAAGGGGTTCTTCACTGAAAAGGTGGTAAAAATGCGGAACTCTCTTCCACAATTGGTGGTATCAACTATCGGCGGGGAGTATTGCTACTTTTAAAAGTCTCTTGGACCTGCCTCTCAAAGATCACAACATTCAGGGTTATGGGAAATTAATATCGTCACTGACGCACACCTACACAGGTTGAACTGGATGGACTGTTGTCTTTATTCAACCTCAACTACTATGTAACTATGTAACAATGAAATGCAAAATTTAAGTAAAAAATACAAAAAAGTTAATTATCCACCTAACGACCGCCCCATAGCAGATTTACTGCTACAGGGCGGCCGTTCTGCGCTTGATCATCTATATATATACCTGATTCTGCATTTCCGCCTAGGGGGCGCACCACTGGCCTGTCGTATGTGCTGTTAATAGTCACAGCAGGAGCTGATCAGAAGGTGCCGGCCAATGGATGTCTGCCGATACCCACCGATCATGGGGAAGACACACAGGGCGGAGCTCCTGGGGCAGAGCTCCATTCTGACAGAAGGGATGCGATGGATTTTCTTTCCCTGCAAAGCAGGGAAAGAAAATCCATTGCATCCCTTAGTAAAAGCTGCACACAAAGTACACAAAAACACTGAATAGGCACACATTTAACCCTTTGAACGCTCTACATGTTTTACCCCCTTCCCAGCCAGTGTCATCAGTACAGTGACAGTGCATATTTTTTAGCACTGATCACTGTATTTGTGTCACTGATTCCCACAATGTATCAAAAGTGTCAGTCAGCGTCCCATTGTCCACCACAATATCACAGTCCCCCCTATAAGTCGCTGATCGCTGCTATTACTAGTAGAAACTAAATAAATAAAAATTCCTGTTTATATCATATAGTTTGTAGACGCTATAACTCTTGCGCAAACCAATCAATATACGCTTATTGGGATTTTTCTTTTACCAAAACTATGTAGCAGAATGCATATTGGCCCTAAATTGATGAAGAAATTTGATTTTTAAATATCTTTTATTGAACATATTTTATAACAGAAGGTAAAAAATATTGTTTTTTGTTTTTTCAAACTTTTATGTTTATAGCGCAAAAAATAAAAATCGCATAGGTGATCAAATACCACCAAAAGAAAGCTCTATTTGTGGGGAAAAAATTACATAAATCTTATTTGTGTACAGAGTTGCGAGACTGCGCAATTGTCAGTTAAAGTAATGCAGCGCCTTATCGCAAAAACCGGCTTGGCCATAAATGGGGGGTAAATCTTCTGTAGGTCAAGTGGTTAAAGAGCACATAAACATGATATATTACCCTTTTTTCTTGTTAACCACTTTAAGACCGGAAGGATTTGCCCCCTTAATGACCAGGCCCTATTTTGTGATTCGGCACTGCGTTACTTTAACGGACAATTGCGCGGTCGTGCGACGCTGTACCCAAATAAAATTGATGTCCTTTTTTCCCACAAACAGAGCTTTCTTTTGGTGGTATTTGATCACCTATGCGATTTTTATTTTTTGCGCTATAAACAAAAAAACAGCCACAATTCTGAAAAAAAAAATATTTTTTCACTTTTTGCTATATAACATTCTCAAAAAAAAAAAATGTAAAAATCAAAATTTTTTAACATTTTAGGCCAATTTGTTTTCTGCTACATATTTTTGGTAAAAAAAAAAAAAATCACAATAAGCGTACGTTGATTGGTTTGCGCAAAAGTTATCGCGTCTTCTAACTACGGGAATGATTTATGTCATTTTTATTGTTTTTTTTTTTTTACTAGTAATGGCGGCAATCTGCGATTTTGTACAGCGATTTGCCTTAGGGCGGTCGTTAACTGGTTAAAATATAAAATATGAGTGAATAGATACCCAACATGTCAAGCCTTAAAATTGTCTGCGCCCGCGTACCGTGGCCCTCCCACCTCTCCTGCAGCTGCGGCACCTCCCTCATCTCCGCCCCTACCTTGTCCCAGCAGTCAGCAGCAGAGAGGAGGACAGAACTCTTCCGCCAGCTCCTGGGCTTCTCCGTGCAGCCGCAGCACCTTCTCATTCCTGCCTCCCCTGGTCTCATCTCAGCGTTCAGCAGACTCCAGCAGCTGACTCCAGCCCTCTTCTCGTCCTTCTCCAGACCCTGCACTTTCTGCTTCCCTGCTCCATCCCCAGCTTCTTCCCCACAGCAGCACAAGGTAAGGGGGTGCACTGTGATGTAAGGGAAGGTGGGGGACTCTTGACTTACGATGGTGGGGACAATGTCATCCAACGCCCAGGGCAAGGAAGCCAAAACTGTGCCCCCCCCTTTCCTTAGGGTTAAGGCGCCCCCCCATCCCTGCAATAAACCATTGCGCCCAGGGCAACCGTCCCTCCTGCCCACCCCTTGTCACAGGTCGCCCCCGAAGTCGTGCCGCGGTAGTGTGAACCAAAACTAAGAGGAACAGACAGGTGAGCTCGCCAGTCTTCTACTTCTCCTTTCACTGACCAATTAACCACTTGACGTCTGCTCACATTGCTGCTACTGCAGCAATGTGGCTCGTTATCGTTCAGCGACGTAGACCTACGTCGCTGGACTCCTCCCCCTGTAGGCGGCGCTCGCGCGCCGCCGGAGGCGCACTCCCACTGTATTCAGTCACAGCGGGAGTCGGGCCAGGGGAGGAGTGGCGGCGATCGCCGCTGTTCTTCCCCGATCGTCGGGGAATCGAGTGTGGAGATCCACCCGCTTGTGTAAACAAAGCGGGAGGATCTCCTAAGTGACAGGCCGGGTCAGATTGCAGGGTTCAGCATAGCTGAACATCTGATCTGTCCCTGTGTCACTCAGTCACCTCCCCCCACACACGTTAGTAAGCACCAGGCATACATTAACCCCTCCCTCTCCAATAAAATTAACCCCTTCCCTGCCAGTGTCATTTTACAGTAACAGTGCATATATATAGCACTGATTACTGTAGTAATGTCACTGGTACCCCCAAAAGTGTCAAAAATGTCAGTCAAGGGTCCGATCTGTCCGCCGCAATGTCGCAGTCCCGCAAAATAAATCGCAGATCGTCGCCATTACTCGTTAAAAAAAAAAACACCAAAAATGACAAAAATCTTTCCCTTAGTTAGTAAACGCGATAACTTTTGCGCAAACCAATCAAAATACGCTTATTGTGATTTTTTTTACCAAAAATATGTAGCAGAAAACAAATTGGCCAAAAATTTAAAAAAAAATGATTTTTAAAATTTTTTGGGGGGGAATTTCATATAAAAAAATGTGAAAAATATTGTTATTTTTTCAAAATAAACGCTCTTTTTTTGTTTATAGCGCAAAAAGTAAAAATCGCACAGGTGATCAAATACCACCAAAAGAAAGCTCTGTTTATGGGAAAAAAAGGACGTAAATTTTGTTTAGGTACGGCGTCGCACGACCGCGCAATTGTCAGTTAAAGTCGCACAGCACCAAATCGTAAAAAGTGGCCTGGACGTAAGACAGCAAAATCCTCCGGTGGTAAAGTGGTTAAAGATCTGTAAATGAACCACTGGAAGAAACTTTCAGAATGACTTTCTATTATAAGACATAGAGCCACGACCATCTGTACCCTTTATTGTGAAAATCCATCCTTAAGTTCCAGTCTGGTGACTTTTCCGAGGCTTAGATGATGTCCTCGTTCTGCTGCAGGCAGGAGGGAGCATTTCCTCAGTCTCCTCTGCCCCAAGGATCAGACCGCAACGTTCTAACTTTGTAGCAAGTTACACATTGAGACCCTGCAACAGGGGCTGATCTGTGTCAGACATTTGTGGATACAGCCAAGAACTGCACAGGCATTGGGATTTACATGAATGAGTCATTACTGAGCTTTCAACTCCATTGAGGAAGTAGAGAATACAGACCCGGCGCAGCCTTTCCAGAGGTCAGGTCTTGTGTAGGAAAAAAAAAAAAAAAAAAGTCTTCAATTGACATACAACTGACATGTACTGAGCTAAATTCTCTCCTACCCGCAGGCCTGACTACACTGATGGAAGGGGTCATGTGCAAACTTGTGAGCCAGGCACGTCTGCCGACATTACAGAGGACAGCCAGAGATCTACTCGGGGGTTATGTATGTACAGAAGGGACACGCTAAATCAACAAGGCTGCACATCGTGTCACTCACAGATCTGAAGTCTTTATTCTTGACAGCATACATGTGGGAACATATTCTGTATGGTGACCCCGCTTTCCGAGAGGCAACAATTGTATTTAATAAATGCAGTGAATGTGGCCTGGTATCATCCTCCTGCAGTTCCTGTACAGCAAGGCTGAAGTGTGAGAAGAAGCAGCACAAGGAGTGAGTCAGCACTGACATGGAAACATGCTGATAGGAGGAGAGAGCAGAGTGACAGAGAGATGAGTGCATCAATGTGCTGCTTCTCCTTTCACTGTCCGGACACAGGATGGGGGCTTGTCCGGGATGACCTGGCCATCAGAGTGAGGACATCTAGTGGCAGAAAAAGAGTACTGCGGGGAGGGGAAATCTCTGGAATATTGCAACATTTTTTTTATTAGATTTTCATGTTTAACTCGTTCTGGTTTTAAGTACTCTTAAGGCCCCTTTCACACTTGTGCGACTTCAAAGCCGCGCAATTTTACGTGACTTTTTGCTGCGATTTTCCTGCGATTTTGATGCGAGTTTGACTGGGCTTATAATGTCTTTTACTCACTAAAGACATCAAAATCATGGCAAAAGTAGTACAGGGCCTACTTTGAAGTCGGTGCGACTTCAAGTCGCACAGATATGAATGGGGAAATTGGAAATCATGGAGAACGACTTGTCATGCGATTTTCAGTCCCAAATCGCATGACCATTTGCACAGTTTGAAAGGGGCCTTAATACTAACTAGATGTCTTTTAGTTTGCTAAGGTAATCTGCGACATAATCTATCAGCTTTTTTTTTTTTTTTTAATAAAATACTTTTTTTTTTTTTTAAATAATTTTTTTGGAGATGGGTGCTGCTGATCTCCTGCGGACTCTTTGCAGACACTTCTTGCCTACATGAAGCCAGTGATGGCTATATTACATATTTAACCACTTGCCAACCGCCCGCCGCAGGTATACTGCGGCAGGCTGGCTCAGCTACGCCAACCACGGCGGTTCGCGGGAGCGCTCCCGGGGGCAAGCGTGCGCCGCCACTAGGCAGCAGGGAAGCCGATCTACGGGGGCCGGCGGGCACAATTGCCGTCGCGCACGCACGATCGCTCCCCGCTTAGAGAGAATGACGGCCTGCTGTTGTAAACACAGCTGACCATTCTTCTCTCTGAAATGATCACAGAGCCCCTGTGTTACTCCTATATAGGATCACAGGTCTCTGTATTCCTTTCACAAGCCCCTCCCCCATACAGTTAGAAAGCACCCCCCTAGGCTCACACTTAACCCTTTGATCGCCCCTGGGTTAACCCCTTCCCTGCCAGTGTCATTATTACAGTAACAGTGCATATTTTTAGCATTGATTACTGTAGTAATGTCACTGGTCCCCCCATAAGTGTCACTTAGGGGTCCGATCTGTCCCCTGCAATGTCGCAGTCCCGCTAAAAATCGCAGATTGCCGCCATTACTAGTAAAAAAAATAAATAAATAAAAACAACATAAATCTTTCCCGTAGTTTGTAGACGCGATAACTTTTGCGCAAACCAATCAAAATACGCTTATTGGGATTTTTTTTACCAAAAATATGTAGCAGAATACAAATTGGCCTAAAAGGATGAAAAAATTAGATTTTTAATTATTATTATTATTATTATTTTTGGGGGAATGTTATATAGCAGAATGTGAAAAATATTGTTTTTTTTTTTTTCCAGAATTGTCGCTATTTTTTTTTTTTTTTTTTAGCGCAAAAAATAAAAATCGCAGAGGTGATCAAATACCACCAAAAGAAAATTCTATTTGTGGGAAAAAAAAGGACATCAATTTTATTTAGGTACAGCGTCGCAGGACCGCGCAATTGTCCGTTAAAGTAACGCAGTGCCGAATCGCAAAAAACGGCCTGGTCATTAAGGGGGCAAATCCATTGGTTAAATCTGACCTCCGACCTTCCCTTCAGTTTTGCACAGTTGTACTGGCTCTTCTCCTGTACTGAAATGACCTACTCTGATTTCACCGCACACTGTGAGCGGCTCACAATGTGCATCAGAAACTGCAGCAAGTCAGATAGACCCCGCCGCATTTCCTGGCTGGAGATTTTCCAGCATCATCTAGCACTTTCCTCCCCAGCCCGACTGTCCTGGGCCCGCTCCCTTCATTAAATTAATGTAATTTCTTTCAGACACATGTGGGTGTTACCTGGGGCTGTCTGTATGCAGATGTGCCTGCCTAGGAATGCCTGCTCCATCCAGCCTGACATTCAGCCATCAAGGCATTTTGATATTTACATAACTCCTCCCACTGCTTGCACCAGGCCTAAGGGCTCTCAAGAAGAGAACGGGGTGCTTGTCAGGAACTGGATCCCCTGCTGGTGGACACTGGTATAACACCCTTTAGATTTGGGAACTACAGTGCTACTGTTCTATCAGACACCACTACCTATCAGATTCTGCAACCGGAAGTGACGTTCGGACGAGAAAAACTTACTGTGCATGCGCCATGCGTTCCAACATGGCCGCTATGCGTTCCAATAGGTTTCCTAATGTGACAGAACACAAAGCAGCGGCTTGAATTTTACATTTATTTTAGCAGTAAACTCACCTTATAGACTGAATAACAGTATTACATTTCTATTATTATTGTAATATAGTAAATATAGCGAGAAACCTGCAGGTAGAAGGTGGTGACGGCCATCTTGGTACACCCCGCACTGCTCAGCGACAAACTGATTATATAGTGAAATAGACTATGTCACCCGGTCGCGGTGAAATAGTCTATTTCAGTATATAAGGTGAGTTTACTTCTAAAATAAATGTAAAATTCAAGACTTGCGTGGGTGTAAGAAGATGTCCGCCGCTGCTTCGTGTTCTGTCACATCTATTGGAACGCATGGCGCATGCGCAGTAAGTTGTTCTCCTCCGAACATCACTTCCGGTTGCAGAATCTGATAGGTAGCGTTATTCTGATAGAACACCACCAGTAGGAGATCCAGTTCCTGGCAGTGCTGTGATGTGTTCAGGAAGCTGTGTACAGCACCCTGCTGGCCCCGCCCACCAACCATGATCTGCTTGCATTGCATAGAAAAGCACAGGGAGGCGGTGATGGCATCACTGCGTCTAAAAGAAGATGAAAATGGAAAGGTTTTATTTGAAAATCTCATTAGCATGTCAACGACGGTAAGAGGGAGGAACAAGGGAAGGCAAAAAATAAACAGAATAAACTTCAGCTTTAACTAAACCAGTAATTTTAGCTTTTAACTAAACCAGGCCTGAGTGTTTTCTCCCCCCACACATTGGGTTATTAGTACATGGCCAGCATGGAAGAAATCAAGCTTAGCAAAAATCTCCTATAAAGTCCAAAACTTAAAAGCAAAGCACTTATCTAAACAACAAAAGAGCGTTTGGCACAAAGCACTTGACTGATTAGTAGAAATGGAGCTGAACATCAGATTGCGGCACAGATAACTGCAAGGAAAATAAACTCTGCAACACTCCCGTCCCCTCCGGACATAAAAGGATTTCAAAAAAAGGAACTTCATCATTAAAACTATTGTGCCCACTAATGTCCTTCCCCTGGGGCAACAACACAACATATGGCGGCCATGTCTCTAACACCAAGCTGCAATACGTCACCGCAACAGACTTAACCCATTGCATGGACTGGGCTACATAATATCTTAGGCTGGCCATACATGTTCAATTACCTTGTACAAGTTTTCTTTAGATTTACCAAAAAACATATAATATGAGGTCACAACTATACAACTTTCAATTGTATCCAATTAGGCAGGCCCTTGCACTACATAGTTTAAAGTAGAACTTCACTCTCCCAATCAGCATTGATTTTAGTCAATCCTCCGGCTGCTAGCATTAGTAAATAGATAGGAAAGTATATCACATTTACTTGTTTTATACTCTTTTTATATTTCTTTAGTTACTTCCTGGTTTCTTGCCTAGGCAAATGATGTCATACATCCCAGGAGTCTTGAGGAGAGGAGGAGGGGTTTTCTCAGCTAAGCACACTTTCCTGTCTGCATGGCTGAGCTAAGGGCAGATAGATTCCTGGATGTAAATGGTACATGAATCATCTGCCCTACTCAAGATGGCCATGGCCAGAAATACTGGGGGGGGGGGGGGGGTGTTTTTCAAATTAAAGCATAGAAAGATGGATGGATGGGGGAGTTGGCATTGAATATTAACAACTTCTGGACCGGAAGATTTTCCCCCTTAGTGACCAGGCCATTATTTTGCGATTCGGTACTGCGGTATTTTAAACGGACAATTGCACGGTCGTGCGACGCTGTACCCAAATAAAATGAATGTCCTTTTTTTCCCACAAATAGAGCTTTCTTTTGGTGGTATTTGATCACCTGTGCGATTTTTATTTTTTGCCCTAGAAACAAAAAAAGAGCGACAATTCTAAAAAAAAAAAAAAAACAATATTTTTCAGTTTCTGCTATTTAAAGAGGTTGTAAACCGAGAAAAAAAAATTTTCTCTTCTTTACATCCTGAAAGAGAAACACATAATGAGCTAGTATGCATCGCATACTAGCTCATTATGAAATACTTACCTTAGAACGAGCCCCCGCCGTGCCGTCCGCTTACCTGTATGACGGGCGACATGTATAGTCGCCCGTCTTCCGGGATCGCGGCATCCGGCCATCTGATTGGCCGGAGCCGCGGTGACGTCACTCCCGCGCACGCGCGCGGGAGCCGACGGTCACGGCACGGGGCTCTGAAGGAACGGCACGATCTGCCGTTCCTTCAGAGCGCATGCGCCAGTGACGTCACTGGCTGCATTAAAGGTAAATATCTCCTAGACGGTGCATGTTTAGGAGATATTTACAGTACCTATAGGTAAGCCTTAATATAGGCTTACCTATAGGTACAACTTCCTGAGGAGGGTTTACTTCCTCTTTAACAAAAATTTTATAATCAAAATTTTTCATCCTTTTAGGCCAATTTGTATTCTGCTACATATTTTTGGTAAAAAAAAAATCCCAATAAGCAAATTTTTATTGGTTTGCGCAAAAAATATTGCATTTACAAACTAGGGGAAAGATTTATGTCATCTTTATTTATTTATTTATTTTTTACTAGTAATGGCGGCGATCTGCGATTTTTAGTGCCGGTTCACACTACCGCGGCACGACTTCGGGGGCGACCTGTCAATGCAAGTCGCTCCCATGTCGCCCCGAAGTAGTACAGGAACTATTTTCTAAGTCGGAGCGACTTGAGTCGCTCCTATTAGAACGGGTCCTGTAGCACTGCATGGACCGTGACTTGTCAGGCTGACCAGTGGCCTGACAAGTCATGGTAGTGTGAATGGGCACTTAGTGGGACTGCGACATAGCGGCGGACAGATCGGACCCCTAACTGACATTTTTGACACTTTTGGGGGGGACCAGTGACATTACTACATTAATCAGTGCTAAAAATATGCACGGTTACTGTAATAATGACACTGTCAGGGAAGGGGTTAACCCAGGGGCGATCAAAGGGTTAAATGTGAGCCTAGTAGGGAGGGAAATCTGATAGAACACCGGCCCCATGGATCCGCTTCCCCACTGGCAAGTGGGTGCGTGCACGTGCATCCGGTGGCGCGCGCACGCCCCCCAGGATCGCTCCCGCGAACTGCTGTGCAGGTACGGCGATTCATGGGAACCTGCTGCTGTATAACTGCGGCGGCTGGTCGGCAAGTGGTTGAACCTCTAGTTTTCTATGGAATTTAGAGGATATGACAACTACACCACATTTCCCCATCTTCCATCACCAACTCCCATCTTCCATCGCACTACAGCGCATCACAACACGCTGTTGTGCATAGAGTTGAATAAAGTGCTGTTTTGTGACATTTCAATAAAGTTACAAAAATGTAAAAAAAGAAAAACAGTGTGATGCCTTGTTCTCTGTGCCCTGTTCACAGCATATAGTTGTGTTGTGTCAAAATGGCGCACTCTGAATGGTACGGCGGCAGGCAAAGGAGGAGGGGGGCCGGACTTGTGATGTACTTTGCCGTGGCCTAGCCCGCCAGAAGTGGGGATGGCTACCTGTCAAAAACAAGTACCAGCTCCTCACTCCCCCCCCCCCCCCCAAATGTGGCACCGAAGGCGGGAAGCAATCAGATAAGCGGAAGTTCCACTTTTCGGTGGAACGCCACTTTAAAAAAAAGTAAACGTAATGCTCCCCACCATTATTGCACAACGCACATCAGCGTGCTTACACTATATATGTATCATAATGAGCGCCCTCAGGTGTGAACGGACCATAATACAAAATATTACACAAAATGGCTGCCCATACTGTCCCATAGCTCAAATTTATCTCTGTTGTATTGGGAAAAAGCTTGAAAACACAGAGCCGACTCTCTCCATGCGTCCAGGAAGTGGGACACATGGCCCCCCATTTTCCGCTGCTCACTCCCACTTCCAGATGCACTATGTTTAATAACACAACAAAGGGAAGCAGCGGGCCTGGGATGACCTTTGTAGCCCCACTTAGAGCCTGTGAAGAGAGGAAGTGTAATAGGAGTCTGTCTCAGCGGCCCTCTGTCTGAGGTGAATCCCTCTCCCTTCACAGAGGGGGGAAGACGCTAGACAGACGCCATGTTTATTTCCTGTCAGAGATAGCGGGACAGGCCCACAACAGGAACTCCTGACAGAAAGCACTGATAACCAATGAAGTATTGATTATCTTGTTGTACATGGCACCATAACTGTGTCTTGTTCTCTCTTCACAATGGTTTAAGACATTAAAAACATAAACATTAAAACAGCAGCCCATCTGTGCTAGTAGCGCCAAAACCTTTAAAGTATAATTAAAGCTCAAACTTTTCTTTTCTTTTGGATGAAGTAGATAATCGTAAAAAAAACCTTTTGCTTTTTGTTTTTTTTTTTTTTCCTTTCCAGTGCCTAATGGAGATTTCGCTTCACTTCCTGTTGTGTAGGTTCAACAGGAAGCGAGAGAAAATTTCTCCAAAATTAATGAAATCCCCTTTTGGGCCTCTTTCAGAAGGACGCTGACACCCAAAGCCTGTGAATGAGCACCTTGTTACTAGGCTCCAGGTGCAGGCATCCCATTTACAATATGTCTATTGGGATGCTGCAGCTACATGAGTGAGCAGCCATGCACACTGTCTGCGTTAGGGGCCGCTCACCTGTACATGCACGGTTGTCGAATTGAGACAAGCAGTTGTGTCCATGCAGCCACCACATTCTAATAGACATCAATGGGCTGCCTGCATGCAGCACCTGGAGCCTAGAGACTGATAATCATGACACTTATGGGCTACGGGTGTCATTGCCCATCTGAATGAGGCCTTAGAACAGTGTCACTGAAACCAGTGTACCCATTGGAAGTTTCCCCCCTCCATCCCTGCTCTGGTGGCACCCCAGAATTCTGGTTTCTCCCTCACTTTCAGACCCAATAACAATGTTCACCAGGACAAATCAAAATAATCAAAAGTGGGAAGGTCACGATCAGAGTGTTTTCTACCTTATCAGGGACTCATGTTGGGGATAATAATATCTGGGTGGTCGGTACAGTGAGAAATGTAGATAGAAGGTACGTTTTAGATTGTTTTCTTCTTAGTGGGAGGGAGGGGGGGTCGTGTTGGGACTATAATATATGGGTGGTTGGTACAGTGATAAAGGGTGTTTCCTACCTTATCAGGGACTCGTGTTCGGACTTTAATAGGTGGGTACAGTAAGAAATGTAGAGAGAAGGTAAGGTTTTTAGATTGCTTGCTACTTAGTGGGGGGGGGGGGCTCGTGTTGGGACTATAATATATGGGTGGTTGGTACAGTGATAAAGGGTGTTTCCTACCTTATCAGGGACTCATGTTTGGACTATAATAGGTGGGTACAGTAAGAAATTAGGAGAGAAGGTAAGTTTTAGATTGTTTTCTACTTAGTGGGGGGGTGGGGGGGGCTCGTGTTGGGACTATAATATCTGGGTGGTTGGTACAGTGATAAGGGGTGTTTCCTACCTTATCAGGGGCTCATGCTGGGGTTATGATATCCTTTTGGTCAATCAGAAAGAAGGAGAGAGGGTCAGAATCCCAGTATTCTCTACTTTATAGAGTGCTCATGGTGGAGCATTGTAAGAACGTTTGAGAGAAGGTCAGGAACATTCCCTATATTATAGAGGTTAGAGGGTGAGATATCTTATAGGGCAATAAAATAGTCTGGGTGCAGATTCATACCTTATTTTGAGTGTGTAAAGGCCCGTACACACGATAAGAAAATCTGAAGGGAAATTTCGTCCGACGACCAATCTGCCGATTTTAGGATTGTTAGTATGGTGCTTTCGACAGCCGACTCCGACTTTTCGGCTGACAAAATCCTGATGTGCAGGCTATAAAATTTTTGTTGTCCGTAATACAACGTCCGATTTTCGTCTCATTAGTACAGATTTAGACGGAAAAAATCTTAAGAGCAAGATTAGGCATGCTCAGAGACGAAAGAACACATACAAAGCAATCTAACACATGACATCACTTCTGAAGTAGAATTCTGTCGTACGGGAAAATTCGTATGAAAAAAACCTCTTCACTTTCCACATCAGACTAGCATGCCACAAAAAAACGGACGACAGATCGTTCGATAATCTGATCGTGTGTACGGGGCTTGAGAAGATTGTCAGGAGGAGAGTATTTCATACCTTACAGAGGGTTCATGTTGGAGGATGTGATATCCCAATGGTAACTGAGATGAGAAATGAAGAGAGATGGTCAGGAACATTCCCTATATTATAGAGGTTAGAGGGTGAGATATATTATAGGGCAATAAAATAGTCTGGGTGCAGATTTATATTTGAGTGTGTGAGAAGATGGTCAGGAGGAGAGCATTTCATACCTTACAGAGGGCTCATGTTGGAGGATGTGATATCCCAATGGTAAATGAGATGAGAAATGAAGAGAGATGGTCAGGAACAAAGTGATCTTTTCCTTATCGTTGGTTCACATTGGAAGAGGTAAAATCCTGGTGTTGAGCGTGTAAAGAGATTAGGAGCCGAGTGTTCTTTTCCGTATGGTGGTCCTTACACTAAAAGAGGTAACATTCTGGAGTTGAACATGTTAAGAGATTAGAAGCCGAGTGTTCTTTTCCCTATGGTGGTCCTTACACTGAAGGGGGTAACATCCTGGAGTTAAGTTTGAAGGCAGAAGGTTGGAAACTGAATGTTCTCTTTCTTTTGGTTGGCTCACAATGGAGGAAGAGAAATCCTGGTGTTGAGCATGAAGGCCAGACGTAGAGTGTTCTCTTCCTTATGGTGGGCCTTACATTGCAGGAGGTACAATCCTAGAGTTCACTTTGAAGAGACAAGGTTGGGAACAGAATGTTCTCTTTCTTTTGGTTAGCTCACAATGAAGGAAGAAAAATCCTGGTGTTGAGCATGAAGGTCAGACGTAGAGTGTTCTCTTCCTTATGGTGGGCCTTATATTGCGGGAGGTACAATCCTAGAGTTCACTGTGAAAAGACAAGGATGGGAACAGAATGTTCTCTTCCTTTTGCTTGGCTCACAATGAAGGAGGTAAATTCTAGCGTTGAATGGGAATAGAGAAAGTCGGGAACAGAGTCTCCTCCTATACAATGGACTCACATTGGAGGGTGTGAAATCCTGATGTTGAGTGTGAAGAGAAGGTGAAATAGGATGGTCGGGAGTGCTCTCTACCTTATGAAGATTTCACATCAGAGGTTGTGATGTGTTGGTAGTGAGCATTGTGAAAAGGTAGAGAGAAGGTCAGGGACAGGATGTTCTCTAGCTTATGGAGGACTCATGTTGGAAGGTGTGATATCCCAGCTGGTGAGCATAGTAAGCAAAATAGAGAGCAGATTGTTTTCTGCCTTATGGAGCGACATGTGTTGGAGGTTTGGCCCAATATGTGGTCAGCATAATGCAATCTTCTTGTCGTTTCAATCAGAAAGAAGGAGAGAGGGTCAGAATCCCAGTATTCTCTACTTTATAGAGTGCTCATGGTGGAGCATTGTAAGAACGTTAGAGAGAAGGTCAGGAACATTCCCTATATTATAGAGGTTAGAGGGTGAGATATCTTATAGGGCAATAAAATAGTCTGGGTGCAGATTTATACCTTATTTTTGAGTGTGAGAAGATTGTCAGGAGGAGAGTATTTCATACCTTACAGAGGGCTCATGTTTAAGGATGTGATACCCCAATGGTAACTGAGATGAGAAATGAAGAGAGATGGTCAGGAACATTCCCTATATAATAGAGGTTAGAGGGTGAGATATCTTATAGGGCAATAAAATAGTCTGGGTGCAGATTTATATTTGAGTGTGTGAGAAGATGGTCAGGAGGAGAGCATTTCATACCTTACAGAGGGCTCATGTTGGAGGATGTGATACCCCAATGGTAACTGAGATGAGAAATGAAGAGAGATGGTCAGGAACATTCCCTATATTATAGAGGTTAGAGGGTGAGATATCTTATAGGGCAATAAAATAGTCTGGGAGCAGATTTCTACCTTATTTCTGAGTGTGTTAGAAGATGGTCAGGAGGAGAGTATTTCATACCTTACAGAGGGCTCATGTTGGAGGATGTGATATCCCAATGGTAAATGAGATGAGAAATGAAGAGAGATGGTCAGGAACAAAGTGATCTTTTCCTTATCGTTGGTTCACATTGGAAGAGGTAAAATCCTGGTGTTGAGCGTGTAAAGAGATTAGGAGCCGAGTGTTCTTTTCCGTATGGTGGTCCTTACACTAAAAGAGGTAACATTCTGGAGTTGAGCGTGTTAAGAGATTAGAAGCCGAGTGTTCTTTTCCCTATGGTGGTCCTTACACTGAAGGGGGTAACATCCTGGAGTTAAGTTTGAAGGCAGAAGGTTGGAAACAGAATGTTCTCTTTCTTTTGGTTGGCTCACAATGGAGGAAGAGAAATCCTGGTGTTGAGCATGAAGGCCAGACGTAGAGTGTTCTCTTCCTTATGGTGGGCCTTACATTGCAGGAGGTACAATCCTAGAGTTCACTTTGAAGAGACAAGTTTGGGAACAGAATGTTCTCTTTCTTTTGGTTAGCTCACAATGAAGGAAGAAAAATCCTGGTGTTGAGCATGAAGGCCAGACATAGAGTGTTCTCTTCCTTATGGTGGGCCTTATATTGCGGGAGGTACAATCCTAGAGTTTACTGTGAAGAGACAAGGATGGGAACAGAATGTTCTCTTCCTTTTGCTTGGCTCACAATGGAGGAAGAAAAATCCTGGTGTTGAGCATGAAGAGAGAAGGCCAGACGTAAAGTGTTCTCTTCCTTATGGTGGGCCTTATATTGCGGGAGGTACAATCCTAGAGTTCACTGTGAAAAGACAAGGATGGGAACAGAATGTTCTCTTCCTTTTGCTTGGCTCACAATGAAGGAGGTAAATTCTAGTGTTGAATGGGAATAGAGAAAGTCGGGAACAGAGTCTCCTCCTATACAATGGACTCACATTGGAGGGTGTGAAATCCTGATGTTGAGTGTGAAGAGAAGGTGAAATAGGATGGTCGGGAGTGCTCTCTACCTTATGAAGATTTCACATCAGAGGTTGTGATGTGTTGGTAGTGAGCATTGTGAAAAGGTAGAGAGAAGGTCAGGGACAGGATGTTCTCTACCTTATGGAGGACTCATGTTGGAAGGTGTGATATCCCAGCTGGTGAGCATAGTAAGCAAAATAGAGAGCAGATTGTTTTCTGCCTTATGGAGCGACATGTGTTAGAGGTTTGGCCCAATATGTGGTCAGCATAATGCAATCTTCTTGTCGTTTCGTTGGCTGGACAACAACAGGTTGCCTGGACATTTGGTGCATGTGACATCGGCCCCCCTCTCTGGTAAATCTCATGGCTTGTTCACCATCTGTTCACTGATTCTCCTCAGATCTTATCAGACATTCCCAGAAGGAGGTTGATTTCACAGCTTACTGTTTATCTAGAAACCCTGACCCCCCCTTCCTCGCTGTATCAGACAGGATCTTTCCATTGCTCAAGGAAAACAATGTTGTCCCTGCAAGGATCTTGTCAGCCATTCCAGCTGTGTCATACCAACTTTCCAAGAAACACTGGAAGATATGTGCTGGACTCACAGTCCCAATGCTGTCCAGTGCCATCTTCGTCTCTGGTCAGGTCAAGGGGATCTCTAAACTTTCTAACCGAAGGGCCAGTTTTTTGTCCTTCAGACTTTAGAGGGGCAGAACTGTGGTAGTGGGAATAGAAAATGTCATGGTGTCGGTGGGAGTGAACAATGCCCCATCGTTGGTGTCAATGAAAGGAATAGTGCTCTGTCATTAGTGTCAGAGAGAGGTATTATGCCCCTTCATTGGTGTCAGAAAGAGGAAAAGTGTCCCATTATTGGTGTTCGTGAGCGGAATAGTGCCCCATCATCGGTGTTATTATGAGGAATAATGTACCATCCTTGGTGTCAGTGGGAGGAATAATGTCCCATCATTGGTGTCAGTGAGAGGAATAATGTCCCATCATCGGTGTCAGTGGGAGGAATACTGCTCCATCATCGGTGTCAGTGGTAGGAATAGTGCCCCATCATTGGTATCAGTGGGAGGAATAGTGCCCCATCATCGGTGTTATTGGGAGGAATAATGTCCCATCATTGGTGTCAGTGGGAGGAATAATGTCCCATCAGTGGTGTCAGTGAGAGGAATAATGTCCCATCATCGGTGTAAGTGGGAGGAATAGTGCCCCATCATTGGTGTCAGTGGGAGGACTAGTGCCCCATCATTGGTGTCAGTGGGAGGAATAGTGCCCCATCATTGGTGTCAGTGGGAGGAATAGTGCCCCATCATTGGTGTCAGTGGGAGGAATAGTGCCCCATCATTGGTATCAGTGGAAGGAACAGTGCCCCAGCATCGGTGTTATTGGGAGGAATAATGTCCCATCATTGGTGTCAGTGGGAGGAATAGTGCCCCATCATCTGTGTCAGTGGGAGGAATAGTGCCCCATCATTGGTGTCACTGGGAGGAATAGTGCCCCATCATTGGTGTCAGTGGGAGGAATAGTGACCCATCATTGGTGTCAGTGGGAGGTATAGTGCCCCAGCATCAGTGTTATTGGGAGGAATAATGTCCCATCATTGGTGTCAGTGGGAGGAATAGTGCCCCTTCACTGGTGTCAGTGGGAAGAATAATGCCCCACTGTTGGAGTCAGTGGCAGGAATTATGCAAAATTGTTGGCGGAATAGTCCCCCAAGGCCTGGATAAAGGCAAGCAAAGGTCCACACCTGGCCCCCGGGCCACATTTTGGACACCACTGGTTTAGGTCTTGTCCACCTCCACAGCCTAACTGTCAGACAGGCTTCAGCCTATCTCATTTATGGCTTCCATAGTTTTCTCTGACCATAAAAATGTGACAATAGAGATATACTTGTTCTCAGATCTGTTACCAATTTTTTTTGTTTACTGACCTCTGGTAATCCCTATTATACCTTCCAACTTTTTAAAATGGGAGAGAGGGACACCTTTCAACACAATGTAGGCTAAGGACATGCCCCTAACATGCCCCTGTAATGTGAACCATGAAAAATCAAGGTATACTTAAGGTCCAGAGGTACTGTATTCCTCAGTTTTGGGTAGAGAGTAGGGGGACTTGAACCCCTGTCAGGTGTTTATTACTGTCCATTAGGGAGGTTCACCCTCTCTATTTGTCCTGTTTAGCGTTATCACCCAAAGAGAAAGTGACAGCAAATCCTAATTTTTGTATTGTCACAAGAAAAACTTCCCATGGGGACACTAGTTCTGGTGACAACCAGGGATCTCCTTACTTTGGAGGAATTTCCTCTCACTTCCTGTTCTAACTATGAAACAGGTAGGGATGAGAAATCTCCCCGATGGGACACAGATGGCAACCCCCACCCCCCCCCCCCCCAAAAAAAAGGGACAGGGGTTGTAACCCAATAACTCTATCCAAGTGGGAAAAAAATGCCTAAAGTTCTACTTTAATATATTAAAAATGACAGTCGCAGGGGTGTCAAACTGGCGGCCCTCCAGTTGTTGTGGAACTACAAGTCCCATCATGCCTGAGGAAGTCATGCTTGTAGCTGTCAGCCTTGCAATGCCTCATGGGACTTGTAGTTTTGCAACAGCCAGAGGACTACCGGTTTGAGCAGGGATGTCAAACTCAATTTTATTGCGGGCCGCATCAGCATTATGGTTGCCGGTTATATCTGTAAGATTAGATGTCCAGAGAACCCCATGCCCCCTTACACCCTTACATGAGATGTCAAGTGCCCCTCCCACCATCAGAAGTCAAGAGTCACCCACCCTTCCTTACATCACAATGCACATCCTTACCTTGTGCTGCTGCCAGGAAGAAGATGCGAGTGGACCTGGGACGAAGTGCAGGGTCTGGAGGAGGACCAGAGAAGGGTGGGAGTCAGCTTCCAGAGTCTGCTGAATGCTGAGACCAGGGGAGGCAAAGGCAAGGTGGTGTTGTGGCTGCACTGAGATGTGCAGGATCTGTAGGAGGTGTTCTGCCCTCCTCTCTGCTGCGAACTGCTGAGGTGGGGGGTAAAGACAAGCCTTTATTTAGCTGCACAGAGGAGTGCAGGATCTGGCAAAGGAGTTCTGTCCTCTCTTCTGCCAACTTCAGAGACAAGGTGGGGGCAGAGACAAGGGGGGGGGTGCCGCAGCTGCAGGAGAGGTGCGAGGGCCACATGAAATGGCCTGGGGGGCTGCATTCGGCCCGCGGGCCTTGTGTTTGACATCTGTGCCTTAGAGCAGTGGTCCTCAACTCCGGTCCTCGGGGCCCACTAACAGGCCAGATTTAAAGTATTACCTTGGGGAGATGCAGATTAGAATACTGCAATCATTGAGCAGCAAATGAGATCACCTGTGATGTAATTTAGTTATCTTGCAAACCTGGCCTGTTAGTGGGTCCCGAGGACTGGAGTTGAGGACCACTGCCTTAGAGTATAACTAGAGGCAATTTTTTTTTTTTTTTTTTTATAGTTCTGGATAGAGTGGAGAGGGATTAGAACCCCTGTCTGGTTCTTTTTGCTGTTCGTGTCCCAGTTAAGGAAATTCACCCTCTAATATTGTCCCCGAGAAATATAAGAGACTGTCAGAGGTTTAAATCTCCACCCAGCAAGGTTTGGGTGGAATGCCCCTTTAAGCGCTGCATGGCTATTATTGGTTCTATGTCCTCTTTCCATCTGTAAGCTTTTAGCACAAAGATGGACAAACAAATTCCGAAGGGCAGTGAAGGGGGGATGAAGATTTAGGATGTGACTAATTAGCGGGCTATTAGCCAATTTAGCTCTCTGTGTCGCCTCAAGAGACCCCGGGCCTGTAGGAGGGAGCCGCGCCAGACACAGAGAGCAAAATGCATCCAGCTGTCGCCCTGAGTGCCACTTTCTCCTATTATTTTTAAAGCTGAAGAAAAAAACAATTTGCCCTAAAACAAGGTAATTCTTATCTTTGCACACCATCTGCAATTCCAAACAAGGCTGGAAGAGGGGGGAAGGGGGGTCTATACTGGGTTCTGAAATGAGAGGAGGATGAGAAGAGAAAAGGTAAGTGATAAAACTTCCAACTGCAGTCTCTTTGATTATTTCATCAGCTCTCAGACCCCGTTCACACTGGGGCGAGCCGACTTTGCCGGGCGACCTGTGAAGTCGCGGTGCGCAGCTCGCACCGCGACCTCGGAGCGGCCGGCACGGACTTCATATAATTGAAGTCAATGCAGGTCGCTCCGGGTCGCCCCAAAGAAGCTCCGGACCCTTTTTCTAAGTCGGAGCGACTTGTGTCGCTCCTATTAGAACGGGTCCACAGCTTCTCTATGGCAGGCGACCTACGGCGACCTGTCAGGCGACCAGGTCGCCCCAGTGTGAACCGACTCTAACAGTCTCATATTTCAGGCTCTGGGTTGAATTGAAATGTAGCACTGCCCCAGTAGGGACTGCTTGATATTCACTCTGTGGATTCCCCCTGGTTACCCGCACCCAGCCATAAGTAAAGACAAATCCTTGATTCTCCTTGGCTCACTCCAATAATCAGTCCAGGAGTATTTGGCTGTTTTTGTGGTTTATTGTAGAATAGGGATAGGAGAAGGAAATAATGGGATGCTCCGACTTTAACTATTCACAGTGATTGAGGACTCCTATCTTCTCTGCTTTACTATAGATTTGGAACAGACAGGCTGTTGATTCATCCTGCCACTTTGGATGAATGTGGATTCAGTCTCTTATCCTTAAGATGACTTGGTGAACAACTAGTTATCTTCAGGACACTCTCCCTAGTATCCGCTCTCTCTTCTTCGGCTGACAACATTCCACTGACTGTCCTATTAGCAGGGGTGGCCCCCCTCAGGTCAGGCCCCTTGACACAAGTCCCTGTACTCATGATACTGTGACCCCAGGGTCTTCAGTGTCTCCCCTCTCAGTGAGCTCTCCTGGACCTCTGGCTTCAGCTCCTCTCAATCGCTCCTCTGTCTCTCAAGACGACTTCCTGCGGCTGCATGGCACCTCTACAGAGGAGAAGACAGCCACCCCCTCCCTCTGGGACTCCGCTCTCCAACCAAAGACCCTGCAGCACATGTGCTCCTGGCTTTTATACAGTATCCCAAAATGCACCAAGGTGACCTGCCCTCTACCAATCATCAGGATTGTATCAAAAGCTTATGCACCCATTGGTCAGGTTTCCTCCCACTGTCCAACATGCCTCCCGATTGGACCAGCATGAAACACTCTGCAGACAGAACGAGTTGCACTCTGAGCACAATGAGCCGACCTCACTAACAGATCCTGCTCTCTCAATATAGATTTACCTGCAGCCCTTGTAATAAGCAGACAGAGCTAAAAACTATACTCTCACTCTAGCACCTACCTAGGAGGGTGCAACAGAAATAACACATATGGAAAAAAATGGGGTTTTCTGTTCTGTGAATGGTTTTTTTAATGCTTGAAATGCACCTTTAAACTAGCTAGAAAATTTGACTACTCCAGAAGGAGCCCCTCTTAGACCCCCCCCCCCCCTTTGCACGTCATAGCCCTCTCCACGTCTGGAGCTGTCTAGATACTGTCTATGCTGGCCCAGCTCCTCCCTACATAATGTAGCTGCCAGGGAGGGAGCGAAGGGTACTACTACAGACTCTCTTGAATCTGCTGACATCACATCCAAGATGGCAGTACCCATCAGCAGCCTCAGGACTTTTGAATGACTACACAAGGGTCGCTTTACGGGTAAATAAAATGCACAAAATATGTTAAATGATTCTGGGAAGATTTTTATTGAAATGAATGGTCTTGTTGAAATAATACCTGTTGATCCTGCCATAAAGGTCCTTATTTAGGCACTTCCAGTGATATGGTGACAACTATCACAATGGGCAGGCATGGTCAAATATCAGGAAGCCAATGCAGAATAGTAATGTGAACTAAAGCAGCTTTCATTAACCACTTTAAGACCGGAGGATTTGGCTGCTCAATGACCAGGCCCTATTTTGCGATTCGGCACTGCCTTATTTAACAGACAATTGCGCGGCCGTGCGACGTTGTACCCAAAGGAAATTGACGTCCTTTTTTTCCCACAAATAGAGCTTTCTTTTGGTGGTATTTGATCACCTGTGCGATTTTCATTTTTTGCGCTATAAACAAAAAAAGAGCGACAATTTTGAAAAAATATCAATATTTTTCACATTCTTTTATATGAAATTCTCAAAAAAAAAAATGTAAAAATCAAAATTTTTTAACATTTTAGGCCAATTTGTCTTCTGCTACATATTTTTGGTAAAAAAAAAAAAAAAATCGCAATAAGCATATTTTGATTGGTTTGCGCAAACGTTATTGCGTTTACTAACTACAGGAAATATTTATGTCATTTTTATTGTTTTTTCTTTTAACTAGTAATGGTGGCGATCTGTGATTTTTTTTTGCGGGACTGCGACATTGCGGCGGACAGATCAGACCCCTAACTGACATTTTTGACACTTTTGGGAGTACCAGTGACATTACTACAGTAATCAATGCTAAAAATATGCACTGTCACTGTAATAATGACACTGGCAGGGAAGGGGTTAACTGTACTGGTGATCAAGGGGTTAAATGTGACCCTAGGGGTGTGATTCTAACTGTAGAGGGGCGTGGCTTGTGGGATCATCACAGAGACATGCGATCCTATATAGCAGGATCACATAGCCTCTGTGATCATCTAAGGAAGAATGACAGACGGCTGTGTTTACATCAGCCGCCTGTCCTTCTCTGTCAGCGGCGGGAGATCGCGAGTGGCCGGCGGCCCCCTAGAGTCTCCCGACGTAGTAGCTTTGCCCAGGAGCGGGTAGAACTGCGATGGGCTGTCGCTAAGTGGTTAAAAGAATACCTGGTGATCCTGCCATGAAGATCCTTGTTTAGACACTTCCTGTTATGGGGTGACAACTGTCTTCCAATTGTGCTCCTGTGTTGTCACCCTGTCACAAGCACTCCTGTTGCAGGCAAAAAGTGTCCGTGCCGATGCACATTTTTCAGGAATGACCACCGTTATCACTGTCAGGAAGATGGTCCACAGCAATGATGTGAAGCTGAGGATGGAGCAAAAGCATGTAGCCATGAAGTGGTGAAAAGAGGCTGCAGGAGATCAGCAGATTAAAGGATGACATAATGATAGCAACTGTTTATGATATACAGTGCCTTAGAAAACTAAATAGAAGAGTGCCACCAGCTTCTAAAAACCAGCAGCTGGGAAAAAGTTCTCAGGTCGTCATTTATAAAGGTTGGTCACACTGGAGAGCAAAAGCAAATCACGAAATCCGTGTTTTTCATCACTCCCGCTAAAAAATTGTTTCTGAGGAATCATTTATAGGGCACACCTGTGGCGGTGGCTGCGCTGCATTCTCCTGTTCTAAAAATACTACTTTTATTCTCCATGAAAGAAACAGATGCTAAAAATAACAGTGTTAACAGCGACATCTGCTCAGTCACAAATACGTCTCCTGGTCCTTCCAGCACGGGATGGAGCGCACGAGAGCGAGGCGTGAGATCGCAGCTTGTTAATGTCGTTAGATGATATGTCAGAAACCCTGCACCCAAAACTGACATTTTAGATACAGGTGGGCAGGGCCAGGACAAAGGGGTGGGCAGGAGGAGAAGCTGCCCCAGGCCCATCTGGGTAAGGGGTGGGGCACTGTTTTTTTAGCATGCCCAATATCTACATAATATACCCACTGCTGACTTGAAAAAACACACCATGCATGCGCAACTATTAAAATTATACAGGATTTATATAGCACCAACAGTTTTCACAGCGCTTTACAATATGAGGGAAGACAATACAGTTACAATACAATTCAAAACAGGAGGAATGAGAGGGCCCTGCTCGTTAGAGGTTAGAGCTTACAATCTAGAAGGGAAGGTATGAAAAAAAGTGTGCAAGGGTGCGGTGACCAAGGTGACACAACCCCCGCGGTGAATTTTTCTGACATCCCTGGACTGTCAATCCAGGGGCACAAGCACCGCGGGCTATTCTTAGTGTTGCGCCAATGTTACGTGCATTAGTACAATGCAGTGCCATTCATTTTAAATGGCACCCCAACACACTTTGCTGGTGCACATGCAGTGCAATATTGGCCACAGCACGGATTATATATTCCTCTTTCCATGCAGTGCAACACTTTCCCCGATATATCGGAATCGGCCACCAAGGTGATCGATATTGCTGATATTTTGGGAAAGTTCTGTATCGGAGTGATGCCTGCAGCTAGAGGCATCACCCCTGTACCGGCGTCCATAACCGACGGTCGGCTGTCTTGTAATGACAACCGATGTGGCTGAGAAGCCACTCGGCTGTCATTACAAGGAGCAGGAGGGGACGTCCTGGGAGGGGACATCCCCCCCCCCCTGCCGCCTTCCATGGCTCGCCCGGGTCTCCCGTCCCACTGGGAGACCCGGGCAACCAGCCTGCACAGCCGCCGAAGACCCTATCAAAGCTGCATTCGGCTCTGATCGGGTCTCTATGTAAAAACCCAGGAAGTGGCGTTTTGAATTCTTTTAAGTGCAGAGGAGGGGTTTGGGGTCTTTTAGACCCCACAGATCCCTCCACAAGAGTACCTGTCATGTACAAAAAAAAAAAAAACAAGTTAAATGTATGAAAATATAGGCCCATATCGGCCGATACCGATATGCATTGGCCTAAATATCGGTATCGGCAACGAAAAACCGATATCGATCGATCATCTTTGTGCATTTTGGTCTATTGACAGCCCACTGATTTTGAATGTACATACTGTAGAGCGCATTAAAGTGGAGTTCCACCCTGGGAATACATTTTTTAATAAAAATCCCCCCGGGACAGTCATGGCTAGTGCATTCCACAATGGCTAGCCTCTGATCTGTCCCGGGTTGCACTTACCTTTTAGGAGAAATACTTACCTTGAAAAAGTATTGTCCAGCGCTGCCATCTCCGGTGTGGGCAGCTGAAGCCGGCGCAATCCTCTTCTGCGTCCTCTTCCGTGTCCTCTTGTCCCAGAATGCGTCTGCACCTGCCCCTCTCGTCACTTCTGGTGCGGCGCCACATTCCTCCACAGCTTCTGGGCATGCCCAGAAGCTGTTTAGCAGGGAATGCGGCGTTGCCCAGGAAGTGACGAGCGGGGCCGGTGCCGTCGCATTGATTCCTGGGGGCGATGACGTTCAGCTCCCAGGAATCATCGCAAGACAGGAAGTGACGGCGGAGCCGCGGCACAGAGGGAGGAAGTGGAGAATATCCAATTCCTTTTCAGGTGAAGAAGATCCAGCGGGTGGGCACAAAATCGATTAGGTCGATTTTGTGCCCGGCTCTCCGCTTTAAGTGCAGAGGAGGGGTTTGGGGTCTTTTAGACCCCCAGATCCCTCCACAAGAGTACCTGTCATGTACAAAAAAAAAAAGTTAAATGTACGAAAATATAGACCCATATCGGCCGATACCGATATGCATTGGCCAAAATATCGGTATCGGCAACGAAAAAACAATATCGATCGATGACTAGTACATACGCCATCTTTTGTGCATTTTGATCTATTGGCAGCCCACTGATTTTGAATGTACATACTGCAGAGCACATTAACACAAGAGATAATGTTTAATAACGTCATGTGTCCATGCACACAAAGATGTAAATGGGCCTGAAGTGCAGAGCTTGGTGGGTTAATGAAGGGCCCGGGCTGAGGGCCCGGTGAAGTCTCTGGACGGCGGGCCAGGCAGGCCTATGTACTTGTCAGCACAGGTACTCACACACCTTTCAGCCAGCTAAATGATTACTTGGCATTCCACAAGAAGACTCTCCATAATCACCCAGGAAGGATAGGGAGGGGGAAAGGGTCAAAGGTGAGATGACCTCGGATAAAAGTAAGGTGCCAGGTAGATAAGGGAAAAGATTGCAGCGGGTGGGGCAGGGTTCCCAGGTAAGTGCATATTGCCGGCGGGTGTGCAGTACAGTTTTTTTTTTTTTTTTAATAACTGCAGATCGATCATTGACATACCAAGGGGTCAGCTGCTTGACGTATGGACCAGCATTGCAGCAAGAATTCCATGTACTGCAATAATGACAACGAGAGACATTCAATATGATGAGTGTTCATGTCTATTGAGCCAAGACCTAAAGCTGAAGTTTAAATCTGTTTATGTTTTGCCTTCCCCGGTTTTCTCTTCTCCCTCCATCAACACGCCAATGAGCGTTATAAATCAAACCTTCCTATTTTCATGACATAACTTATTTTAAAGCCAATGTTTTTCTGCACTTTCATGTATTTTTTGGGTTTGTGTTGAACTTCATGACTTTATCATTTTTCTGTAGTATGCTGACATCTAGTGGTGGTCTTGGACCACTGCAACTTGTTTATTAATGTGATTTTGGTATCTTCCTCTGTGCTTAGGGCTAGTTCATTTAAGTGGGGTACACACTATTAGAAAATCTGCCGAAAATTCCCATCCGAGGTAAAATCATACAATTTTCGGCTAGTGTGTACACACCTTTCAGCAGCCGATGCTGACATTTTCAACGAAATAAACGGACGGACAAACGCCAAAATTTTTATCGTCCGTCCCCAGACGACCAACTTTCGTTTAACCTCTTGCCGACTGCCGCACGACTATATACGGCGGCAATCAGCCCCTCACAGGCAAAGTGAGGTAGGGGTACGTCACTAGCCTGTGAGGCTCTAGGGGGCGAGCACACGCCGGCCGAGGTGCGCTCCCGCCCCCGCTCGTTCGCAGACTCCCCCGCGCTTGTGACCGGCGGACCCGATGTCCGCTGGTCACTCGCGATCGTCGGGTGGAGAGGGAGAAAGGCAGGCGGCTGATGTAAACAAAGCCGCCTGTCATTCTCCCCTGTGTAAGAACAGAGATCATATGGTCCTGCTATGTAGGATCGTATTTCTCTGTTGTTACACAATCAATCACATCCCTTCACAGTTAGAAACATGCCCCTAGGGACACACTTAACCCCTCCCTCTCCAATACAGTTAACCCCTTCACTGCCAGTGTAATTTTTACAGTAACAGTGCATATTTTTAGCACTGATTACTGTAGTAATGTCACTGGTACTCCCAAAAGTGTCAAAAATGTCAGTCAAGGGTCCAATCTGTCCGCCGCAATGTCACAGTCCCGCAAAAAAAAAAAACGCAGATCGCCGCCATTACTCGTTAAAAAAAAAAACAATAAAAATGACAAAAATCTTTCACTTCGTTAGTAAACGCAATAACTTTTGCGCAAACCAATCAAAATACGCTTATTGCAATTTTTTTTACCAAACATATGTAGCATAAAACAAATTGGCCTAAAATGTTAAAAAAATTTTGATTTTTACATTTTTTTGGGGGGGAATTTCATATAAAAAAATGTGAAAAATATTGTTATTTTTGCAAAATTGTCGCTATTTTTTATTTATAGCGCATGATCAAAAAATCGCACAGGTGATCAAATACCACATAAAGAAAGCTCTGTTTGTGGGAAAAAAAGGACGTTAATTTCATTTGGGTACAGTGTCGCACGACCGCGCAATTGTCCATTAAAATCACGTAGTGCCGAATCGCAAAATAGGCCCTGGTCAGGAAGGGGGTAAAATCTTCCGAGGCTTAAGTGATTAATGTGTATGCAGTACGTCCGTGAAACATCGGATACAAAAGACCACGCATGATCTGAAGTTGCTGACAACCCGGAAGTCATGGAACAAATGTCCCAAAAAAAAAAATCGGACGAGAAATTTCGTGAACATTTGTGCACTATCGACTAAAAACGGTTATGACCGCTGAGCAAGAGAGAGAAAAATCGCAGGATATTTCGTCCGATTTCCGTCAAGTGTGTACGGACCTTTAGTCTTAAAGTGGAACTTCACTCTCACAATCAACAATGATTATTTTTAATCCTCATGCTGCTAGCATTAGTAAATACATAGGAATTTATATAATATTTATTTGTTTTAAACTTTTATTTTTAAAATTTCTTCAGTTAGGTCTTGGTTTCTTGTCTAGTCAAATTATGGAATACATCCCAGAAATGTTTGGGAGGACAGGAGGGGTTTTCTTAAGCAAACTCTCCTGCATGCATGCCTGAACTAAGGGCAGATGGATGTCAGGAAGTAAATGCTACTTGAATTATCTGCCCTTACTCAAGATGGCCACGGGCAGACATGCTGGTGGGGGGATATTCTTCAAAGTGCTTTCCCAACTAAATAAAGCATAGATGGATGAGGGAGTTTGCTTTGAATAGTAAAATCAATTAAATCGTGTTTTGGGTTTGTGTTCACACCCAGTAAAATTCCAATATAAGCCAACCATAGACTAGTCGAAATTCAGGAACCAAACAAATTTCGATCCATCTATGGGCAGGCTTTCTGTACTGATGTTGATCCATTGATTGACCTCAGTACAACTAGCCTGTTGGATTTTTTTCATGCGATCAATGCTGGCGGCTATAGCTATATGATCATTGTATTCTGACGGTAGGGAAACCTCTCAGAATACAATAGCTCTGCCGGAGGGACTCCCCAATCAACACTGAATGTATTGATGGGGGAATTGAGCAATTTTCTTTCCTTCAACCCCCAAAAAATTGGTTAATGTATGGCCTGTCTTAGCTAGACCCTCCCCTCTTCTTCCATGTTCCCTCATCCATTGATAGGTATTGACAGAGACAGGACTCTGGAAAGTCATTGTCTTCCTAAAGTAGTAGTAGTGAACAAGCAAGTAGCAGTTGTGTGAAATGCGTCTGCTGTCCTACCCTGCTGTACCTTGTACATATATGACTTATGTGAATAAAGGAACTTTTCTTCATTGGATACCAAGGCGGTGTGCGACCATTTCCTTCCTATATGCTTCTCCTGGTGGCGAGCCGAGGTTCAGCACCCACTTTGGATTGTGGATTTTGATTTGCCTGAGCGATGTCATCTCTCTTTATTATTGTCTTCCTAAAGATAGGAAAAACATCCTCTGTGTTGCCATTAGCGGAAATAAAATTACGTTGGATTTATCTTCTGTGTCTTATCGAAGAGTTAAGCTGCCTGTGGATGATGGCAAGTCAGCGGGTGATCATAGTTTCTGGACAGACTGGGTCTAAGGAGGTACAGTATATCAATGCACAAAGTGGCATTTGAAACCGAACACCAAGTGATGCCATATTATGCTTGGGGGGGGCGTAAGGGTTCTGTACATAGCTTCCTGAACACATTGCAGCACCCTAGCTCAGTACTCCTCAGACCCGATACAAGCAGCGGGCCAGCTCTTGGGAGAAGCTGTGCAAATATCATAAATATCAGACAGATTTTTTGCCCAATGGTCCATTCTCAGCGGACTTGGCTTTGCTAAGTGGAGGGGAGGGGGGGGTGACAGTCTGTGCAGACTCACTGTTCACTGTGCAAAGCAGAGATGGACAGAGTCCTTCCCTCCCCTATGAGGAATTCGGGTGAAATCACCTGATCTTATCCGATCCTCCAGACAGATGGAAAATAGGGTCACCATCATTGGTGGACAGGATCGGGAAGTGGCGGGTGTCAGCAGACATGTCATCGCTGACATCCGCCGCTCCATAGAGGTGAATGGAGGGTCTGATCAGGCCTGAAAAACTGACAGGCGGACCTGATTGGACCGCCCGTGTGAAAGGACCCCAAGGCTTTGCCAAAAGTTTTCCAGAGAATTTTCGCCAAGTTCCTCCTTATACATCACATTCTAAGGTTAGTGTTTAGAGAAGGACCTCTGGCAGAAGTTTATTTTTCTCCTTTCTATCTTTTTTCCATATTTGTCAATTGGACTTCAACTTTGCAATATTAATTTCAAATTTTTTTTAATATTAGTTAAAATTGGGCAAAATTGGGTCAAATTTCTCAGCAAATTGTTTCAATGATGTTTCTTGAGCTTTCTCGAAGGAAAGAAATTTGCTGACCTGTTTGTCTTGTCCTGATGGGGAGAAAATACAGTAATGGGTGCAGCTGCAAGACACTAAACTTACCCTACTTAACCTCGCAGCCACTTCATAAATAACGCAGACCATCCCTCAACAAGCTGGTGCAAATGAATTGAGGCCGTCAGCTGTAAATTAGTGGCGGAAGGGAGAGGGGGCTGAATTATGGCATTTAATTATGGCTCTCAGACGCAGGTAATTACAGTCCAGCTCCTGGAGATCACACACAGCAGGGACTGTAAGTCACAGGTGAGGACGGGGCAGTGGAAGAGGTAAAAATGTGATGTAACATTGGGCATAAAGTGGTCACTGCCGAGGACTGGACGGTTATTGGGCAGGGACTGTGACTTCAGATTTGTGGCAATATTAAAGGCCCATTCATACTTTTAAAAAGGAAACACAGGCGCCACTAAGTGCAGTAACTTGAAATTTTATTGGTATGAGACCACTGGATAAGAGGGTACTCACAAAGGTGATGGATACAACAGCTCATAAAAACACTCCGGTAAGGATCAGGTTGGCTCGAGCGGTGAGAGTAGGCAAGCTATAGCGGTAGCTACCGCACTTCCTCTTCCCAGGGACACTCAGATGCCCGTCCGTCATCACTTCCGCAAGCGTGATTACGTCATGGCGCCGGCGAACCGTTCTCGGAGCTTGCGCTCCTTCCTCAGGCCATTTGCTCCAAGCAAATCTTCTACTTGTCACTAGAGCTGCCTCAGGAGTGCACCTTGGGATTTTTATGGACTTTTCCATGGACCTTGCCATACATGGACTTTAATATTGTCCTTTTTATTGTTAATCATTCACTCTGGTCATTGTGTGCCTAGTATTACTGGTATAGTCCCTGGTGATACTTTATTCCCCTTTGTGCGCCAGCTGTTCATTTTTGGTCCATTCACACTTTTGCACGTCACCGCACAGCAGCAAAATTAGGGTTACCACCCCATCCCTTTAAACCAGGGCACACATTAATTACACAGGTTATGTGTCTGATTAAGGTGACCTGCGAAATACAGACCAAAACAACTGCAAAAAAAAACCCCATAACCCTAAGGGAGGGAGGATGGGAAGTTGCCCCGTCCATGTTTTCTTCCAACTAAAGCTCGTCCCAGCCCATCCAACGCTCCAACTCGTGAAGCCCCCATCTCCTCCCACCTTTTCACCAATCCTGTATATGCCACCTTCCTTCCATTACTTTATCCTCCTCCTATGCTCAAACCCCTTCTGACCCAGTCATGTCGGCCCTATGTCTAAGTTTGCTCTTTACTTCCGGGCCTCCCTGAGAAGGACTCTTGCACTCTGTGTGGAAGCACTGGTTTCTCAGCAGAGGTCTGACACCCCACTTCTCAATAAAGCTAGGGCTCTCCAATCAGCAAAGTTAATGCTTCCTGTTGATTGGAAAGCTCTAGTTCTAATCAGCAGGAGGCGTGTTGGACCTCTGCAGAGAGAATATTACTTCTACACAGTCCTTCACTGCAGCATGCTGGCAGGGGACAGGCTTCTCTACTTGGGCTGTGGCTGCTTTCTGGTTTTGATACACTTGGAATGTATTTAACTGATTTAAAATGGAAATTTAGTTGAGCTATAGGTCCCATTCACAGGGGACGGTTCCATTCTGACGGACTCCACTTGCTCAGCGGGGATCGCTCCGTTGATCCCTGCTGAGCAGGCGGATGACCGGTCCGGCTCCACTCACTGTGTACAGACGGACCTGTCAGATTCCCACTCTCCTCTATGGGGAGATTAGATGAAAACGGACAGCTTGTCCATTTTCATCCGATCCACTTCCTGCTGGATAGATGGCGAACGTATCGCCATACGTCTGTTTTATGCGGATTGGATGCCAGGCAAGTGTCAGCAGACACCTATCCGATGACATCCGCCTCCCCATAGAGGAGAATGGGTGGCCCGATTGGGACCGCCTGGAAAAAGGACAAGTAGACCTGATCGGTCCGATCGTGTGAAGAGGGTCTTAGGTGTTGGGGTGTACTATAGTCAGAGGAATTGAAAAAGCGCTTACTGTCAGTGATGATTTGGCACTTTCAATTGTTCTTGGTACTGAAAAAAGTCTGCATACCAATGCTGATGAATGACAATTATTACTTTCCCAATAAACATTATATTTTGTTTATTACTTCCCAGTACAGGGACAGGTTTGTCTAGCTCCCAGGGCAAGGATGCAGCACTGTGCCCCTCCCCCACTGTTATTGCATGCTGTAGAATGGGTTTTTTGCCCTGTGCTCATTCTCTGCCCCCTTGATCCGCTCTGCCCACCCTTAGTCCCGGCCCTGTTACTTACCATATAAAATATTTTACGAATACTATTTGTTTCAATATATGCTACAATGTCACTATCCTGTCAATCTGACATCCCTACGTTCGATGTTTTTCAAAATTCCAAGTGTGACTTCAAAGATCTTTCATCCGTATTCAAAAAAAGAGCACAGCGCCTTACCCCCGACTTTTAATAGCGCATCTGCAGACATTCACGTCAAGAGAAACTCTTTGACCACATTCCATATCTGTCAAACCTGCCATCATTCTTTGTAAATAAGGCCCAAAGGAGATGCCTCACATCTGAATTATTGCTGCATAAAATACCTTTGAAAAGACTAGGTGACCCTTTTTTTCCATTGCCTTAAAAAAATGGAAACCATGCCTCATTGATAGAGATCATGCGGTTTTACAGCGGATGTGCCACAGGCAGCAAAAGAGTTAACCGCATTGACTTCTAAAGACTTCCAAGGGTCTGCAGCCCTACTGTGTATACATTGTCTATACTTGCACAGCTGTTAAAGCCATCCATACCTGAGCGAAACTTCAAAAGGCTGCACAGGGCTGAGTGTTTCCATTGTATGGACTCTGCAGTTGGCCAGTTAAGGCTTTAATAGTTTATAAAATGTTTACAGATGATGGAAGCCCATGTACTGTCCTCTTTGATGAGGCTTTTGTGATGACTGTCAACCTGTGATAAGGGGAGGAGGAGATTAGATAAGGGAGGTTATGCACTCTGGAGAGAGTGAAAGAGGGACAAGTTTGATAGAAAGGGAGGGTGGGAAGGTCACAAGATAGAGAGATTGTTGGATGCAGGACTCCTGAGCTGTCAGACAAGGCTCTGCCCTGGAGAACACGTGCTATGTTGATCTGTCCATAGATATTTGGAAATTCCAAGCAAGAAAATACAACTGGGGTCCCTCCCAATGGATACCAAGAAAGGAACTCAAAGTACGAAAATACAACATGGATCCCCTCCCCAATGGGTACCAGGAAAGGAACTCAAAGTACGAAAATACAACATGGATCCCCTCCCCAATGGGTACCAAGAAAGGAACTCAAAGTACGAAAATACAACATGGATCCCCTCCCCAATGGATACCAAGAAAGGAACTCAAAGTTCGAAAATACAACATGGATCCCCTCCCCAATGGGTACCAAGAAAGCAACTCAAAGCATGAGAATACAAAAGGGATCCCCCAATTGGTACCAAGCAAGCAACTTAAAGCACAAAAATACAACAGGGATCTCCTCCGTTTGGTAACAAGAAAGCAACTCAAAACATGAAAATGCAACAGGGATCTCCCCAATGGTTTCCAACAAAGCAACTCAAAACATGAAAATGCAACAGGGATCTCCCGAATGGTTTCCAACAAAGCAACTCAAAACATGAAATTGCAACAGGGATCTCCCCAATGCTTACCAAGAAAGCAAATCAAAGCACGAAAATACAACAGGGATCTTCCTAATGGTTACCAAGAAAGCAAATCAAAGCACAAGAACACATCAGGGATCCTCCCAACTGGTTCCAGGAAAACAATTTTAAAGCAAGAGAAAACAACAGGGATCTTCCTATTTGATTCCAAGAAAACAGGGATCCCTCCCAATGGGTATCAAGAAAGCAACTCAAAGCACAAGAATACAACACGGGTCCCTCCCAATCGGTACCAAAACAAGGAACTCAAAGTGCAAGAAAACAACAGGGATCTTCCCAACTGGTTCCAGGAAAACAATTTTAAAGCACGCGAAAACAACAGGGATCTTCCCATTTAGTTTCAAGAAAACAGGGATTCCTCCCAATGGGTATCAAAAAAGCAACTCAAAGCACAAGAATACAACATGGGTCCCTCCCAATGGGTACCAAAAAAGGAACTCAAAGTACAAGAAAACAACAGGGATCCTCCCAATCGGTTTCCAGAAAGCAGCTTTAAGTGCAATGATACAACAGGGATCCCCTTCAATGGGTACTAAGAAAGAAACTCAAAGCACAAGAGTACATTAGGGATCCCCCCAATGGGTTCCCAGAAAGCAACTTTAAGCACAAGAATACAACAGGGTCCCCTCCAATGGGTACTAAGAAAGTAACTCAAAGCACACAAATGCAACAGGGATCCCCTCCATTTGGTACCAAGAAAGCAATTCAAAACTTGAAATGCAACAGGGATCTCCCCAATGGTTACCAAAAAAGCAAATCAAAGTGCAAGAATACAACAGGGATCTTCCCAATTGGTTCCTCCCAATGGGTATCAAGAAAGCAACTCAAAGCACGAGAATACAACATGGGTCCCTCCCAATGGGTATCAAGAAAGCAACCCAAAGCACAAGAATACAATTGGGATCCCTCCTAATGGGTATCAAGAAAGCAACTCAAAGCACAGGCACACAACAGTGAATCCAGAACCCCCCCCCATGAGTACCTAGAAAGCAAATTAAAGCACAAGAGTACAACGGGGATCCCTCCAAAAAGGTTACCAAGAAAGCAACTCAAAGCACAGAAATACAACGGGGATCCCTCAATGGGTAGCAAGAAAGCAAACTAAAGCACAAGAACGTGACGGAGTCCCCAAGTTTGAAAGCAACTCAAAGCATGAGAAAACAACAGGGATCCCTCCACATGGGTACTAATAAAGCAACTCAAAGCACAAGAATGCAACAGGAGGGTCAATCCAAAAGTGGCGAGTGCCAAGTGCTTTAATAGTTCTTCATCCGATGCATTTTAGGGTTCACAAGCTCCCCCTTCACCAAGTCTTAAACATTTAATTAGCTTTCCATTGCCTAAACAAAATCTGAATTTAGGTGTGTATTAAATGTTGACTGATCTGAGGTTTTGGAGGTTGTGATCTTTAGCACACTGCACGCTGGCCAAGCTTCAGAATGTTTTGAACATTGACGACTCACTTGATTACAGATTTTGTATCCTTAGGTCCATGTAAGCTTCTTAAGTCTGCACTGCAGGAATATTTGTATTGCCCTACATTGGAGCAGCTTGGCACTGTTGCCATTCATAGAACACCTTGCATATTTTTCAATGAATACAAGTTGTGAAAAGGGGTGGTGATGTCACAATCTCTACTTCATCCAATTAGAGAATACCTTGTATTCATTGAAAAAATAGAGGGAGTACTATGAGCGGTGCCAACCGAACAATCCTCAGTGGTCAGTGTGCAGTGGGGAAGCCACCTTTATAGAACCTGAGCAGGACCTGGATGATTGTTGCTATCACTGTAGTAGCACCGACTACTACAGTGACTTCCAGCTTCTGCGTCAGCTGCCCTATCAGGTAAGAGTCAGTGGTGTATTTTGGTTTTGTGCTGCCCTAGGCACGACTAAAATTGGGCGCCCCCCTCCCCTTCCACCTCCTATGTAAATTTGCCCCACTCCTTTTTTAACGGATGTGACTCCCTCCAAAATTAAAGGACTACAAGTCCCAGCATGAACCCCTGAGATCTCACGAGAGGTGGGGTGGGTGAGGGAGAAAGAGAGGGGGGCGGGTGAGGGGAGATGAGAGAGGGAGGGAGATGAGAGAGAGAGAGGGGGGATGAGATAGAGAGGGGGGATGAGATAGAGAGGGGGGGTGAGAGAGAGAGAGAGAGGGGGGTGAGAGAGAGGGGGGGTGAGAGAGAGAGGGGGGATGAGATAGAGAGGGGGGGTGAGAGAGAGGGGGGGGTGAGAGAGAGGGGGGTGAGAGAGAGAGGGGGGATGAGAGAGAGAGAGAGAGAGGGGGGATGAGAGAGAGAGAGAGAGAGAGTGGGGATGAGAGAGAGAGAGTGGGGATGAGAGGGAGGGGGGATGAGAGAGAGAGGGGGGTGGTGAGAGAGAGAGTGGGGATGAGAGGGAGAGAGAGGGGAGGTGAGAGAGAGAGAGGGGGGATGAGAGAGAGGGGGGATGAGAGAGAGGGGGGGATGAGTGAGAGAGAGAGGGGATGAGAGAGGGGGATGAGAGAGAGAGGTGGATAAGAGAGGGGATGAGAGAGAGAGAGAGAGGGAGGGTTGAGGGGGGGTGAGAGAGAGGGGGGATGAGAGAGGCGGCTCTAGCAACCAGTGGCCAATAGAGTCTCAGGTGGAGGGGGGCGGCTTTTTTGCTGCCCCCCTGTAAAGTGCTGCCCTAGGCCTGGGCCTTGTTGGCCTAGGCCAAAATACAGCACTGGTAAGAGTAATGCATACTTGCATTGTGTCAAGCTGGACCAACGTAAGTATGCAATACAAATAATTCCTGGAGATCGACTTTGCCCTGATGAAGAGGAAATGTGTGACTTCTGGAATGCATTTTTTTATATTGCTTCAGAATGATTAATGCATTACATTGTTTGGTACCCATTGGGGGATCTCTGTTGTGTGAACAGCCAAGCTTGCACCAATGAGCTCACTAAAGTAAGTGTTCTTCCACAAGCCTAACAAATAAGTACTTGGATAATCCAACCACCTCATTTTTTTCTGATAATAGGTATTTGGTAGCTACAGTACAACCACTGTCCACCATCAGGCATCTTAGCAAGTAGATCTTTAGGGAAGAACGCATGCTTTCAGTCTGCCCAATTAGCCAGGAAGTAGTAAACAGAACCAGAGAGCAGTAACATGATCCTCCAGGCTATGCTGTGTGCCTGAGGTGTGTAAATCACAAGACGGACTGAACAGAATTATAGGTGCAGATATGATTCTCCACCAAGCATATGTACCAGAACATCCATTAAAGCAAGCAGACACCTTCAGCATGCCCAATGAGCAGAAAAGTGACCCAGAAAGCCATAAAACTGAACCAGCAAACAGTACAATCATCTTTCTTATTGATATCGGTAAACCACAAGACTAGCTGAACAGAATTATATTTACATTTAGAATCTGACCAGCTTTGGGCATCTGCTAGGCAGTGCAACTCCAAAGAAGAAAAAAACAGATACCTTCAGCCTGCCCAAAGACCAGTAAAGTGACCCAGGAAGCAGTAAAATGATATTCCTGGCCATTCTGTGAGCTAGATGTGTGTAAACTACAAGACTAGCCAAACGAATTTCACATGCAGGTCCAATCTGACTGTCCTCATGTATCTGTAAGCTAGGGTGACCAGACGTCTCCGGTTTCTGAGGACAGTACCCGGACTGATGACAGTGTCCCCGGCCCAAATCTGTGCCCCATTTTTTCCCCATATAGGGTTGTTATGGTGCCAGGATATCCCTAGCATTGGTTGGCTATTCTTGAAGAGTTTACCCTCAAAGTCTGTGTTCCAGCTCCAATCTCCCAGCATCCTGACTCTTCCAGTTATAAAATCTCTCTTAATTGGAAGGCTCCTGCAGGGCCGGCCAGCGGCACCTCTGATTGGCTGAGAGCGGTTAGCTGACGCTCCAAGCCATTTAGTGACCCCCATTCATAAAACTGGCTTGAAAAAAGAAACATACCTTTTCAAGCCAGTTTTACGAATGGTAGTCACTGGTCGGCTAAGAGCGTCAGCTGACTGCTTTCAGCCAATCAGGGGCACCGCTGGGAGATCAAAGCTGGAACACAGACTTTGGGGTTAAACCATTCGAGAATGGATTAATCCAATAAGGTAAGACAGCGCTCAGGGACCTCCTGACACCATAAAAACTTAATTTTGATGAAGTCGTTATGGTGCCTAACTGTTCCTTTAACATTTGTAGTCTTAGAATATTTCATTTTATTATATTTATTTATGTTGGAAGGTATCCTATGTGTTGTTACCATGCAATCTTTTAGCCCCCGTTCACACTAGGGCGACCTGTGAGGTGACCTGGTCGCCTCACAGGTCGCCGCAGGTCCCCTTATATAGGGAAGCTACAGACCCGTTCTAATAGGAGCGACACAAGTCGCTCCGACTTAGAAAAAGGGTCCGAAGCTTCTTTGGGGTGACCCGGAGGCGACCGCTATAGACTTCAATGTTATGAAGTCCGTGGCGGCCGCACCGTGACCTCGGAGGTCGCCACCCGAAGTCGGATCGCCCCTATGTGAACGGGGGCTTATTGTTCTGAATTGTCAGTTTATAGTGTTATTGTTGAATCAAAATACTTTGGTAAGAATAAAATACAAAATATGCATTGAAAAATTTTTTCTCTATCTTATCTTCTCAACATTTGGTAGTCATATTCCAAAAAATTCTAAGAAGTATCTTTTTTTTTTTTTTTTCATGGAGGAAATGTGAGAAATAATGTATATATCATACAATCATTCCATAAACACATCCCACATACACTGCATATATAATTTGAGGAAATATGCTTAAAAAATAGTTTACCATTTGCCATTAAAAAAAAAAAAAAAATTATATATATATATGTCCCCAGATTTTATTTTATTTGTGTGTAAGCACAAATGGACACCTCCAGTCTGCCCAAAGAGCAAGCAGGTGGGCCTAAGACAGAGGCGTAACTAGACCCTTCAGGGCCCTGGTGCAAGAAACCATGAAGGGCCCCCCGAACCCCTGGCTGGGGCCCTTCTATTCAAGCCTGGGGCTCTTCCCACTGATCCTGGGGCCCTTTACTCTCGTTGCGGGGCCCTTTATTACGGTCCTGCAGTGGGACCCTTTCACAAGTTCTGCAGTGGGCCCCCTTCCTGCCATGTTGGGGCCTCCCGACGGTGGTGGAATGCCAGGACCCGGTCACAAGTGTGACCTTTGCGATCCTGGAAGTTCACCCACTGGTGTCAGTAGTTTTTATTTTTTGGTATTATAATTCTATTATTTTTTATAATTTTATTTTATTTCTTTACAATGTCACTGACTATGACTCTGTCCAGTCACAAAAGGAAGGATCTAGTAAATTACATATTTACTGACCCCTTCCAGGTTCTCTATTGTGACACATCCCCTGCAGCAGCCGGCAGGAGAGGGAAGGGAGCACAGTGGGGGGGGGGCACACAGGCATACCTGCCAACTGTCCCGTTTTTCCCGGGACAATCCCGGCAATTAGGAGCCTGTCCCGGGTAATTTACATTGTCCCTGTTAATCGGGGACAATGTAAATCATTAAAAAAAATTTGTTCCACACAGTGTCGCTCTCACCCCAGCTATGCGTTGTAGTTCTGGCAGCAGGTTGTCTCTCTCTCGGTGCCCGCTCACTCTTCCTGCCTGTCGCAAATTTAACGTGTCACCGGAGGCAGGGTGTCAGCATGGTGCACTTTCCGAAATCCGCCAGCAGGGGGGGGGGGGCAGAGCACCTTCCGACAAGCTGACACTTTAGAATTGCAGGGAACTGTGATGAGAATTTTAAACTTTAGGCAGAAGTAGTGCAGCTGAATGGGAGAATATTTCCAACTCTGCTACTTTGGCCTTAAGTTTGAAATTCCCTTTTCAAATTCCTGTAATTCTCTCTTTATGAAGTAGACCCTATAATCTGATAAGTAGGCGGAGATTAATTATGCAGAGTGGGTGGAGCTTCAGGGAAGTGGGTGTGGTAAGTAATTGATAGCTGTGCTGCAAAGTGTCCCTGGAAATTTTTTTCAAATGTTGGCAACTATGCACAGAGGCCCAGAGACAGAAGAACACAAGTGAACTGGATAGGAGGAGTGGCGGGGCAGCATACAGAGGAACAAATCTCCTCCATTTTCCTCCTGCAGCTACAGGAGGAAAGAGGAGGACAGTGATTTCTCTACATTCTGTCCCCGCCGCCCCTCCTATCCAGGTATACAGGGGGCGGCACAGGTCCCCTGGAGCATGAGGCCCGGTTGCAATTGTAACCCCTGCAACCCCTGTACTTACTCCCCTGGCCTAAGAAGTAGTTAAGCTGAACAGGAAATAGTAGAGTCTGCTTGGTTATGCTGTGGTTTGCAGAGGGTGCATAAATCACAAGACTAACTCAACAGCCCAATAAATCCTTTGGAAGGAAAACCACCAAGCATATATGTATTTCAATCCAACCATGCATTTAGCTGTGTGTCTGAGGTTTCACCTCAACTGTCCTGCAAGTCGGAGGACAGCTTCTATCTGAAGTTTTTAACCTGAGTCATATTGGCTATATGGACAGGTAATGTCTAACTCTTCCATATGTCATTTTTATGATCGGAACTTCCACGGCTGAACCCCTCCAGCAGTAAAAAAAAATGAAACTTTTTTTTCCCTGAAAGCTCATTCCACAAAACACAACAAGGTCTTTGTCAGAGGCTCTCCTGTAATGCTTTACCTCCCAGAGGGCTCAGCTAATCAGAAGCTCTTCTTCTTTACCTAAACTTTTCAAAGATCTCCAAGAATCTTTGTGTCCCACATCCAACAGCCTAGAACTGGAGCGGAGCACCAAATATAGGGGAACGTTTTAAAGGTGACAGGTTCCTGGTTTAAATTAAATAAAAAAATGTTTAACCACGTAAGCCCCGGAAGATTTTACCCCCTTCCTGACCAGGGGTTTTTTTTTTGCGATTTTTTACTGCGTGACTTTAACGGACAATTGCGCGGTCGTGCAACGCTGTACCTAAACAAATTTGACGTCCTTTTTTTCCCACAAACAGAGCTTTCTTTTGGTATTTGATCACCTGTGCGATTTTTTGATCATGCGCTATAAACAAAAAAAGAGCGTAAATTTTGCAAAAATAACAATATTTTTCACATTTTTTTATATGAAATTTCCAAAAAAAAAATGTAAAAATCAAAATTTTTTAACATTTTCGGCCAATTTGTTTTATGCTACCTATGTTTGGTAAAAAAAAAATCGCAAAAAGCGTATTTTGATTGGTTTGCGCAAAAGTTATCGTGTTTACTAACAAAGGGAAAGATTTTTGTCATTTTTGGTGTTTTTTTTTTTTAACGAGTAATGGCGGCGATCTGCGATTTTTTTTGCGGGACTGCGACATTGCGGCGGACAGATCGGACCCTTGACTGACATTTTTGACACTTTTGGGGTTACCAGTGACATTTCTACAGTAATCAGTGCAATACATATGCACTGTTACTGTAAAAATTGCACTGGCAGGGAAGGGGTTAACTGTATTGGAGAGGGAGGGGTTAGGTGTGTCCTAGGGGCGTGCTTCTAACTGTGATTGGACATGGCTACTGGTGTAAAAACAGAGATCAACGGTCCTAAATAGTAGAACCGTCTGATCTCCATTTTTACACAGGGGAGAATGACAGGCGGCTTGTTTACATTAGCCGCCTGCCTTTCTCCCTCTCTACCGATGATCGCCGAGTGACCGGCGGACATCGGGTCCGCCGGTCACACGCACTGACTCCTTAGTGAACGAGCCAGGGCGGGCGTGCGCCTCAGCGGGCGGGCGCTCGCCCGCTATTGGCTCACAAGCCAGTGACAGGCTAGTGACGTATGTATACGTCACTTTGCCTGGCCAGGGCTGACAGCCGCAGTATATGTACTTGCGGCGGTCGGCAAGTGGTTAAGTGGGCCTAGCGCTAAGAATATTCTGTTATATTTTGTTTAATATTTAGGGCAGCTGGGAAGAAGGTAAAAAGAGGCAGCAGAGCCGATCACCCAGCTAAAGCCTACTATACTGTGGGGGCTAACAGATGCTGCAGCTCTGATGCTTTGCATTGCAGCTGTAGCAAATTTAACCACTTGCTGACCGCTCACGTTGAGAGTACTGCGGCAAAGTGACTCGTTATCGTCCAGCGACGTAGAGCTACGTCGCTGGACAACGCCCCCTCTCGGCGGCTCGCTCCTGCTGTATTCAGACACAGCGGGTGTCGGGCCAGGAGAGGAGAGGCGGTGATCACCGCCGATCTTCCCCGATCGTCAGGGATCGAGTGTGGAAATCCACCCACTTGTGTAAACAAAGCGGGAGGATCTCCTATGTGACAGACAGTGACAGATTACAGTATTCAGCATAGTTGAACCTGCGATCTGTGCCTGTGTCACATATTCCCCTCCCCCCACACACGTCAGTAAGCAAGAGGCATACATTTAACCCCTTGATCATCAATAAAGTTAACCCCTTCCCTGCCAGTGTCATTATTACAGTAACAGTGCATATTTATAGCACTGATTACAGTAGTAATGTCACTGGTACCCCCAAAAGTGTCAAAATGTCAGTTAGGGGTCCGATCTGTCCGCTGCAATGTCGCAGTCCCGCAAGAAAAAAAATCGCAGATCGCCGCCATTACTAGTAAAAAAATAAACAATAAAAATGACAAATCTTTCCCGTAGTTAGTAAATGTGATAACTTTTGCGCAAACCAATCAAAATACGCTTATTGTGATTTTTTTTAATGTGGCATGTCAAGTGTACAGGCTGCGCCGCCTGTCAAACTCAGCCATTCAAGTCGATAGGGCTGCGCCGTAACCGCAAGCCAAAAGTGCTGGGGTACATAAGTTCAATTTAAAAATGCTGTTTGGTGATTTAAAAAAAAGGCATTCAGGAGGCAGCAGGATTGCCTCCTTAATGACTGACAGCAAGTGCTTAGCTGCACTCTGCAAAGTGATCCATCATGGATCACTTTTCAGAGAGTAAAGAAGTGTAAAGTTAGCCTTACGGGTCCTTTCACACGAACGATCCGATCAGATCTGCCTGTCAGTTTTTGAGGCGGACCTGATCGGATGCTCCATGCATCCCTATGGGGCAGCGGATGTCAGAGGTGACATCTCCTCTGACACCCGCTGCTCTCCGATCTGATCCTGTCTGTCAAATCCGGACGGATAGAAACCCTATTTTCCATTCGTCTGGAGGATCGGATCGGATGAGTCCCCATCAGAGATGTATAGTAACGAAGTAGAACTACTTAAGTACTGTACTTAAGTACCGAAATGCAGTATCTGTACTTTCCTAGAGTAGAATTTTTTTCTCCTATTTCTACTTTTACTTCACTACATTTTTTCGATGATTTCAATACTTCTACTCAAGTATTTTTTTTTGTGCTGCATAGTTACTCGTTACTTTTAAAAAAATTACCACTGCCAGAACAGTAGATGGCAGGTTACATAAAGCTCAAAAAAATGTGTATAATGTCATTTGTAAATCAGCGCATACGAAAATAAAGGCTGTGTATAATAAAAGCTGCTATACCAAATCTTTCCAATAAAAAGAAAATATGAAACAAACAAATAAATGGTGCTACAGCGCTTAAAGTGCATCAAGAAACTACTAACAAACACAGGTTAATCATTTGAATAAATCATTTGAAATAATAAAAACAATATGATGTTCAAACTTTTGACTTCTTTCTTTAATAACTACATAACACAGTACTTGTACTTCTACTTTCAGTACTTGAGTAGAATTTTTTTTTCAAAACTACTGGTACTTTTTACTTTTAGTACTTAAGTAGCAAATTTTTTGAAAAAACTACTTGCAATACTTAAGTAAAAAAAATGTTGAATACTTTAGTACTTCTACTTAAGTAACTTTTTCTGCGAGCACTTCCACTTCTACTCAAGTCATTTTTTGATCGAGCACTTGTACTTTTACTCAAGTAGAAATTTCGAGTACTTTATACAAGTCTGGTCCCCATAGAGGAGAGCGGGGATCTGACAGCTCCGTCTCTGCACACAGAGCGGAGATGGAGCTGTCATCCACCCTACTCAGCGGGGATCAGCGGATCGATCCCCAGCTGAGCAGAACGGACCTCATCGGACGGTGCGCCGTGATGAAAGGGCCCTTAGTGTAACACTTAGGGCTGGATCTAGCCTGACTGATCTGGGAGTGCAGGAAAAAAGTCAGGGGGGCATTGACACACTGTCATTTTATCCTCTCCTATATCTCTATGTGGCTGCAATGAAAAGCACATGGATTAGCCCAGATTTTCTCAACATTTATTTTTAGTCATTGCATCCTTTAAAAGTACGCAAAATCCTGAGTCACCCCAGTCCTCGACCGTATTTGAGCGGAAAGACACCGACATCTGCACTGGATGATGATGTCACCCACTCCCTGACACCACATAGTGGAGTTCCCCTTTCACATCAGATAACACCCATCACTTCAGAGTCAGCCCCCTTTACATCACAGTCCCCCCCCCCCATTACATCACTTCTTTCAAACCAGAGTCAGTCCTAGATCATCAGAACCCCCCTCTTTCCATTGGAGCCCGTCATCACAACAGATTCCCCTCCATCACAACAGAGCCCCCCCCATCAAAAATAGGCCCCCAGCACAATAGAGTCCCCACATTCCCCCCTACCAAGAGTCCCCCCACTTCACAACATAGTACCTCCTTCACAAATAGCAATGAATGATGCTGTGTGCCCCCCTACACTATGGAAACGAATCATGCAGTGCAGTTGATAAGGGCAGGGCACTGCATAGCCATGCTGACTTGGCACTGCCAAGGCTGTGTGCTGCCCCCAGCCCCTCTACTTCCTGATACCATCGTCACTGGTCTGGTGGGAGTGCCGCTGAAATCTAGGGGGGGGCAAATCCCACCCCAGAACCCCCCAGATCCGGCTCTGGTAACACTTCCAGGTGTTTTATTACCTTAAAAAGATCACAGGACTCCACGTTTCATCTGCATCTGCTTTTCTCTCCAAATAAATGGCACCATCTATGTTCAAGAATCATCCATGGTCACCATCCACGTCCTTGACTGAGATACCGGCTCAGAGATGGCGGTGTTCACAAATGCCTGACAAAGATCATCCTTTGCAGCAGCCTCTTACCTTGTGGCTTGTTACAAAGTTACAATGGTGCAGTCTGATCCCGGAGGAAGAGGAGACTGAGGAAATGCTTCTTCCTTCCTACAGCAAACTAATGACCTCATCATCTCAGCCCGGGCAAAATCAATGGACTGGAACACTAGGAGCTTTACTGAAAAATGATACTGTTGCTATACATTGTGATAAAGTCATATATGTATTCATGCTGCCTTGCAAAGTTACTGACAGGTACACTTTCAGGTGCCCATGCTGGAGAAAGTTATTGACCAAAAAAGGCCACTTCACCATAGTGCCTCTGTGTCGATGGTTGGCTTCTGTATGGGATAACACCAACTTTTCATTTGCAGCACATAGATTTTTTGCTCAGAGATCAAATATCTGGATAGAAACATGGGGGCAGACAAAGCAAGAGAGAGACAACTCCCATCTCCAGGGCAGACCTGTGCAAATCTGTCACATTTGGCTGCAGATGAAAACGGGTGCAGGGGTTGCAAATATACATAAAAACTGTCCCATATAATCAGCTTACTGACGGGCAGCCTGGATTGCTTCTACATGGTTTTTGGTGTCCCCTGTAGATTACAGATATTAAGTACCTACCCTTAATGCACATGGCAGTTGGGTTTGGCCATCAACTTGAAATGAAAATTTGCAGTAGAGAATTTTAGGTGTCCAGTAGTCTAATCTTCCTTTAGGCCCAACTACTCTGAAAACATATTTGATTTCCAATATTGGAGGTGTAACACGTCAAAGAGGAGATTGGTTAAGTTGGAGCTCCTGCTACCTTTCCCACACAGCTTCGTCTTGGTCAGTGGTCTCCAAACTGTGGCCCTTTGCTTTCTTTTATCAGGCCCTTGGGACACTATTCCTCCCATTGTTATTAGGCACTATTCATCCCACTGACACCAACAGTGGGACATAAATCCTGCTACTGATGGGGCACTATTCTTCCTACTAAAACCAATGATGGGTAACTATTTCTCCCACTGATATCAACAATGGGGGCACTATTCCTCCCACCAATACCAATGATGTGGTTCTATTCCTTCCACTGATACCAATGATGGGGTACTATTCCTTCCACTGATACCAATGATGTGGTACTATTCCTCGCACTAATACCAATGATGTGGTGCTATTCCTTCCACTAATACCAATGATGGGTCACTATTCTTCCCAATAATACCATTGATGGGACACTATTCCTCCCACTATTATCAATTATAGGGCGCTATTTCACCCACTAATACCAATGATGGGTCACTGTTCTTCCCAATAATACCAATGATGTGGTACAATTCCTTGCACTAATACCAATGATGTGGTACTATTCCTTCCACTAATACCAATGATGGGTCACTATTCTTCCCAATAATACCATTGATGGGACACTATTCCTCCCACTATTATCAATTATAGGGCGCTATTTCACCCACTAATACCAATGATGGGTCACTGTTCTTCCCAATAATACAAATGATGTGGTACAATTCCTTCCACTAATACCAATGATGTGGTACAATTCCTTCCACTAATACCAATGATGTGGTACTATTCCTTCTAAACAAGCAAAAAATTGGGGGAGCAAACCCTTAACATGTATATTTAAAGCCGGTGCAGCTATGGACCAAGCAACATGTATATTAAAAAAGAATAGCGCAACCATGCAAAAGAAATGACTATTAAATATGGAGACAATCCATAAATAAAAATGGGAATGGGTACTATTCCTTCCACTGATACCAACGATGGGGGCACTATTCCTCCCACTGATACCAATGATGTGGTACTATTCCTCACACTAATACCAATGATGTGGTACTATTCCTCCCACTAATACCAATGATGTGGTACTATTCCTCCCACTAATACCAATGATGTGGTACTATTCCTTCCACTAATACCAATGATGTGGTACTATTCCTCCCACTTATAACAATGATGTGGTACTATGCCTCCCACTAATACCAATGATGTGGTACTATTCCTCCCACTAATACCAATGATGTGGTACTATTCCTCACACTAATACCAATGATGTGGTACTATTCCTCACACTAATACCAATGATGTGGTACTATTCCTTCCACTAATACCAATGATGTGGTACTATTCCTTCCACTAATACCAATGATGTGGTACTATTCCTTCCACTGATACCAACGATGGGGTACTATTCCTCCCACTTATAACAATGATGTGGTACTATGCCTCCCACTAATACCAATGATGTGGTACTATGCCTTCCACTAATACCAATGATGTGGTACTATTCCTTCCACTGATACCAATGATGGGGTACTATTCCTCCCACTTATAACAATGATGTGGTACTATTCCTCCCACTTATAACAACGATGTGGTACTATGCCTCCCACTAATACCAATGATGTGGTACTATTCCTTCCACTGATACCAATGATGTGGTACTATTCCTCCCACTTATAACAATGATGTGGTACTATGCCTCCCACTAATACCAATGATGTGGTACTATGCCTTCCACTAATACCAATGATGTGGTACTATTCCTCACACTAATACCAATGATGGGTCACTATTCCTACCAATAATACCATTGATAGGATACTATTCCTCCCACTATTATCAATTATAGGGCACTATTTCACCCACTAATACCAATGATGGGTCACTGTTCATCCCAATAATACCAATGATGGGATGCTTTTCCTCCCACTATTACCAATTGTAGGGCACTATTTTGCACTAATTAGCCCTTTGTTTAGAAAGTTTGGATACCCCTGGACTTGGTGATAAAAGGAAGCCCTGAAATATCTACCTGGGCCATGGAAACTGATGTTTCCGGATCATGCATGGGACATGAACTCTATTGGTAGGAAGGAACAACGTTCATTGTGACAGATCCTCTCCTTCAGGAGAAGTCATTTTACCAAATGCCAAGGCATTTGGTCACGTGACCAACCACCCTAGGTACCTTGATTAGGGTTTTTTCTTTTTTTTAGGACTTGAAAAGAGCAGGCTAGGGAAGCAAGGGTCTTGTTATGACTACAGCTCCTATTTATTGGGCTCAACGTCAGAGAAGGAATATTGTGAGACATCATAGAGAACGGCGTGAAGGAGATCACAGAGCTCAGATTAAAGAGTAGATGACTAAAGAGAAAAACAATTAGAGTTAAAGAGAAAACAGATTCTTCGTCCAATAGTGTTCATAGATGGTTCCATCAAAGCGGTGGAGAAACGCCTCCAGCCTGGAGAGACAGCTAAAAGATGTTATCGCCCTGTCATTCCAGTATTGCAGCAGGGCAGAGAGAACAGCCAGGAGGGAGACAATCCCTGCGTTTAACATGGGAAGCCAGCCATGGAGAAACTTCATCGAAATCCCTCCGATAACATCATCTTCCCATCCTCTGCTCCAACATACATTACCACCAGCAGGCAGAAAGATGAGGGAGTGGGGAGCGCTGGGAACCGACTGGAGGAGAGAAAATGGAGAGGAGAGCTTGGAGAGAAGAGAGGAAGGAAAAATAATTATAACTGTAAAGGGATAGGAGGCAGAGATGAAAATCAGGGAGCCAGAGAAGAGTGGAGAATAAAAACGTGAAAAAAAAAAAAAAAAAAGGAAAGTAGAAAGATGGGGAGAGAAAAAATATGTAGGAAATGAGAAAGGGAATGAGATAAAAAGAGAACAGATAGAAGGCTGGTGGAGAGAAAAAGAGAGAATAGGGAGAGAAAATAAGGTAGGTTAGCAGGGAGGTAGGTTAGAGAAAAGAAGGGGAAGAGGGGAAAGAAGGAGGAGAGGGGAGGAGAAGAGAAGGAAGAGAGGAGAGGAGAGAAGAAGGAGAGGAAATGAGAAGGAGAGGACATGAGAAGGAAAGGAGAGAAAAAAGAGAGGAAATGAGAAGGAGATGAGAGGAGAGAAGAGAAGGAGGAGAGGAGAGGAGAGGAGAGGAGAGGAGAGGAGAGAAGAGAAGAGAAGAGAAGAGAAGAGAAGAGAAGAGAAGAGAAGAGGAGAGGAGAGGAGAGGAGAGGAGAGGAGAGGAGAGGAGAGGAGAGGAGGAGAGGAGAGGAGAGAAGGAGAAGAAAGAAGAAGGAGAGGAGAGTAGAAGTAGAAGAAAGAAGGAGAGGAAATAAAAAGGAGGGGAGAGAAGAAAAAGAGGAAATGAGAAGGAGGGGAGAGAAGAAGAAGAGGAAATGAGAAGGAGAGGAGAGAAGAAGGAGGGGAGAGAAGAAGAAAAGGAAATGAGAAGGAGAGGAGAGAAGAAGGAGATGAGAGAAGAAGAGGAGGAAATGAGAAGGAGGAGAGAGAAGGAGAGGAAATGAGTTGGAGAGAAGAAGAAGAGGAAATGAGAAGGAGGAGAGAGAAGGAGAGGAAATGAGAAGGAGAGAAGAAGAAGAGGAAATGAGAAGGAGAGGAGAAGGAGAGAAGAAGGAGAGGAAATGAGAAGACAAGGAGAGAAGGAGAGGTGAGAAGAAGGAGAGGAAATGAGAAGGAGAGGAGAGAAGGAGAGGAAATGAGAAGGAGGGGAGAGAAGAAGTAGAGGAAATAAGGAGAGGAGAGAAGAAGGAGAGGAAATGAGAAGGAGGGGAGAGAAGAAGGATATTAGAGAAGGAGAGGAGAGAAAAGAAGAGAAGAAGGAGAGGAGAAAGGAAGGAGAAGAAAGAAGGAGAGGAAATGAGAAGGAGGGGAGAGAAGAAGAAGAGGAAATGAGAAGGAGAGGAGAGAAGACGGAGATGAAATGAGAAGGAGAGAAGAAGAAGAGGAAATGAGAAGGAGAGAAGAAGAAGAGGAAATGAGAAGGCAAGAAGAGAAGGAGAGGAGAGAAGAAGGAGCGGGAGAGAAGAAGTAGAGGAAATGAGAAGGAGAGGAAATGAGAAGGAGAGGAGAGAAGAAGGAGAGGAAATGAGAAGGAGAGGAGAGAAGAAGGAGATTAGAGAAGGAGAGAAGAAGGAGAGGAGAGAAGAAGGAGAAGAAAGAAGAAGGAGGAGAGGAAATGAGAAGGAGGGGAGAGAAGAAGAAGAAGAGGAAAAGAAAAGGAGGGGAGAGAAGAAGAAGAGGAAATGAGAAGGAGAGGAGAGAAGAAGAAGAGGAAATGAGAAGGAGAGGAGAGAAGACTGAGAGGAAATGAGAAGGAGAGAAGAAAAAGAGGAAATGAGAATGAGAGAAGAAGGAGAGGAAATGAGAAGGAGAGGAGGGAAGAAGGAGAGGAAATGGGAAAGAGAGGAGGGAAGAAGGAGAGGAAATGGGAAGGAGAGGAGGGAAGAAGGAGAGGAAATGAGAAGGAGAGGAGAGAAGAAGGAGAGGAGAGAAGAAGGAGAGGAAATGGGAAGGAGAGGAGGGAAGAAGGAGAGGAAATGAGAAGGAGAGGAGAGAAGAAGGAGAGGAAATGAGAAGGAGAGGAGAGAAGAAGGAGAGGAGAGAAGAAGGAGAGGAAATGAGAAGGAGAGGAGAGAAGAAGGAGAGGAAATGGGAAGGAGAGGAGGGAAGAAGGAGAGGAAATGAGAAGGAGAGGAGAGAAGAAGGAGAGGAGAGAAGGAGAGGAAATGAGGAGAGAGGAGTGGAGAGGAGGGAAGAATAAAGGAAGGAAGGAGAGGATAAAGGAGAGGAGAGCTGGAATGGGGAAGCAGAGGCAAGGGAAAATTAGGTGAGAGAGCCGAGAGAGGAAAGGAGAGGGGAGCAATAGGAAATAGGAAAATAATTCCAAAAACATAATAGAGAGGTAAGTTTCACACTGCATTACACCTTAGCATTACCACAAGATGTGATTTAAAAATTCAGGATTTTTTGAGAATACTTCTGGGGTGAATACCCAATTTCACCTACCCACTGCTGAGTGCACTAATAGCCTTACCCATATAGCCACTGAAAGCGGCATTGTGTTGGAACACATCTCAAAGCTCACCATGTGGACATTTCTAAGCCTGCATACAGTATTTGGGCAGTCCAGAATTTTAGACAAAGTCAACTTCATACCAAAAACCTGACTACACTCACAGAGCACCAGATAGCTTGACGTCAGTCTGTAACATTATAGATAATACATTAAAACTGTAACAATATTGGAGGAACAAAGTCTTTTCTCCTACTCTTTTTACCTGATGCTTTTTAAAAACTCATGAACATTTCCACCTTTGAGGTTGAGATGGAAGGAGATTGTTCCTTGGCATCTTGTTTGTAGATTTTTTGCTGACATACAAATGCTGAACAGAGGTAAAGAAAAAAAGTACAGCCTCTCCTGCCTGGTCTTCTGCTTACACTTGTCCGTTCTCCTACCAATATCACTTAGGCATTGGCCAAACCCATTGCCTCGTGCAGCTGGAAAGTTCTAAGGTCAAGTTAATGGTACCAGCAAGAGCCCTACTTAATCCTGCCCCGCAGCAGCAACTTTCACAAGTCTCTGACCCTACTGAAGATGGGTTCAGTTGTGGCCTGCAGCTCCCATAATCCTCAACCGATGACACCGCTGCAAAAATGCCAAGCACGCCCGTCCAAGAGGCCATTCAGGTATTCCATTTGCTATGTGAAGATAATCTGCATCTGACAACACCACAAAAGAAGGATAAAAATCACACCGACCTACGAGCCTCACTGTCCTGACTTCAGGTGCTGATCTTAATCTGTGACAGGTCTTTAAGGAGCGCTTGAGCTACAGTTTTTAAAAATGGATGATTAATGTTGACTAAACAGTACTTAAAACTTGCTGCCGATGGCAGCCAACCACAAGTCAAATTTTCAAGTCATTAAGAAACAATTTAACTTGAACACTGGCATTTATTATATTTGCACCATGCAAAAACTCTTATTCCACATTAGAGGGTCAGTTCACCCAAAACTGATATTTGGAGAGTAAAGTTGGCCATAGATTTATTTATTTTTTCATTAAAAAAAAAAACCCAATGAATTTCTCCATCCACAGTCCACACAAGTGAGGTGGATAGAGGAATCTTCTCTGCTGGGACATTGTATTCTGACAGCAGGGACTCGCTGTTATCAAAACACACTGATCAGTGGCTGCAGCCCATTGGCTCGATCATTAGATTGACTTCTGTTAATCAGGAGCTGACACGCATGGATTGAAATTCTCATGGCCCCTGCTGAACCGGCCGTAATTTTAGTGCATCTATAGCCAACTCAAAACCAACTGATAGTTTCTTCTGTCTCTGCTACTCTACTGGTGAGAAATCCCTACTGAGTTCATGGGTCTTAACACCTGCTGTGCCCATTTTAGGGGTTCCCACCAACCCTGGGTGGAGTTCCCAGATCTGCAATCCTTTTGTGCCCATTATTAGATATTTCCACCATCCCTGTGCTGAGTTTCTGGGTCTTTACATCTGCTGTGCCCATTATGAGGGGTTCCCCACCAACCCTGGGTCGAGTTCCTAGATTTTCAAACCTGCAGTGCCAATTTTTAGAGATTACCACCATCCCTGTGCTTAGTTCCTGGGCCTGCACAGTGCACACCTGCTGTGTCCATTATGAAGGGATCACACCATCCTTGTCCTCAATTCCCATCTCTTTACACCTTCTGTTCCCATTATGAGTGGAACACTAAGTTCCCAGGTCTGTACACCAGCCATTGTTATTATGAGGGTCTCACACATTCCCTGTGTTAAGTTCCTAAGTCTGCACCACTGATGTGCTCATTATGAGTGTCCCCCATATCTCCATGCTGAGTTCCCAGGTTTGCACACCTGCAGTGCCCATTATGAGGGGCTTCCACCATCCCTGTGCTGAATTGCCAGGTCTGCACCCCTGCTGCGCTCATTATGAGGGTCTCCCACCTTCCCTGCACTGGGATCCCAGGTCTACACACCTGTTGTGCCTTTTATATGGAGCTCCCATTCTCCTGTGGGATTCTAGATATATTTTATACTATATAGAATATAACAGGCCAAACCCATTGCCTTGTGCAGCTGGAAAGTTCTAAGGTCAAGTTAATGGTACCAGCAAGAGCTCTACTTAATCCTGCCCCGCAGCAGCAACTTGCACAAATCTCTGACCCTACTGAAGATGGGTTCAGTTGTGGCCTGCAGCTCCCATAATCCTCAGCCGATGACACCACTGCAAAAATGCCAAGCACGCCCCGTCCAAGAGGCCATTCAGGTATTCCATTTGCTATATGAAGATAATCTGCATATGACAACACCACAAAAGGATAAAAATCACACCGACCTACGAGCCTCACTGTCCTGATGATCTTAATCTGTGACAGGTCTTTAAGGTGCTCTTGAGCTACAATTTTTAAAAATGGATGATTAATGTTGACTAAACAGTACTTAAAACTTGCTGCCGATGGCAGCCAACCACAAGTCAAATTTTCAAGTCATTAAGAAACAATTTAACTTGAACACTGGCATTTATTATATTTCCGTCCATGCAAAAGCCCTTTTTCCACATTGGAGGGTCAGTTCACCCAAAACTGATGTTTGGAAAGTAAAGTTGGCCATAGATTTTTTTTTTTTTTTTCATTTAAAAAAAAAACCCCCAATGGATTCCTCCATCCACAGTTCCACACAAGGGAGGTGGATAGAGGAATCCTCTCCGCTGAGACATTTTATTCTGACAGCAAATTGTCAAAACACACTGATCAGTGGCTGCAGCCCATTGGCTCGATCATTAGATTGACTTCTGTCAAGCAGGAGCAGCCACGCATGGATCGAAATTCTCATGGTCCCTGCTGAACCGGCCGTAATTTTAGTGCATCTATAGCCAACTCAAAACCAACTGACAGTCTCTTCTCTCTCTGTGACTCTACTGGTGAGAAATCCCTGTGCTGAGCTTCTGGGTCTGTACACCTGCTGTGCCCATTATAAGGGGTTCCCACCAACCCTGGGTGGAGTTCACAGATCTGCAATCCTGTTGTGCCCATTATGAGAGATTTTCACCATCCCTGTGCGGAGTTTCTGGGTCTGTACATCTGCTGTGCCCATTATACGGGGTTTCCCACCAACCCTGGGTGGAGTTCCCAGATTTGCAAACCTGCTGTGCCAATTTTTAGAGATTACCACCATCCCTGTGCTTAGTTCCTGGGTCTGCACAGTGCACACCTGCTGTGTCCATTATGAAGGGATCACACCATCCTTGTCCTCAATTCCCATCTCTTTACACCTTCTGTTCCCATTATGAGTGGAACACTAAGTTCCCAGGTCTGTACACCAGCCATTGGTATTATGAGGGGCTTACACAGTCCCTGTGCTAAGTTCCTAAGTCTGCACCACTGGTGTGTTCATTATGAGTGTCCCCCATATCTCCATGCTGAGTTCCCAGGTTCACACACCTACAGTGCCCATTATGAGGGGCTTCCACCATCCCTGTGCTGAATTGCCAGGTCTGCACCCCTGCTGTGCTTATTATGAGGGCCTCTTACCTTCCCTGCACTGGGATCCCAGGTCTGCACACCTGTTGTGCCCATTATATGGAGCTCCCATTCTCCTGGTGGGATTCTAAATGTATTTTATACTATATAGCAGTGATGGCGAACCTTGGCACCCCAGATGTTTTGGAACTACATTTCCCATGATGCTCAACTACACTGCAGAGTGCATGAGCATCATGGGAAATATAGTTCCAAAACTTCTGGGGTGCCAAGGTTTGCCATCACTGCTATATAGAATGTAACAGGAGGAGCTAGAACAAACAACAGTGGCCACATTTATAACAGAGAGATATTGCTAATGGAATATCCAACAGATAAAGAATCCAAGGGCTGATGCTGCCCACCAGGCTCAAGCTAGAGCTAAACTATAACATTTGGGTGGGCAGACCCTTTATAATAGTTAGGGGAGCCCACACACAGAATGACAAAGGTAAATGGCTAAGGTAAAATGATAGCCACCTCTGTGACTAAGGTATCTTTGTTATCTTTGCAGGCCACATGTCCACCATCCATCAATCCTGGACCACCTAAGAAGCATAATGTCTTTTCCAAGCTTTGCATAGAATAATTATCTGTCATAGGGCCTGTGTTGATGGGCTGTTATTCGCATCAGGTGGGTTTATTCCCATACAAGTCTATGAGAATGCAAAACCCGCTTGAAGCAGGTCAAATGCAGGTCAAATGTACCTGTGAATGAATTTTCAGTGACCTGGGAAGCATCTCAAAATGAGACCAAGCCCAACACAAGCTCTAATCTGTGGTTTGGGATTGCGTGCCGAAATCGCAGTGATTCTGCTAGTGATCCCAAATTGAGAGATGTGAATAGGGCCTAAGCGTAAGGCAGTGGTCTCCAAACTGTGGATGGGGGCCAGAGCGTAAGGCAGTGGTCTCCAAACTGTGGATGGGGGCCAGATATGACCATTTGCTTACTTTTATCTGGTCCTTGGGGCACTATTGTCATCCACTGATACCAACAATGGGAAATGATTCCTCCCACTGACACGCATGATGGAGCAGAATTCCTCCTAAGCGTAAGGCAGTGGTCTCCAAACTGTGGCTGGGGGCCAGATATAACCCTTTGCTTACTTTTATCTGGTCCTTGGGGCACTATTTTCATCCACTGATACCAACAATGGGAAATGATTCCCCCCACTGACACCAATGATGGGGCACTATTCCTCCCACTGACACCAATGATGGGGCAGAATTCCTCCCAATGACACCAATGATGGGACTCAATTACAATAATGATGGGGTAAAATACCTTCCTTTGACACCAACATTGGGGCTCAATGATAATAATAATAACTGGACACAATTCCTTTCAATGACACCAACGATGCAGCACAACTCCTCCCACTGACACCAATGATGGGGCGCAATTCCTCCCACTGGCACCAAAGATGGGGTATGTTTATTCCCACTGACGTCGGGACCCTTTCTACTCCCAATGACCACAGTCTGGCCCCCCTTAAGTCTGAAGGACAGTGAACTGGCATAGCATGCAATGCGTGTTTGGGTGCCATTATCCCTTGATGTGACGTCAGGATCATGCAGCAATTGCGGCAAACCACGCCTTTAAAAGAGCTTTTCACCTGAAAAGGAGCAGGAGCTTATTTTCTGGCGACCAATGCGCATAGGGTAGCCAATTCAAGTAAATAGGCTGCCCCTATGCAGCACGCAAAATCGCATGCAAATCGCTCAAACAAAATTGCAAGCGGAAATGGTTGTTCCTGCTAAGCGCAAGTGTGAACGCAACATGAGATTCCGCATGTTGAGCATAGTCAGGTGTTTACACATTATACTTCTGTGCGCTGCCATGCATTGTGATGCACTACAACGCAAGCGCGAGGCCTTTCAAACAGAATAGCGTTACAATGCATGTTACCTGCGTTATCACGTTGTAACAACATTCTCATTGACGCACATGTTACTGCAATGAATGTGCAATGAAATTATACAGAGAGTACACAATCACCGAACATAACATTCATAACCAGCTGACACGGTTGGAATCAATAATCTTGAGCCTCAATATCCTTTTGTGCACGTTGGCCTTGAGAATTGCACGACTGTCCAAGGACTGTACTTTCCACAAATAATGATTTCTTCTTTTAGAAAGAGAGAGAGGGAGACAGAGAGATTCTGTGCAGAGTGGCGTGTGGCATGGAAGGGGTTACCGTGGAAGGTAATTATAAAGGAACCTGAACATTCTTTCCTGCAATGTTCTCTTGTCCAGCGTCAGATTACACCTGGATAGTACCTGCAAGGCCCCTCCCATCCCCCCCCTCCACTCCCTGAGCACATAGCAGTCTGCAGGGATCTGACTAGCAACTGCGATTCATCAACAATGTGTATTGAAAGTTCATTAGGCTCAATTCACAAAGCTTTAACAGAAGGATAAAGAAATTCAGAGATCTTTAAAAATCATTGGCCTGCAAAAAATTGTCTTTTTTTATTTTAACTAGTAAATACATAAAAAAAAAAGAAAAAAGAGGCAACTGTCTTTTTTTTTTTGTTTTAAAATAGATCCAATCTTAGTGTCATTGGTCATGTGAATTGATTGTATCCTATCGGATCCCTTTGCAAGTTTTAAAGTGAAATTTCAGGCTATTCCCAAGCTTAAAGCGGAGCTCCACCCAAAAGGGGAAGCTCTGCTTGCCAAATTCCCCCCCCCCTCCCCCTCTGCTGCCACATTTGCCATCTTCTGGGGGGGAGAGATAGAGGGGATTGGGTACCTGATTGTGACGGGTACCTGATTGTGATGGGTACCTGCTCCCACTTCCGGCTGAGTTTGCCGTGGCGAACTCAGCTGAAAGTTCGGCACCTCTCTTCCTTCCCCTGTGCCGGAACATTTACAGAGCGCATGCGCAGTAGGGAGTCGACTGTGAAGCTGCATAGCTTCACTGCTGGTTTCCCCCTAGTGGAGATGGCGGCAGCAGCACCTCATCGACTCGGATGAGGACACCGCTAGATTCCTGGACAGGTAAGTTTCCTAATATGAAAAGTCAGCAACTACAGTATTTGTAGCGAAGAACTTAAAAAGTGTATAACACCTCCTCCAAGTTTGGGATTTTATGGGCAATAATCAAAACCATATATTAAAAAACTTTGATTTATTGATTCATAAAAAGAGGGGACAAAAAAGAAGGAAAACATACATAATATACATATCAAAAAATATATTCACAGTAACATGACAGTTAATGAAGTAGTGTGATTACTTTTCAAACCATTTGGGAAAATTCCCCAAGGGGAAGAATGATTGGATGATTGGACCAAAAGGGGGTCCCCAAGAAGATGGAATGTCATTGATTCGCCAGATTACAAGCGTTTTTGTTCGATGTCAATGCCTGCCTCCAAACACCTGCACAAAACGCCTGAAAAAACGCTTGAAAAACACCCAAACGCACGCTTTAAATGATACGCTCAGGTGTGAATGGATCCTTACCATGTACAACAAAAGACAACCATTACAATGAAAGGAGCCGAAAACCGGACAGAGGGAATGAGGAACGGCTGAGGAATGACCAATGAGCTGCAGAACGGGCCTGGCACAGATTACATGGTCAGATTAGGTTTCATACGTGCTCCAAGGCCTCAGAGCACTCCACGGCGTTCTCTGGATGTTTATGGCGGCGACTGTTCTGTCTGACGGCTAACGTATGAATCGTTTACAGTACGTGAAACACGCTACATCTTCCCACAAGAATTCACACCAGTCATGTTTCATGCGTTGTCAATATTATTGCCCGTGTCATAGGGGCAGCACGCTCCGTTTGAGACATCTGTCACCAAGCGTCTGTTTTTCAGGGGGATTCCATCACACAGGAGAGGAAAATAAATGACTTCTTTCAGTCACATGTAACAATGACCCCCGATAGGGCTGCTGATTTTTTTAATGGACTGTCTAGATTTCCCTACTAGTGACCTGCCCTGTAAGGCAGGCCATACACGATGTAAATTTCGAACGATCTGTGGATCGATAAATGAAAGCGGCGCTCGCGTACAGTATGCGAGTGTACCATCAATATGATTCGAAAATCGTACTTCCAAACACTATTTTTTGTGCCCTTTTAACCACACCTCTACTGGACACACCCCCTTCTGTTCTGTATTTTGTTAGGTGAAATCATACAACTCCCCCATTAATGATACGATATTTGGCCAATTTTCGCAAAACAAAAAAAAACCAACATGTTGGATCAGTCAATTCTGTCTGTCGTAAGAAAATCGAGTGTCGCACATACCAAATACGAAAATCGCTCGAATTCACTGGCGATTTGGATTTCCGTTCGAAATTCACATCGTGTATGGCCTGCCTTACTGACCCTCCAGTAGACACATTCAGACAGACCTCAAGACCTCCAATCTTCTCTTGCTACATTTATTGGCTCAGTTGTCTAGAGAGAGAGGGTTAGGGGTACAAGATACCCCAAAACAGCAAAAAATATCTCTGGCCCCCTTATGTTTGCAAAATAAAATTAGCTGGTGGCTCTAATTTCTTGAGTGACAGCTTCCCGTCCCAATATTATCAAAGTTTATGGTGGCTCAAGTGTTTTAGGGCCGTTTTTAATATTGATTGGACCCTGGGCAAACATTTTCTTGGGGCTCCCCTGCCCCCTGCTCACATGCAATTTCACTCTTAACCTTCTCTGAGACATACAATAAATAGCAGCTAGACTTAATCAGTTTATGCAGCAGATCAGGCGGCAATTGCTTTCCAGGGGTTACAGCGCACCATTACTGTCTACTGATTAGTTGCTATAAGTTACAACACATTATTTTGCTTGTTGATTGGTTGCTAGAGGTTACTGCACATCATTACTGCTCACCAATTGGTTTCTGGGGCTGGAGGGGGGATGTGATCAGTGGCAGTGGTGGGGGGATGGGATCAGTGGCAGTGAGTGCAAGAGGGGGAAATCAATCTTAGTGCTGGGGAAGGGGGGGGGGTGTGATCAGTGGCAGTGCTGGGGGTGGGGAGGAGGGATGAGTGGCAATTCTGGGGATAGGATCAGTGACAGTGCTTGGGGGGATGGGATCAGTATTTCTCACTTGCTGTCACCTGCCAGTCAGTGTCCACTTGGTTCCCCCTGCCTGCATGCAAGAGAGGGGAGGAGAGAGAGAGGGGGTGAGAGATAGAAGGGGTGAGAGAGAGAGAGGGACGAGGATGTGAGAGAGATGGAAGGGGGTGAGGGGGTGGGTGAGGGGGGATAAGAGACGGGGGCGAGAGACAGGAGTGAGAGAGAGGGTGGGTGAGGGTGGATAATAGAATGGGAGGGTAAGAGAGGGGGGTCGAGAAAGGGGGTGTGAGAGAGAGGGAAGAGAGAGATGGAGGGGGTAGGGGAGAGAGAGAGGGGAATTGAGAAAGAAATATGGGTGAGGGAGGGGTGTGGGAGAGAGAGGGGGTGGCAGAGAGAGAGGGGGTGAGAGAGAGAGAGAGTAGGTGAGAGAGAGGGGGTAAGATATGGGGGGGGTGAGGAAAAGTAACAGGGGGTGAAGGAAGGTGAAAGGGGATGAAGGAAGGTGGGAGAGAAGGGTTTGGGAGAGAGAGGGGTTAAGAGAGGGGGGTGAGAGAGAGAGGGGGTGAGATAGAGGCGGTAGGAGAGAGAGAGGGAGTAGGCGAGAGAGAGAGGGAGTAGGAGAGAGAAGGGAGAAGGTGAGAGAGAGGAGGTGTGAGAAGGAGGGGAGAGAGCGGGGAGGTGAGAGAGAGGGAGTGGGAGAGAGAGGGAGTGAGGGGGGGTGAGAGAGAGAGGGGGTGAGAGAAAGGGGATGGGGGAGGGTGAGAGGGGGGTGGAAGAGAGAGGGGAGAGACAGAGAGAGATGGTGTGAGAGAGAGTTGAGAGAGAGGCCAGCCTCGTGCTGCTCACCTTCCCCGCAGCCTTCAGGCCGCCTGCTCTCTCTGTAAAGATGATATGCAGGGTTCGGGCATATCATCCTGCCCACACCCCAAAGACACCGCTGTTGGCACCAGATTGGCAGATTTAGCTCCGCTGCCCTGCACCCTGCCGCCACCACTGGGCCGGGACTCTACATGACAAGGGGCTCAAGGGGCAGTTGCTTTGGGCCCCCCATAATGACTGGGCCCTGGGCAGCTGCCCCGTTTGCTCCACGTTAAAGATGGAAGTGTTTCAGTGGTGGCCTCCCAGTTACAAATAGTATAGAGGTCTCCAAACTTTCTAAACAAAGGGCCAGTTTACTGTTCCTTAGACTTTAGGAGGGTTGGACTAAAGGGCCGTACACATGAGCCAAATATTGGGTAGCATCGGCTGGTTCATTAGAAGCCGGCCAACAATTAGCCCATTTGTACATCAGCTGGTCCGATAGAAGCTGGCCGTTCAGCCATCGTCTGTCAAAGGGGCATGAGCGAAAAAGGTCTGCCAAGGTCATGCTAATGACTGAGAGCGCTGACTGATGTGTTCTGGCAGGGTGTGATAGTGACCCATTATTGCTGTAAGTGGAAGGGATAGTTTCTCATCGTTGGTATCAGTCAAAGGAATAGTACCCCATTGGGAGGAAAGTGTTCCAACGTTTCTATAAGTGGAAAAAAGTATGCCCCATCGTTGGTATCAGTGGGAGGAGGAATAGTGCCCTATCGTTGGTATCAGTGGGAGGAATAGTGTCCCATCATTGGTATCAGTGGGAGGAATAGTGCCCCATCATTGGTATCAATGGGAGGAATAGTGCCCCATCATTGGTATCAATGGGAGGAATAGTGCCCCAATGTTGGTGTCAGAAGAAAGACTCGTGCTTCATTGTTAGTGTCATAAGGGCAAGCAAAGGGCATCTGGCTTGCAGGTCGCAGTTTGGAGACCACTGTTCGAGGACAACAAATTGGTGGCCCTAGATACTGCAATAGTAACCTCCTAATGACAATGGATTCTTTAGGTACAGTACCTCTATTGGTGGTCCTAAATACTGCAGAAGCCCAGTAGGAACTGGTCCCCAGACCCCATCCCCTAAGGTCTCCGGGACTTAATTTCGCATAGCCAGTTATTTTGTTTGTGCTCCAACAGGCACATCTCTCTAGTTATATGGGACCTAACACAGCCCATCTTTGGGTCCTTGGTGCAAGCCCCAGACAAAGACCAGGCTCCAAGAAACAGACCTCCTTACACTGACATCCCCCTCCAGACAACAGGCCTGAGAGGCAAAGACCAGACCTCTGGACATCCTCTTCAGGCAAAGCCTGGACCCTTCACACAGGCATCTTCTCCAGGCAAAGCCTGGGTGTGAAGGACTCTATTATATAGAAGATCTTTCCAAATATTTATCCTCTGCAAGCCTATATCACTTGCAAAAACCCCTCAGTGCTTGGTCAGCCAGAATAAATATGTAAACCCCAGACTTTGTAACTTCTCATTATACCTGCCAGGGAACACTCCCTAGAAGCAGGCAGAAGCAAACGATGTTTCTGGACCTAGGAAAAACCTAACAACCCCAGATAACATAAACTAAGCTCAGGCTTTCTATAGTTTAGTTGCAAATACTACATTTAGACTAGGGACACCCCAGCTTAAAGCGCAAATAATCCCTTCTGTTGTTTTCAGTCAAGGAAGCGGCCATCTTTGCCCCTGTTTGATCTTTAACTGCCATGATTGATGCTGCACATGTGATCAGTTAACCACTTGCCAACCGCCGCAAGTACATATACTGCGGCGGTCAGCCCCTCACAGGCAGAGTGACGTATGTGTACGTCACTAGCCTGTGAGGCTCTGGGAAACGAGCGCGTGCCGCCGGAGGCGTGCTCCCGCTCGGTCACGGACACCCCCCGCGCGTGTGCCCGGCGGACCCGATGTCCGCCGGGCACTCGCGATTGTCCGTTAGAGTGGGAGAAAGGCAGGCGGCTAATGTAAACAAGCCGCCTGTCATTCTCCCCTGTGTAAGAATGGAGATCATACGGTTCTACTATGTAGGACCGTTGATCACTGTTCCTACACCTCAAGCCACAGCCAATCACAGTTAGAATCACGCCCCTAGGGACACACACAGCCCCTCCCTCTCAAAAAAGTTAACCCCTTCACTGCCAGTGTCATTTTACAGTAACAGTGCATATGTATAGCACTGATTACTGTAGTAATGTCACTGGTAACCCCAAAAGTGTCAAAAATGTCAGTCAAGGGTCCGATCTGTCCGCAGTCGCAGTCCCGCAAAAAAAACGCAGATCGCCGCCATTACGCGTTAAAAAAAAAAAAAAAACAACAAAAATGACAAAAATCTTTCCCTTAGTTAGTAAACACAATAACTTTTGCACAAACGAATCAAAATACGATTTTTGCGATTTTTTTTACCAAAAATATGTAGCATAAAACAAATTGGCCTAAAATGTTAAAAAATTTTGATTTTTACATTTTTTTGGGGGAATTTCATATAAAAAAATGTGAAAAATATTGTTATTTTTGCAAAATTGACGCGCTTTTTTTGTTTATAGCGCATGATCAAAAAATCGCACAGGTGATCAAATACCACCAAAAGAAAGCTCTGTTTGTGGGGAAAAAAAGGACGTCAAATTCGTTTAGGTACAGCGTCGCACGACCGCGCAATTGTCCATTAAAAACACGCAGGGCCAAATTGCAAAATAGGCCCTGGTCAGGAAGGGGGTAAAATCTTCCGGGGCTTAAGTGGCTAAGACACCAGCCATTGAATGGTTTGACAGTTTGGTTGAGAGCACAACCAATGTGACAATTACATTCCCGGCATGAGTCGGGAATGTAATTGTTTTTTGAAACTGTTAAATCAATGGGCTTAGTTTCTCTTTAACCACTTTACCACCGCCCACAGTAATATTACTGCGGCAGAGTGGCTCGTTATCGTCTGACGACGTAGTACTACGTCGTCAGACACTCCCCCTTCTGGGCGGCGCTTGCTCGCTCCCGCTGTTTTCAGTCACAGCGGGAGTCGGGCCAGGGGAGGAGCAGCGGCGATCGCCGCCGCTCTTCCCCGATCGTCGGGGATCTAGTGTGGAGATCCGCCCGCCTGTGTAAACACAAGCGGCGGATCTCCATAGTGACAGGGAGTGACAGATCGGACTGTTCAGCATAGCTGGACATCCGATCTGTCCATGACTCACTCAGTCCCCCCCCCCCCCACACGTCAGTAAGCACCAGGCATACATTAACCCCTCCCTCTCCAATAAAATTAACCCCTTCCCTGCCAGTGTCATTTTTACAGTAACAGTGCATATATATAGCACTGATTACTGCAGTAATGTCACTGGTACCCCCAAAAGTGTCAAAAATGTCAGTCAAGGATCCGATCTGTCCGCCGCAATGTCGCAGTCCCGCAAAAAAAAAATCGCAGATCGCTGCCATTACGCGTTAAAAAAAAAAACACCAAAAATGACAGAAATCTTTCCCTTTGTTAGTAAACGCAATAACTTTTGCGCAAACCAATCAAAATACGCTTATTGTGATTTTTTTTACCAAACATAGGTAGCAGAAAACAAATTGGCCAAAAATTTTAAAAAAAAATTGGTTTTTACATTTTTTTGGGGGGGAATTTCATATAAAAAAATGTTAAAAATATTGTTATTTTTTCAAAATAAACGCTCTTTTTTTTGTTTATAGCGCAAAAAGTAAAAATCGCACAGGTGATCAAATACCACCAAAAGAAAGCTCTGTTTGTGGGGAAAAAAAGGACGTAAATTTCGTTTGGGTACGGTGTCGCACAACCGCGCAATTGTCAGTTAAAGTCGCACAGCGCCGAATCGCAAAAAGTGGCCTGGACGGAAGACAGCAAAATCCTCCGGTGGTAAAGTGGTTAAGACAGGGACCCTACATTTAGAAGAGATGGCAGCCATTTATATTTTGTGACCTGAACCAAGAAAGTGGACCTGGAATCATACCTGTTGCTATGGGTAATTGGAAATTTTAGGACTTTTCATTTATATACTGTAACCTTTGCAAGTACTGGTAAGCAGTTGCGCAGTGGAAAGATATGTCATTCAGTTCAGGTTTACATCTACTTTAAGGAAGCTTTGCAGCAAACATCTTCAAAGTTCAGGAATTCCTGAGATGATTCACGTGCGGAGAGAAGATACCTCTCCTCATACATATATCGCAGGATGTCATGTATGTAATATTGGATTAAAATTCCACAACAAGACAGCGCGTCTCTGCGGCAGCGATCCTCAGAAGTGGGTACTGACATCCTAAAGTATTGTTGAAACCCAGGAGGACACTTCCTTCAAACGTCACTCAAGACACAGAATCTTGGCGTTGACAACCTTTGATCTGTATGAGCTGCGGTCTGTCATGACTAAATATTTGTTTTTTTTTCCTTCTACTGGCAAAGAAAATAACACGCGGGTCAAATAGAGCGCAACCATGTCAAGACTCCATTTTGTCAACGATTGGCGGAAGGCAATGCGGTCTGGGTAGAGGGGCACAGCAGACCTAAATGAACACTGGTGATGAATACAAACACTGTGGCTTGTGACTTTGTCCTGCATTGTGTTTGGTGGCAGTGGATTCCGGGAAAAATATCCAGCAGCCTAGGCCACCCATGGACTTGCACTATTTGTGGAATCTCAGCCTCCATCTTGTCAGGATCATATGATCCTGTGGCAGTGATTCACGGATCTTTGTTGATATCTACGTGGGAATCCCTTAAAGTGAACCTGTTATTTTTGTCCTCAACGGGAAAAGTACTTTAAAGAGGTAATGTTGCCAGACTATTCATTTCAACAAAAATTTTCCCATGTGCATTTAACATATTTTAGGCATGTGATTCACCTGTAAAATTCTCCCTTAAAAGCCATCCAAAAGCCCCGAGACTGCTGCTGGGCACCGCCACCTTCGATGTGATGTCAGCAGCCCCAGAGCTGTCATTCAAGTGACACTCTATGGTATTCTTCTTCTAGGAAAGCACCAGTTCCAGAAGTGTCAATCTCCTGGGTACCCCACAGCTCTCACTGGTTCCTTCTGCCTACCCCAACATCATTACAGGACTCCACAGTAACATGGAGGTCAGGGGATGGAACCAGTGACAGCTAGGGGGACCCAGGAAGTCGACACTTTCAGGAGTGTTGGTTTTCCAGGGGACTTTGGACCTTTCCTCAGCAGTTTGGGAGGCAAGAGAGGTAGATATTCTCCTCCTTCTTTACAGCTACCAGTGGCAGAGCCAGAGGGCTAGCTGGGGTGGCAATTGCCACCCCAGACGAAGTCCTTGCCACCCCGCTCGCTGAAAACATTACACTCATTAGCTGAACGATAGAGCGTGGGCGCCTGCAGCTAGTTCTCCTGAGCGGTGAGCAGCAGCGGCGCCGTGAGCAGCTGCACAGCTAACCAATCACGCGTGCCTGCCCACCTGATTGGTTCGCTGTGACGATACTCATGACGTGATTGGTTCGCTGTGCCGCGCTCACCGCTCGGTCAAGAGAAATAGCTGCGGGCCGGGCAGACTGAACATGTGGGATGGATGTGTCAGGCTGTGTTCTTCTTCTTCTTCTACCGTAGGTAAGTCTCTCTGGTCTCTGCATTGAAGGGGACACTGCATGCTGGTCACTACATTGATGGGGGTGTGCTGGTCATTACATTGATGGATGCTGGCCTGGTCACTACATTGATGGGGGGGTACGCTGGTCACTACATTGATGGGGGGCATGCTGCCAGCATGCCCCCCATCAATGTAGTGTCCAGCGTACCCCCCCCCCATCAATGTAGTGACCAGCATGATGCTGGTCACTACATTGATGGGGGGGGGGTACGCTGGTCACTACATTGATGGGGGGCATGCTGGTCACTACATTGATGGGGGGCATGCTGGTCACTGCATTGAAGGGGACACGGCACGCTGGTCACTGCATTGATGGGGGGCATGCTGGTCACTGCATTGATGGGGGGCACGCTGGTCACTGCATTGAATGGGGGCATGCTGTAGTAACTCTGCATTGAATGGGGGCACGCTGTAGTAACTCTACACTACTAAAAATGCGCGACGAGGAGGATCCGCCGCAAAAAAAATATTGCAATATATTGACCCCCCCAAAATAATACCTTGCCACCCCTGTTTTAAAAGTCTAGCTCCGCCACTGACAGCTACATGCTTTCCTCAAACATTTTTTCTTAGGTGAGAGAGACTCTTCATGGTTAACATTGGTGACAGGGACACTTTATGGTTAACTTAAAGCTGTGTGTACGCATACAATACCTTCCCTAGTCGCCCACGCCTTCCCCAACAGGCCATTACTCTTTTGAGAGATAGTGACATCATCACTGGGTCTGTCTATTGCTCTGAAGTAAGATCGAGTTTGTTAGGAGGGGCTGGAAGGCTCCTGTAAATGTCACATTACCCTGCCTCAAGTGCTGTATGAAAGAACATATCTCTGGCACCACTTTAGACATGCATCCCTGCTGGCTACTGGATCCTGCATACCTTAGCTTGTGCAATCTGCTGATCAGTTGCTTGATTATACTCTAATAGAGCGTAATCAGTCTACGTAATCAGTCTACTAGCCTTCCATCCGCTGACATCCGATTTGCGTCCTTTCAGTTCTGTTCCGTTTTTTGGAACGGAACAGAACCCTATTTTTCTTCCGCTTAAAAACGGAAAGGAAGGAAAATCGGATGTCAGCGGTGTCATCCGCTGACATCCGCAATCCCATAGACATACATTATGTCCGTATATCATCCGCAAACGAATGGGATGATATGCGGACATACGGACCGGATGACACAAGTATCATCCGTGTCTATGCAAAAAAAAAAAAAAATGCCAGAGCGGAAGAAAAAAACTGAGCGGCCGTGTGAAAGAGGCCTTATTTAATTTTTTTCCCCAGGCTGGAACTCTGCTTTAATAGAGTGCAATCAAGCAACTGATCAGAAGATTGCACAAGTCTGCAGCACCCAGTGGACAACAGAGATTACCGTCTAAAGCCCCGTACACACGTACCGATGGTCGGCTTACAAATGTTCCTCTTTTCTCCCCGGGATGTCGGTGTCTGCTGAAAAGTGCAAAGACAGCACAAGGACAGCACAAGAATTTTGTCCGCCGACTGCAGAAGTGATGTCATGTAATGGTTAACTTTCCCTGTGTTTTCTATTTTCTGAGCATGCCCAGTCTTGCAAATCTGCGGTCTGTCGGCCGAATTGTGTACTGACAGGCGAACAATCGTCCGTTCTGGTGTCGGCATACAAATATTTTCATGTTTGCAAGAAAGACTTTTGTCCGCGGATTGTGCGCAGACATCTGTCGGAGGCACCATACTAACACGCATACAATCGGCAGATCCTTCGTCCACCGACGTTTGTATGCCGACGATCGGTACGTGTGTACGGGCCTTAAAGCTATGCTGGGGATGTTCTAATAGCTAATACCTGTGAGGCAGGGGCTAAGGAGATTACAGATCAGGAGGAGAGGGGATTGATGATGATTTACGTTGTTCAGACAAGAAATGAAGACAAGTTTAAGATTGCTTTTGCAGCTTCACTGTGCTATATTGCAGAGATGCAAGTTTGCAAGAAATTAAGAATAATTTGTATTAACACAGGAGAGAACTTGCTAGAAGTGGGGGAAAAAAGGGTAAGCCTGGAGTTAAGCTTTAACAGTAATAGATTTTTATATGTGTTCACTAAAAACAAATAATAATAATAATATACTATACATCCCTAATGCACCCCAGCACACCCTCTCTAACAATGCCATTAAAGTCACTTCTGTCCCACTGCCTAAAGGGCCATACACACTATAAGATTTTCTGAAGACTTTTTCCTTCAGATTTACCTTTTCTATGTAGTGCAAGGGCCTGCCAGATTGCATACAAATTGAAAGTGTTTAGGTTTGACCTCATATTATCTGGTTTTGGTAAATCTAAAGGAAAAAGTCTTCAGAAAATCTTATAGTGTGTATGGCCCATAAGTCTAAAAGAACCGTGGCACTTGGAAAGTGCACAAGTGGCTTTCCAACAAACCTCTCATTGCATCAGTTGGCCATAGAGGTTACTTAGCAGGAGGCTATGAATAGGCACATATTGGTCCAACTACTTGGAAGATTTCCCACCATGAATCACCACTAACACTTCCAAAGACACCACAAATCCCTTAAACACACAATTATTAACCTTCCAGAAATGTATGGGGGACAAAGAACTAGTCAACACCATAGGCATGTATGCAAACAGATGCAAATTAGGAAACCATGAGGGGATATTTAAAAGGTCCAACTGTGTTGGCAGTAAAGTAGAACCAACCCCTTAAAGGGTAGATCCACCAAAAACACAATAAGCTGTTGAGATACTAGACCAGTCATGGATGGAGGTGGGTTGGCGGAAGTTTGGGCTGCTCCCTCTCACCTGCCTCCTATCCATCCATTAGCAGCCATGTGCTCCCAGAGGGGAGACACTCAAATTTAAAAGGGTTAGGACTGCAGAAAAAACAGGGTGCCGTGTCGTGGCTCTGCAGCTTACACATGCATTTGCAAATGCGTGTCAACTAAACCCCTGTTCTTTATTTATATCATGAGACAAGTCTACTTGGTTGGTGGCAGACTGGAGGGTGAGTACATCAGACTGGGGGCTGGCTGGCTTCCATGCACCTCTCTTAATCCTTTTCAATTTGTTTTTTCCGATACAGGGATGGAGACGCTGGGCATAACTGCTGGTGTCTCACCTAAACAGTGTTAATTTCGTCGACTAAAACCGACTAAAACGTTTTCGTCGACTAACACAATTCAGATGACTAAAATACGACTAAAACTAAAATGCCATTTTAGTCTTAAGACTAAAATACGACTAAAACTAAAATGGCATTTTAGTCAAAAGACTATAACTAAAACTAAATTGAAATTTGCTGCCAAAAATTAACACTGGTGCATGCTCAAAGCATAAATAATAACATATTAGATTTTTCACTCCAGGACCAGCAGTAGTATATAATGAGTTTGGAAATTGTAGAGAAATGCTTAAATAATGCATTACAAATTACAATTGAACTACACCCATTTGATTATAGATGACTAAAATGAGTTTTAGTCGACTAAAATGTAGGGCGTTTTAGTCGACTAAAATATACTGGAGTTTTAGTCGACTAAATACGACTAAAACTAAAACACTTGCAGAAGACTAAAATGGGACTAAAACTATAATGCCATTTTAGTCCTAAGACTAAGACTAAAACTAAATTGAAATTTGCTGCCAAAATTAACACTGCACCTAAAGTCCCATATAGCCCACATTGTCCTTGTACATGCTTATGCATTTCATTAGAATTCTTGTGCCTATTAGGAGGGGCTCTTACTATCCCCGCTCACATTTAATTTAATTTATATTATGGACAAACCCAAAACTCACAGGAGGACAAGAACCTGAGAAGAAGAAGATGGGGAGGTTTCAATGTTGGAGAATCTCCTACATGAAGCAAGGGGCTGACTCTACCACTAGGCTCCACCTTTATAAAAAAATATTACTTTTGGGGGTATTGGGCCTTGATGGTAAGAAGGCTGTCATTGCTTTCCTCATTTTGAAACTGCCAGTTGCTTGGCTGCCATGGATATTTCTTGGCTTCCATGCTTTCATAGACCCTGCTTTGGAAAAAGTATGCAGATCAGAGGTCATCTTATCACTCTGACTTCCAATAATGAAGGCAGAGGCACCCAGGCATCTAGCAGTTCTAGAAACAGGTCAACAAAGGTTACCTTTCTCTTTACTAGTCAAGCTTCTTTTTACAGCATAGTCTAGCAGTAGGTTCACATGACCTGGCCTGCACCACTAACAGCTTAAAGCGGAGTTCCGGCCACAAAATCGACATACTCGATTTTGGGCCATCCGCTTGTTTTTAGTCACCTGAAAAGGAAATGGATAGTTACGATTTTTTATTTTTTTTTTTTACTTACCTTGTTATTGTATAAAAATATACTCACCTTTCTTCCACTTCCTCCCTCGGCGGCCGCGGCCCGCGCCGTCACTTCCGGTTTGCAATGATTCTTGGGAGCTGAACGTCATCGCTCCCAGGAATCAATGCGACGGCACCGGCCCCGCTCGTCACTTCTGGTGCGGTGCCGCATTCCCTGCTAAACAGCTTCTGGGCATGCCCAGAAGCTGTGGAGGAAGTGACGGCGGGGCCGGTGCAGTGCATTGTGGGACCGAAGAGGACAGAAGAGGACGCAGAAGAGGATCGCGCTGGCTTCAGCTGCCCACACCTGAGATGGCAACGCTGAAGAAGAAATTTTAAAGGTTAGTATTTCTTCTTGCAGGTAAGTGTGACCCGGGACAGTACAGAGGCTATCCATTGTGGAATGTACTAGCCCTGACTGTCCCGGGGGTATTTTTATTGAAAAATTTTTTTCATGGCCGGAACTCCACTTTAATATACCTTTGAAAGGCATACATATGTTTTACCAACCTAAAGGGTTAGAATTTTGTTCAGACAGTCTCAAGAGTCACACAATCCTGCCAGATAGCCCAGCCAGCTTGTTAAAATCCCTTTTGGCTACTGCAGATAAAACAATATATCTTGGTCAAGGCTCTGCTCTATCCTCTGATTGGATACTGGAGGAGCAGCAATATACTCACAAGTAAGTCATCACTCTGCTCTTTCGCTTGGCTTAAGCCCCGTACACACGCAACGATTATCGGCCGACCGATCGTCCGACTTTTGTCCAAGTTGTGTTTTGTTGGTTGGAATGTGCCGAGACTGCACACGAATTTTCTCGGCCAACAAAAATCTACTTCAGAAGTGATGTCATGTGTTGGTTAGTTTTCTTTGTGTTTTTTCTTCACTGAGCATGTCCAGACTTGCTCATCAGATTTTTCCCTGTCGAAATCTGTACTGACTGCACGAAAATCGGCCGTTATGTTGACGGCCAACAAAAATTTTACAGTCTGCACACCAGATTTTTTTCGGCCGAAAAGTCGGAGTTGGTTGTCCGAAGCATCATACTAACAAGCCGAAAATCGGCAGATCGGATGTTGGCCGAAAATTCCCTGCCAATTTTCGACGCGTGTGTACGAGGCTTTACAGTGCTTCCCCTTCCAGTCCCGTTGTATAGGAAGCTAATATAAATACAGATATAGGTACTATTTTAAAAAAAAAACTAGGATATTTAATGGACACAGGATTAAATTAAAAATCGGTCCTTTAAATCTGTCCATAGTTGTGCAGTAAATGGGTTCTTTGGTGGCACGGACTGGTTTAGCGTTCTCCATAACATGCTGGGAAATGAGAAAAATAAATAAAAAATAATTACTCCTATTGCTTGATGGAAAGCAGCAACTTTATTTTTCCTTCCATGACAGTGGCACAAAAGTGCTGGTCTGGAAGGACTGGCAATGAGCTGGTTAAATTGTGGGGTTTTTTGGTATTATTTTTTGCCAACATTCCTGTAATGAATTGAGCATGAAAATTTCCCTTCCTCCGCCCTAATCAATTCAGAATTATCACAGCCATAAAACAGGTCCTATTAGGGGGGGGGGGGGGGGGAGACAAGTCAGATCTTGTGCTGGAAGGGGGTGTGTGTGCCCAGTGACTTGCCTCACTCATCAGCGCTCACAGATCTGCTGTTTAATGTCATTCAAGAGGAATTTTAGCTCTTCTCAAGTCCCCTCCCATTGGTATTTTGCCTTTTATACAAGTAAATGGGATATTTCCTGTGTTTTTGTGTATTCTATGTAATGGTGTAATGTCAGAGTGCCAACTGATGAGATTTTACATCAGCCTTTCTCAACCAGGGTTCTGAAGAGCCCTACGGTTCCTCCAAGGGTTTCTAGGGGTTGCTTGAACAATGAGCAATTTTTGCCTCTCCAATAAGTAACTACTGACACCGATGATCTTTTTGGCTCTCTGTAAAGGGGTAATGCTTTCCATTGACCACCAGTCTAAGAAGTCCTTTCTTCACTAACCAGTGACCACCAACGTATACCTCTATATAAGAAAGCCCTTCTCCACTGACCACATATACACTTTTATAAAAAGACCGTTATCCACTGACCACCTATATACCCATATAAGAAGACTCTTCTCCAATGACCACCTATACGCTTATATAAGAAGACCCTTCTCCACCGACCACCTATATAAGAGAACCTTCTCTACTGACCACCTATGCAGTTATGTAATCCTTCTCCACTGACAACCAATACACATACTGTATAAGAAGACCCTTCTCTACTAACCACCGATACACATATAAGAAGACCCTTCTCCAGTCATTACCTATACACTTATATAAGATGACCCTTCTCCACTGACTACCTTTACACCTAGATAAGAGAACCTTCTCCACTGACCACCAATAGACTTATATAAGAAAGACCTTCTCCACTGATCACCTATACAAGAAGACCCTTTACTACAGACCATCTGTAAACTTAAATAGGAAGGACATCCTCCACTGACAAATCATACTATACATATACACCTATATAAGGCAGACGTTCTGCACTGACAACTTATGCACATGTATAAGAGGACCCTTCTCCACTGACAACCCAAACAACTATATAAGAAGCCTCTTCTCTACTGACCAGACCACTTACACACCTATATAAGATGACCTTTCTCCGCTGACCACATCATTTTACGAAGGCTCTTTACTGACCCTGTACACTTTTATAGTAAAGTTCTTCTCTACTAACCCCGATACACATACAAGAAGACCCTTCTCCAGTCATTACCTATACACTTATATAAGATGACCCTTCTCCGCTGACTACCTTTACACCTAGATAAGTGAACCTTCTCCACTGACCACCACACTTATATAAGAAAGACCTTCTCCACTGATCACCTATACAAGAAGACCCTTTTCTACAGACCATCTGTACACTACTTAAATAGGAAGGACATTCTCCACTGACAAATCATACTATACACCTATATAAGGCTGACGTTCTGCACTGACAACCTATGCACATGTATAAGAGGACCCTTCTCCACTGACAACCCAAACAACTATATAAGAAGGCTCTTCTCTACTGACCACTTACACACCTATATAAGATGACCTTTCTCCGCTCACCACATCATTTTACGGAGGCTCTTTACTGACCACCTGTACACAGGGCCGGTGCTAGACTATTTTACGCCCTAGGCAAGACCAGCTACTTGCGCCCCCCCCCCAAAAAAAATAAAAATAAAAAGGGAAAGGGTTAAAAACTCCTCTATGTAATACCCAGTGACCCTGATCTGATGGTTCCTCCATGTTATGCTGTCATACCCAGTGACCCCCCATATTCCTTCATGTCCTTATGTCCCTCTATGTCACACCCAGGGACCCTGATTTTTTTCCATGTCACATCCTGGGACCCCAATATTCCTCAATGTCATGCTGTCATACCCAGTGACCCCAATGTTCCTCTATGTCACACCAGGGGCCCCTGATGTTCCTCCATGTCATACTCGGAGAGACCCTGACGTTTTTACATGACACACAAAGGGACCCCAATTTCTCAGGGCACACATGGTGACCCCGAACTCCTGTTACACCCAGTGACCCCTATCCCCCATGTCACACCTGGTGACTCCGATTCACCATGGCAAACCTGGTGACCCCGATTCCCTTTCACACCAGGGATCCTCCATGTCACACCCTGGGACCCCGATCCCCTGTTCTGGGGACACCCACTGGGCAGTATGAAGAGAGTGGTCTGCACTCTGCCCTCCTTCACCGTGATTCCTTTTCCCAGGACGCTCCTCTCCTGGACCACAGTGCTCTCCACGGCTCCAACCGGCTCATGGTGGATAGAGAAGCAGCAGTCAGTGCCAAGCTCCGGCTCTGGTTCAGCTCTCCTCCGCTCCCTGCTTAATATCGACCCAGGGACATGAACGGCTGCCCACCAGCTCAGTGCAGAGTATCACTTTCTGCTCGGGGTTTAGACCACTCAGCTCCAGCTGAAGAGGATCATCATGCAGGCAGCACTCCAGTGGGCTCCCTTCCTGCCTATTGGGGCCCCCCCAAACAGCGGTGGAAAGCCAAGGCCTGGTAGTTCTGCCACTGCCCCAGACACCTGGCATCTTCCTCTGTCCATTCTTCCTCCCCCACTGCGGCCCCCTCCCCTCAGCTCACAAGGATCATTAATGATGGAGAGAGAGTGCCGACTCGTGGCTGCGCCCCTAGGTGGCAATGCGCCCTAGGCGGCAATGCGCCCTAGGCGGCTGCCTAGTTTGCCTAGTGGAAGCACTGGCCCTGCCTGTACACTTTTATAGGAAAGTTCTTCTCTACTAACCACCTGAACACCAGTTTAAGAAGGTCCTTTTCCACTGACCACCTATATAAGAAGGCACTCCCCTACTGACCACTTATACGCTATATGAGAAAGCCCTTCTCCACTGACAACTTGTTCGCCAATTTTTGAAAGCGTGTCTCTTCTGACCACCAGTGCATGGGGGCATGACACTGACCACCAAAGTAGGGTAGCATGATAGATAAATGCAGGAGACATGGACATCTTCAGTAATAAAAGCAATACACTGTGTGGGCTGAAGGAGAAGTCAATGCATTTCACACCATCTCAGCGCTTACTTATGACTAAGGGGGACATGACACTGAATACCAATGTAAGGGGGCAAGACACTAACCACCAACCAATCAAGTCTATTTTCTTCTGACCACCAGTATAAGGGGGAACAACAATGACCACCAAAGTAAGGGGGCATGACACCGACCACTAACGTAAAAGAGGAATGACAATGACTACAAATGTAAGGAGGCATGACACTGACCACCAACTAAGGAAGTCTCTTCTTTTCTGACCACTAGTATAAAGGGGAATGACACCGACCACCAAAAAAGAGGGTATGACACTGACCACCAATGTAAGGGGGCATACCACTAACAACCAATCAAGTCTCTTCTTTTCTGATCACCAGTATAAGATAAGTAATATTGACTACCAAAGTTAGGCTACATGACATTAGCCACCAATCAAGGGAGTCTCTTATCTTCTGACCACCAGTATAAGGGGAAATGACACTGACCTCCAAAGTAAGGGGGCACAACAGTGACCACCAATTCAAGGCGGTATGACTCTAACCATCAATGTAAGGGGGTATGACACTAACCACCATGAAAGAAAGTCTCCTTTTTTTCTGGCCACCAGTATAATGGGGAATGACACTGACCACCAAAGTAATGGGGTATGACACTAAAAATGATTTAAAGCGGAGTTCCGACCACAAAATCATGCCTTTAGATTTTATGGCATCTGCTTCCTTATCCTTACCTGAGCAAGAATTGGATATTCCCGGCTTTTTTTTTTTACTTACCTTATTACAGAGGATAATATACTCACCTTACCATCCACTTCCTCCTTCCTCGGCCGCGGCCCGCGCCATCACTTCCTGTCCCGCAATGCGTCCTGGGAGCTCTTACTCATGGCTCCCAGGATGCAATAGGCAGTGACAAATGACGCAATGTAAGGCGGAGCAAAGTGCGGACGGCGATGCCGATCGCATAGTACTGGGCATGCGCGAGATTTCGCGCTGGATTCACCGGCCTCCGCCCACTACAACCAGGAAGCAGGGCAGACATTTCCCCACAACGGACTCGGCGAACCAGGACAAAGATGGCGGCGCTCAGCATAAATTTTATAAAGTAAGATTTCATGCTTGCAAAACTATTATTACACTGTATAAAACAGGATTAGCAGATGTATAGAGGTCAGAGGGTCACTGCTTGGGGGACATTAAAAAAAAAAAAAAAAAAGATTCTGTGGCCGGAACTCCGCTTTAAGGAAAAGGAAACACTGCATGTAAGAATTTCAAACACTTGATATTTCTGTACTTTTTACTTACAACTTTTAGGTTGGTGATGGAGTATCTTAAACAAAGTTATGTATTTATTAAAAAATCTATTGCCAACACAGCACAGCGGAGGAAAAATGCATATGATGCTTTTTTTTAGCTACGTAGTGCACCACGATGCATGGTATGTGCATTTTGGTGCTCTGTGGTGCATCATGCATCACACGCTACTATACAAGGAATTGGGGTGCCATTCACAATGAATGACACTGCACTCCAATATGCACTGTGCAACGAGCAAGTGTGCTGCCATGTGTTGTGCATAAGTGTGAATGGGCCCTGAAGCTGCCCATCACAGATTTTAGCCAATAGGGAGGTGAGTGAGGTTAAAGTTAGCATGCAACTTCAATTTGTAATGGTGTTTCAAAAAAGGTTTCCAGCACCAGGATCTTTCTTTCCAAGTGACAGACTAGCTCAGCTTCTCTGACATTCCACACTTGCTACACCTCTTTGCAGGATTTCCTGTCCCCACAAGAGTAAAATAGTTACAAAGGGGCCCATAAAACAAAAGGGGGGCAAAAAAGATTACAAGGCAAAGATCACATGGGGCAATTATAAACAGTCAATGATTGACAGGGACGGAGCAGGGTGCATGTAAGCTGCCAGAGCTGTGATTGACAAAGCAGGGCACAGCCGCTAATGTCTGTCCTCCGATTGCCCAGAGCTCTCCATCACAGACAGGTCACGCTTCATATTTCATCTTCTCTGCTGGTATCTGCGCTTCCAGTGTGGACAGGTACAGCCCGCAGGCATAAAGACAGCTACATGATAGTGCCATGTACAAACTGTAAAGGAAATTGAAGCCTGTAAAAAAATGACAATTTTAACTCTGTTTTCATAGTGGGCTCGGGGAAAACCATTTGGGGATTTAAAGAGTTTTTTAGTTTCAAAGGAAAATTATAGTTTTTTGCAGTTATGTCATGCTGGGTGTGCAAGGTTTCAAAGCTGATCTACTATTGTAGCTGCTGCCCCAGTTCCTGCACTTCTCCTGCAGCAAGAAGCATGGGTGTCCGCAGGTAGGGGCAAGGGGGGGCAAATGCCCCCCCCCCCCTGGAATCTCAGCTTCCCCTTTAAGCCACTTTGTACCATCCTGTCTGGTTTGTTTAATAATCATTTGTGCCCCTGTGTCTGTGTTTTAAAAAAATAAGCCGTTTACCAATTTTTATAGCGCCGAGCGCCGCTCATGTGGCCCGACGGCTCTCTCCCTTCCCCGTCTGACAGCTACCTGCCGCGGGCGGGCCAAGTATTCCTTGCTGACGTCAGTCGGAAGGGGAGAAGGAGGGGAGGGGGGAGAGGAGGAGAGAGGTGGCGGGTCATGTGAGTGGCGATTGGCGCTCTTAAAACTTTTTATAAAACACAGACACAGGGGCACACAGGATTATTAAACAGACTGTAGACAGGATATGAAACTTTAAATGAAACTACAGCAGAAGGAGGGGAGGGGGCGGGAACTGACAACGGAGCAGACAGTCAGGGAAGGAGGGGGAGAGAGGACAGAGGAGGACAGAAGAGCTGCAGATGATGGAGACACATAAACTGACCACGGTGTCAGGGCTCAGCAGCCTTGGTCTACCGTGGTCAGTTTACAGAGGGGAGACATGTTGAAAAGGGGCAGAGCATGGGTGACCTTAAAATTATGCCCCCCCCTGAAAAAAGTTCTGCGGACGCCCATGGCAAGAAGTGGTCCTTGGATTTTAAGGGACTGTTGTTGCAAGGACTGTCCACCTTTAGGGGAGCAGCAGTTTCCTCGAGGGTTTTGCACTTGGCTCCTGCAACTGCTGATCACTGGGCAGGCGTATGGGGCACCAGAACTGAAATGTTTTCACATATGGTACCTTCCAACTTTCCCGATATGAGGAAAAGGAACACTTTTTATTACAAGATAACAAAACAACAAGGCAAAGGGCACACTCTTGGTCATGAGGTGCAAAAAAATGGGAATTTTTACATTGTTACCTTGCTCCAGCTTGGACCAATGTAGGGATGTATTTGCCATACCTGTGGGATCCCCTATGAGGCAGAAAGTCAGTTTAGTAGGCACTACCACTAGGAAAGAGAGACAGAGGAGTTTGTCTTCAAAAGAGGGCCAGTCCCATTCCACCATTTTCCTTTTTTCATTCCATGTTCATGCCTTGGCTACAATGACTCAACATAGGCATATATCAGGAGTCTCCAAACTTTGCAAAGAAAGGGCCAGTTTACTATCCTTCAGACATTAGGGGGGGGGGTCGAACTGTGCCCAGTGGGGGTAAACAATGCCCAATCTTTGGTTTTTAAAGGGAGATATAGTTGGTGTTAGTGGGAGGAATTGTACCCCATTTTTGTTGTCAGTGGAAGGAATTATGTCCCATCGTTGGTGTCAGTGGCAGGAATTATGCCCATTGTTGCTTCAAGGACCGGATAAAAGCAAGTAAGGGGCTGCATCCTGCCCCAGGGCTGCAGTGTGGAGACCACTGGCGTAGAGCACTGTTTTATTATTTCCATGTGGCTGAAGGTCAGCTCAGCTTCAAATAACAATGGACACCATGTTCTTAGGGGTGGTTGTTCATTATGCATGAGTTTAACAATCCTGCAATGTGGGGTTTTGAAAATCCAGACCACTAATCTATATTCTTGATGCCCCATTGTTTGCAAAGTGTTTGCTACATAGTTACATAGTTTGTGAGGTTGAAAAAAGACATCAGTCCATCCAGTTCAACCTATAATGTGTGAGTGTGTGTTTGCTGTTAACCTTACATTGTATACCCCTGTATGTTGTGGTCTTTAAGGTGCCCATCTAATATTTTTTTTGAAACTATCAATGCTCCCTGCTGATACCACTGCTTGTGGAAGAGAATTCCACATCCTTACTGCTCTGACAGTGAAGAACCCCCTGCGTATTTTAAGGTTAAACCGTTTTTCCTCTAGTTTTAGTGAGTGGCCACGTGTCTTATTGTATTCCTTTTCTCTAAAAGTTTGTTCCTTATGCTAGGGTCCCCAGTACAGTATTTGTACATTGATATCATATCCCCCCTCAATCGTCTCTTCTCCAGAGAGAATAGGTTCAGTGCATGTAGTCTTTCCTCATAGCCGATGCCCTCCATTCCCATAATTATTTTTGTTGCCCTTCTCTGGACCCTTTCCAGTTCCAGCACATCCTTCCTGAGGACCGGTGCCCAGAATTGGACAGCATACTCCAGATGTGGCCGGACCAGAGTCTTGTAGAGTAGGAGAATAATATGCCATATGAGTACCACTCTGTTATTTTTGGAATTAGTTCAGGAGTGAGTAGGTGTTTTTGAATTAATATGCAATGGTCTTTCCATCCCTTGTTGTTTTTGCTTGTTTTACATACCTACATAAAGGCTACTTTCACACCTGAGCGTAGCGTTTTCGCGCGTTTTTACAGCGATTTTACCGCGATTTTTACCGCGATTTACAGGCGTTTTTACCAGCGTTTTTTGTGCAGGCGTTTTTAGATTGAATAGAAACCAATGGAAAATGCCTGTAATCTGCCCAAAAAGAAGCTCATGTACTTTTTTGAGTGTTGGGCGTTTTGCTTACAGCGTCAAAACGCTCAGATGTGAACAGGGGCCATTGAAATGAATAGGATTTGTCTTGTTGGGCGTCTTGAGAGCTGATCCTAGAGCAGAAAAACTCCCCAAAAACGCCCCAAAACACCTAGATGTGAACGGAGCCAAAAGGACTGTGGACTTTACACTAATGACCGTTCTTCGCATTATTTTGTCAATATTACAATGGGAAATGTTGCAAATACACTGAGATACATGTTACTTTGTATAAAACCCATATAGGTTTCCCTTTACAATCCAAACATAAGAATAGCCCTAAATTGCTCTATATGCTGTGTTTCTAAAGAGGTCAAGGCACACAGAATGTCCTCCTGAAACTTTGTGTAGCTTTGCAAAACCAGAAAACCTTAATCTATGCAAAAGGACAGTCCCCTCATGGTTTGTTGAAGTTGACCTTCAACTACATGGAATACGACAATAGTGCTCTATGCCAAATTTGAATCCTTTTAGCCAAGGTGGCATTGAATTAAGAAAGGAAAATAATTAAAAAAAGAAAGGCGGAGTGGGACTCTACCTCTTTTCAAAGACAAACCCTCCTGTCCCTCTTTCCTCCTCAGTTGTCAATCTTTTGGTCTGATGTACAGACCTCTAGTAAAATTGTATTATTATTTAGCTACGAAAACTGTCATGTTGTACTAAACCAGTCTCTTTCAACCTTTTGCACACCCAAAACACGTCAGCTACACATCCCTTAATGTTAATGGCATACATGTGTCCTATGGTTAATTTTTAGTTGCTATGTTGTGAGTATCCATTTTTTTATCATTTTTTATTGAATAAATGTCTGTTGGTAATGCACTAGGTGCCTGCACCTTTGTTTGTCTTTTTAGTGTTACTTTGGATTACCTTGAGGAGGGCTGCATTCGCCTAGTTTTTGGAATTGCCATTGACTTTCTGCATTTCACCACAAAAGGCCTCGTAGCGCTGGACGTGTTGGCTAACTTTGTGTATTTACCAACATTTCAGTCCTGGTGCCAGAACAAATAATCCTTCCCATAGTGGGACTCAGGCCCGACAGGGCAGTTTGAACTAAAACCCTTTCACTTATCAGAGTGGCCCAACCCAAACACCTCCTATACAAGGGCCTTCCACTCATAGCCCCCTATCACCATAATGAATGTCTTGAGTTACTGCACATACACAGGGTGATCCCAGGACATCACCTAGGGCAGGGGTGTCAAACTCAATTTAATCGCGGGCCGCATCAGCATTATGGTTACCCTCAAAGGGCCGGTTATATCTTTAAGATTATATGTCCAGAGCACCCCATGCCCCCTTACACCCTTACATGAGATGTCAAGAGCTCCCCACCATCATAGGTCAAGAGTCACCCACCCTTCCTTACATCACAATGCACCCCCCTTACCTTGTGTTACAGCCAGAAAGAAGATGCGAGTGGATCTGGGAAGAAGAAAGTGCAAGGTCTGGAGGAGGACCAGAGAAGGGCTGAAGTCAGCTTACAGAGTCTGCTGAATGCTGAGGCCAGGGGAGGGCAGAGGCAAGGTGGTGTTGTGGCTGCACAGGGAGATGCAGGATCTGTGGGAGTTCTGACCTCCACTCTGCTGCAGACTGCTGAGAGGGGGGGGTGGTCAAAGACGAGCCTTTCCGCGCACAGAGAATCACAGGATCTGGCAAAGAAGTTCTGTCCTCTCTGCTGCCGACTACGGAAACAAGGTGGGGCAGAGACAAGGGGGGTGCCGCAGTTGCAGGAGAGGTGCGAGGGCCACATGAAATGGCCTGGGTTTGACACCGTTGACCTAGGGGGTGAATAAGGTTCAGGAAGGCAGTTTGTTTTAATATGAAACCAAAATCAAGAACATGGGGACATGACCTCAAACTAACTGGATGAAAGGTCAAAACTAATTTTAGAAAGTATTATTTTTACTGAAAGGGTAGTTGATGCTTTGAATAAACTTCCAGCAGAGGAAATGAGTCAGTCAACAGTAAATGGGTTCAACCATGCTTGGGACAAACATAGATCTATACTATACTAAACAAATAAACACAAGCAAAAACAAATTTCTTCCGTCACTTTTCTATGTTTCAATCCCCCACGACACACCACCATCAGTACTGTGGTCCAATATGTGGGACTGTCCTGGCCAATTCGGGACCATTTGCATCTATGACATGACTTACTGTGTAAGATTCAGTTCAGAGTTCCAATTTTTCAAATTCTTTCCAAGAGCATTTAAAATGGGAATCCCAAATGCCAATGTACACCAGCCTAGGGGCCTAGATTATCAGAGGGCTCTCTTTGACCTTCATCCAGTGCATAGCTCCCAACTGTCCCTGATTTTGAGGGACTGTCCCTGATTTGGAACACATTCTATCTGTCCCTCATTCCTCCCCATTGTCCCTTTTCATGGTGTGATCTATATACCGTAGTTGTATCTAAAATGCACTTTTTATCTTTCAAAAAGTGTTTCCCAGTGCTAAACCTTTCATCCAATTTCTAAATTTGTAAATTCCAAATGCTAGTTTAAAGGAATAGTAGTAGTAGTGGTTAAAAAGCACTTGTGGGTTTAACTAATAATTTTTTTTCATAATTCTCCTTTAGTGGGTGTATCCTATGACTACATACTTTTGCTACTAGGTGTCCCTCGTTCCCATCTCAAAAAGTTGGGAGGTATGACAGTGGTCCCCTTAAAATAGAACACCATGGCCTTTTTGGCAACACTTTCACCTTTCTGATCACCATACAGGTGGCCCTACATTCTCTCTACCTCTGAAAAGTGACCGTAGCTAAACAAACTTTACTGTTTTTTTTTGAGCAAATAGCTCTTCAATAAAGATAAAACTGGGAATACAGCAAACAGGCTTGCAAACAAAGAAAGGGATTCTTTATGTATTAAAGTGCTGTGGGACATTATTTTCTCTTCTACATCAAACACAAGTCATGTATTGTCCGGCCCGGGATGAAAAGACTCCCACGCTTTTGTCAGAACCACGCCCCTGGCAAAGATCGCCACCTTTTCATCTTTGCCCTCTGTAAAATTAATGGCTTCAATCCCTGTCCCTACAGGGGGAAAGATGTCAGATTGTTATCCAACAGGAGAGTACAGCCTTGTATATGAGGATGGAAACAAAATCATGGGTTTTCTAAAGGGGATCATAGGAAATACAGCCCTATTCTTTATCATAAAAAATGATTCTCTGCATCTATAGGGCTTATACCTGACACCAGGGCTTTTTTTTGAACTGGAACTTGGTGGAGCTCAGTTCTGCCACCTCTGGATCAGGTCCCCTGCTCTTTGCTCGCCACTATCACTTGTAAACACAGAAGTCCAGCTTTTGGTTCTCAACGGCTCCTACAGATCTGATCTCCTGATTTAGCTGATTTCAATGCAGAGATGCCATCATGCCCCCTTTCAATGCAGAGATGCCAGCATGCCCCCTTTCAATGCACAGATGCCAGCATGCCCCCTTTCAATGCAGAGTGACCAGTGTAAGCGTGTCCCCCCGCGCGAGACCAGTGCACTTACCTCACATTTGTGTCGGTCTCCTGCCTCGCCCTGCTCTTCTTACCGACATGGGTGATGACAGTGGCCAGCCTCTGGGTGAGCTCTTGGTGTCCAGCAGCGCCTCGCGGCTTCTTCAGTTCCCCGGCGTGGCGGCTTCTCTTCAGTCCTCCGGGCTCCCGCCTCCTCCCCAGCCAATGGCATGGGGTTTGCCTTCCGGCCAATCAGGAAGCGCGTATCGGACACACTTCCTGATTGGCCAGGAGGAGGATCCATGTGACAATAGCGAATTTTAATTGGCTATTGTCACACAATGGGTGGAGTCGGGGCGCACTGCTCTGCGCCCCGGGACCACCCTTTGCATCACCCTATTAGAGCCTCTGGCTCTAATCAGGTGATGGAAAAAAAAAGCCCCATTGAACTCCATGCGTCCGGTGCCCCTGCATGTAGATTAAGGGGACGGATGCATGGATGGGGGGGCGGCGCCCCTGCGCCCCCAACACACCAGCCGCCACTGGTCATGTTGGAGCAGGAAGTGTCCATACCAAAGCTGTTCCCACAAAGCTGGGAGCATGAAATTGTCCACCCTAGGAGTTCCCTTCACTCAACTCTCAACCCCAACCCCAACCCCTGAAAAACACCCCATGCTTTAACCCCCCCCCCGCCCCACTAAATGATTTGGACCAGTGCACAAAGCAAGGTCCATAAAGACATATATGAGTGAGTTTGGAGTGGAGGAACTTGACTGGCCTGCACAGAGTCCTGACCTTCAACCCGATAGAACACCTTTGGGATGAATTAGAGTGGAGACTGCAAGCCAGGCCTTCACGTCCAACATCAGTGCCTGACCTCATAAATGTGCTTCTGGAAGAATGATCAAACATTCCCATAGACACACTGCTAAACCTTGTGGACAGCCTTCCCAGAAGAGTTGAAGCTGTTATAGCTGCATAGGGTGGGCCAACTTAATATTGAACCCTATGGACTAAGACTGGGATGCCATTAAAGTGCATGTGCATGTAAAGGCAGGCGTCCTAATACTTTTGGCAATATACTGTAGTGTATGTGTCCATGGACAGCCAAGGTTTCTGTGCCGAAATGTGCTCACTGAGTGGTCTCTAGTAATCTATAAATGTAACCAATATGGCAGTCAATCACAATGGTCACATGGTTGGTTCCAATACTTTTGGTAACATAGTGTAAGTTACAGTAAGTATTGAAACCAGAGCTGCATCTAATACAAGAGTTTAAAAACAGAAGACTAAGCATGTAAAAATATGAAACAAAATGGCAGCACTAACTTGCAATCGACACTCACGGGAAAGGAACTATAACTTTATACGCCAGCCCACCCTGTAGCTGGTTGTATTGCTTATTATCAAACAGGACTATAAAGGAAACCTCCGATGTTCCTCTGTAGAAGCTGCTGAGATTCCCTACAAGAGAGATTAATGACCGTCTTCACTTCATGACGGATGGTGCGCTCACAGTGCTGAGAGACGCATTGTTTTCTCCCTTATGAGTTTATCCTTTCTATATTGTAAAAATACATTTCATTTTTATGTAGGACAAACATGCCTGGTGTACATGTAAATCTGACTGTATTATGGCATTTTTATGCATTTAAATATTGTCCAAACAATATGTGATTTGTACAAGTAACGAAACGGGATAACCGTGTTGTACAATACAGCCAGCGTTATCATCAATGACTGAAGGATAACACATCTTGCAAATATATACCTTTCATGGGGAAAATGCTGCTATAGGCTTCCTTTAGTGCTGACCCCATGTGTAAGCTTGGCATCAAGCCATATGATCTCTGCTGAAGGGGGGAGCTGGCTCACCCTCCCCTTTAAATAGGATCACACGACATGTGCCTAGGCCTTTAAACATGTGGCCTTGCACAACATTTTCTCTTTGTTAAAGGCTCCGGACAGATATAAAAGACCAGAGAAAGACTGGGCCAGGGGGGCAGGGGGGGAAATTGCCCCCTGGGCCGCTCTGATGTCCTGTAAAAAGGCTGCACCGCTTCTGCCACAGACATGCCTAAAGGATTCCTGGTAAAGAGAATTAAAAAGTCCCCACTGCTGACCTACTGAGTGTGGGATGAAGACAAGGACAGAGCGCACCCCCCCACCCCCCAGCATGGATGGTGTAAACTGTGTCTGAGCAGAGGCCGGTTCCATGCCCCACTGGAGACTCTCCTCCCCTGGCCAGCCCCAACAGAGCTGTCCCAGCTCACCCAACCGCCCCCTGCTGGCCATGATGGGAACCCAGATTCAGCCTGGGGGTGAGTAGAGAGTACCTGGAGCAGGGGTTCAGCCTGGAATGGGGGTCAGACGGAGGAAGGGAAGAGGGAGAGTGGGAAGGATGGCTGAGTCACGGAACCATGGGCCTCTGGTTTGTACTTGCCCCCTGGGCTGAAAGTGTGCTGAAACTGGAAAGAGTCCAGAGAAGGGCAACAAAAATAATTAGGGGAATGGAGGGCATCAGCTATGAGGAAAGACTGCAAGCTCTGAACCTTTTCTCTCTGGAGAAGAGACGATTGAGGGGGGATATGATATCAATGTACAAATACTGTACTGGCGACCCTAGCATAAGGAACAAACTATTCAGAGAAAGGGAATACAATAAGACACGTGGCCACTCACTAAAACTAGAGGAAAGGCGGTTTAACCTTAAAGTACATAAGGGGTTCTTCACTGTAAGAGCAGTAAGGATGTGGAATTCTCTTCCGCAAACAGTCATATCAGCAGGGAGCATTGATAGTTTTAAAAAACTATTAGATGGGCACCTTGAAGACCACAACATACAGGGATATACTATGTACGGTTAGCAGCAAACACACACACACACATCATAGGTCGAACTGGATGGACTGATGTCTTTTTTCAACCTCACTAACTATGTGACTTTGTAACTATAAAGTTGCCAGCCTGCCCCTGTAAAAGACAGCGATCAATACAGCTCAATTTTCCTTAATACATCATTACATTTTTTTACATGCAACCAGTGTAAATTTGACCTCATATCAGCTAGTAGCCAGTCAGTTGTACTGCAAAGCTTATGTAATACCAAGAGACGAATTGGCATTTATGTGTCAGTTGATGGGGTGCTTTACTTTTTTTTTTTAAACTATTTTCATTTATTTTTTACACTTTGTTTTTAAAAGCAGAACTACACTGCATCTCAGCACAACAAACCAAAAACACTACTTAATTAACTTGTAATATTCAAAGCAACCCCCCCCCGATCCATCCATGTCTCAATGCTTTATTGTGCTGAGAAATCAATTTGAATACCCCCCCCCCCCAGTCGTTCTTGACACCCCCACAATCCCCAGCACACAGCCATCTTGAGTAAGGGCAGATGATCCAGGTGTTATTTACTTCCTGGAGTCCACCTGCCCTTAGCTCAGGCATGCAAGCAGGAGGGTGTGCTAAGTTGAGAAAACCCCTCTTGGGATGTATGACATCATTTTCCTAGGCTGGAAACCAGGAAGTAACTGCACAAATGTAAGAAAAAAAGTTTAAAACAAGTAAATATAATATACCTTCTTATCCATTTACTAATGCTAACAGCAAAAGGATAAAAATAGTCAATGTTGATTGAGAGAGTGAAGTTCCGCTTTCATTTACCATTAATGCTATCTCAATGGGGCTAACAAGCCCCCTTATGATAGTTTTGGGTAGGTGACAGGTACTCTTTATTGAGACATCAGGAGTGTATTAGACCTCTGATGTCCCTCCTGTGCTCCAAAGCAGCTAACCAAGCAGTTCCCAGGCTGCAACATCCAGGGACTGGAATCTCAAAGACTGGAAGTGATTAAGGCCCGGTTTCCACTGCTGCGGCTACAGAGTCGTGCTACTTCTAGCGCGACTCTGTAGTGTTACTTGTTTGCGGCTTTCAGTGAGACTTGTCCCTCATTATAGAAGGAAGTCGCACTGAAGTCGGCCCAAAAGTAGTGCACGAACACCTTTTCAAGTCGCCGCAACTCAAGTTGCGGCAGTGAGAACGGGCCAAATAGAAATGAATGACTTTTGACTTGCTGTGCGACTTGACATGTGTCAAGTCGCACAGCAAGTCGCAACAGTGGAAACGTAGCCTAAATCATTATTGCTTTTGGCTTCATTTGTCACAGAGGAGATGGGGGAATGTATGTTCCCCCATCTCCTCTGAGTGAAGCTATCTCAGGCCGCCTACTGCAATCAAGGGCTTGGAGGAACAGGGGAGCCACAGCAAGTGGTGGCTATAGGGGGGGGGGGGGGGGATGCCATCCACAGTGCTGTAAAAGGATCGCTTTCACAAGACAGCCAATCACCAGCTTAAAAGAATGGTACCAAGATCATGGATGAAGCTACAGCCATGATTTTGAAATAACCACTTGCTGACGGGATGATACGACAGTCAGTAAGGGCTGAGGAAATAATGAAAAGAAATGGCAGCACTCAGATGCGGTCAAAATCCAGATTTATTGGACATCCCAATGTGGCAAAAAAGTGGCAAGGGAGACGCGTTTCACACACTAATATGTGTGCTTAATCATTACCAATGATTACCAATGATTACCAATGATTAAGCACACATATTAGTGTGGGAAACGCGTCTACCTTGCCACTTTTTTGCCACATTGGGATGTCCAATAAATCTGGATTTTGACCACATCTGAGTGCAGCCATTTCTTTTCATTATTGACTGTCCACGGAGGCGAGCCGGGGAGAGCACCGCTGTTGGTCATCAAGCTTCCCATTACCATGAGCAGTGTATCTCTTTCCTTTGTAAGGGCTGAGGAAAGCTTTTGAGCATTTCTGTATGAACGTTCAGGTAAAACTTTACAGGCGCATGGCCAGCTTTACCATCCTGGCACTCTTTTCTCTCCTATAAATGGTAAAGGGGATGTACAGTACTTATATAACTATATTCACTCATGGCCCTCCTCTTGGCAAGTTCCAGCATCACACCCTCCAACACAAGCCATTCCATTAGGTAGGTTGCTTATCTTCTGAACTTCCCTTTCTCCTTCTTAACTCTCGTAGCGGTATCCCCGAGCGTGACTCGGGGTGGATTTTCCATGCTGTTAATCGGTATCCCCGAGTCACGCTCGGTGTGGATGTGCAGAGCGCGCAGCGGTCTCTTACCTTCTCCTGGCGATCCAGCGATGATCTCCCATTGCTGAGATCGCCAGCCGTCTGAGATCCCCGCTGCTCGTCCGTCCTCCGTCGGTCTGATGACTTCCTAGTTCCGTTCCCTGCAGCAGCAATGCTGCATGGGAGCCGAACTAGGGAGGGAAATTCAAACATTGAACGTTGCACAAAACACAAACACACACATAACATTTATATTATAATATATATATATATATATATATATATATATATATATATATATATATACAGTATATGTAAATATATATATATATATATATATATATATATATATGTATGTATATGTATGTATATATATGTATGTATATGTATGTATATATATGTATGTATATGTATGTATATATATATGTATGTATATATATATGTATATATATATACACACACACATATACACGTATGTGTATATATATATATATATATATATATACGTATATATATATATATATATATATATATATATATATGTATTATACACACACATCTATATATATATATATATATATATATATATATATATATATATATATATATATATATATATATATATATATATATGATATATATATATATATATATATATATATATAATATAACGCATGAATTATAATCTAATCAATAATATAATTTTATTATATAATATAATATATATATATATATATATATTATATTATATAATAAAATTATATTATTGATTCGATTATAATTCATGCGTTTGTGTTTCAAATTTATCACATCTGGGATGTCTACTAGAGTCTTGTTTTGGTCAGGTTTAAGTCAGTAATTACTAAGAATTGTAGGCCTATAATACATAACGCCAAATTTCCATGAAAAAAAATTGTACCGCTTTTGGTACAGAATTCCTGACATAATCATACCGCCAGGGAGGTTAATCAGTTCAGTCCTGTGATTGGTTTGCTCAAACTAGTATGCCTCTACCCAAGAGCAGGGAAGAGTTCTAGAACCTCTGTCAAGTTTCTGTGTTAGCTGGGTAACCACCAAGAAGCTTCCTTTGACTTCTTGTCCTGATGACCACTGTCAAATATGACATGGGATGGTTACATCAATTTTGCATGGCCAATGTCCCTACCTTTAGCTGAAGTTCTCAGTTATGTTTCTATACTTCCAGATGACACTAATATAAATGACAACTGTATGTCTGCCTTCAGCTACTTCCTGACATTATCCAGAACACACACACTGCATTATCTAGGTGTGGACACCAGGCCAGGAAGCCATTGTATCACCACTCAGTGCTTAGCCACTGGCAACACTTTGGCCCCCTTTCATGTCGATATTTACAAATGGCATTTGAAGTGGGGAATGTTTGGTCCTTGTTGTCTTTTACCACCAGAAAATCTCAGTGCCTGTGCTTATCAACAGCCAATGTGTGGAGGGGGAAGGGAAAGTGTGAGCCAACATTTAGACAAACAGTGACGGGGCAGACAAAAGAAGACATCCAATGCAACCTAAATCCTCTGATTTCTGTACACAATCAGTGTTTGTAGAGGAACACAATGAAGGACAAAGATGAAACTCGGAGAGTGAGACTACGAATGTGCAGCTGAAAATTATGACATGCTTTGGGGCTCATTCATTCGTCCTAGTTTTTCAGCACAGATTAATGCAACACATTGGTGCAAACCCAAGACGTAGGGCATCAGGCAAACTAACTTGACATTATATGAGACTGCGTTGAGCAACACTGTCCAGCTGGTGTGAATATGCCCTTAGATCTTTAATTTCACCTAAAGGTATTCCTAGTCACATGACAACCAAAAGGGTTTAAAGCTGGCAATACACTTCAAGATTTCAAGTTGACTTAAACTTTTGCTGGAACTGCGTTGATCAACTGGTGTGAACCATCCCTTAGTTCCTTAATTTCCCTTAAATGTATCTCTAGTCACATGACAACCAAAAGAGATTAAAGCTGGCAATACACTTCAAGATTTCAAGTTGACTTGACCTTACGTTGGGATGGCATTGAGCAAAATTGGCCAGCTGGTGTGAAAACGCCCTTAGATCTTTAATTTCCCCTAAAAGTATCCCTGGGGGTACTATAGAAGCTGAGGGGGCTCATGGGGCTGGAGTCACTGTGGGCCACTATAGGAGGTAGGGGGACACTAAAGGATCTGGGAGGCACTGTTGGATGTTTGGGTGCTATGAAAACTGAGAACTCTCTTGGGGCCTGGGGGCACTGTGGGCCACTATGAGAAGTCGGGGACACTATAGGTGATGGAAAGCACAGTGGGATGTTGGGGGCACTAATGGCACTTTTCCACTGCAAGTACCGGCTAGTACCGGCTCGGCTCTACTCGGCCCTGCTTGGCCCGGTTTGCTTTTCCACTGTGGTACCGCATGGTATAGTGTCGGAACAGTTCAGTACGGTACGGTATAGGTTTGCTTTTCCACTAAAGTAATACTAAAGTTAAGTGGGTGGGATAACAACAGGGTGGGTGTGATTCTCTGACCAATCAGTGGCTAGTAGTGACTGCATGCAAAGGATTGTGGGATATGGTACCAGTTTGGTACCTGTTGGAACCACAATCGAGTAGGTACTGTTTTTTCAGAGCCGTACCGTACCGTACCGTTCGGTTCCATGCAGTGGAAAAACAAACCTATACCGTACCGTACCAAACCGTTCCGACCCTATACCATGCGGTACCACAGTGGAAAAGCACAAAAGCGTGCCGAACTGGTACGGATCCATGCAGTGGAAAAGCGCCATATGGAAACGGAGGGTTCTTATGGGGCCTCGGGACATTGTTGGTCACTATGAAAGCTGAAAGCTCCAATGGATCCTGGGGGCCACTGTGGGCCACTATAGGAGGTAGGGGACACTATAGGAGCTGGAAGGCACTGTTGGATAATGGGGGGTACTATGGAAGCTGAAGGCTATCATGGGGCCTGGGGGTACAATGGATCATTATGGGAGGTTGAGGATCACTACGGGAGCTGTGAGGCAATGTAAGAGATTAAGGGTTCTGCACCTGGCTGGCGCCCTGGGAGAGGGAAGAGGGAATGGGCCACGGCCCAGTGGTTGACAACGTTCTAGACGGCATTGAAATGAACATGAAATGAATGGTTATAACCGGGAAATTAATGACTTCATCAGCTTCTGTGTATCCTATGGAATTCTATACCCCATAAAAAAAAGAAAAACAATGTATCCAACTCTGCGAAACATCCGCGTTCCGCTTTACACAAACTTTGTTCCAGATGTGATAATAATCTCCCTCTGTAATCTATCCAAAAACTATCTAATTTGAGCGGGATGAAAGAGACTAAATAAAAGACGTTCTCATAAGAAAACATACACAGGGTCACATGGCCAGGAAACGGCCACCTACGCACGGCCATTAAAAAATCAAGATTACCCGATTATCAGATAATAAATGTTGTGGTAAAACGATGGGGAAAATAAACTAAAGGCGGGCGGCGGTAGATTCGCTTTGATCCTACAAAATGGTTCTTTCTTTGTAAACAGTCGCTAAGTATACAAATTGTATTATGGAAGATTTTATTTCCACTGATGGGTATACAGTAACGCTTTCACTGTGGCATATATTTAAAGGAGAACTCTGGGCACAAAAACTTTTATTGAAATGTATTCCTCAATAGCCACAAAGGATATAAATCCACTTTATGTGCAGCAATTTCCTTTGCCACCCAAATATTACCTTGTAAAAGTAGTGGTGACCTCATCACTATGCTGTACATAGCTTGTGCAGAGAACTGATCTGTGGGAAGGGCCCAGAAGGCCCCACCCATTACCAATGTTCCCTTTAAGCTGCGCGCATGCGCGGATGCGCAGTCTAATTGATGGTCCCGCGCAGCACATATTCAGACCGCGCCGCCGCAGACGAAGACGGCCGGGGAGCAGAGCACTGCGCCCCGAGCCCGCCCATTGTGTGACAATAGTGAATGAAAATTCGCTATTGTCACACGGATCCTCCTCCTGGCCAATCAGGGAGCGGGTCCTCCCGCTTCCTGATTGGCCGAAAGGCAAACCCCATGCCATTGGCCGAGGAGGAGGCGGGAGGACTGAGGAGACGCGGGGACACGGGGACGTGGGACTGAAGAGAAGCTGCCGTGACCGTGAGGTAAGTGCACGGGTCTCGCGGGGGGGGTCTCGCGGGGGGAACGCTGGCATCTCTGCATTGATTGGGGGCAATGCTGTGGGCACTCTGCATTGATTGGGGGCAATGCTGTGGGCACTCTGCATTGATTGGGGGCAATGCTGTGGGTCTGAAAGTCTGCGAGTTGATTGGGGGCAATGCTGTGAGTCTAAAGGTTTGCGCTCAGAAATGTTTTTATTTGCTCTGCACAGTAAAAAATTAGAGGGAACATTGCCTACTACAGAACTATAGAAGGGGGTTGAAACAAGACCAGACTCCCTGCACAAGGAGAGAGAGCAGAGGAGACCAGTCTTTATAATAGAGACCATAGATGGGCACATCAGACTAGCCTGGATCAGGAGACAATCTAAAGTCTATAGAGCCTGGTGTGACAGGTCCATTACAAAACTAGGTAAGCTGAGTGATTGCAGTGAAAAAATAACCTCCCTCTAGTGGCCTATCTACAAATCCCTATATTTAATACAATACCCATAATATAAAACAGGGACCAACCAATCAGGGGGCATACGATAAGATAAGATGCAAATTTTCTGGACACCCACATAAACGCACTAGCTTTCAATAGACACTTGGTGTTGCCCATAACTCTGAATGGCACCCCCACTCATCTGCTAACATGTGCGTTTTTGCACACTAAAATGCATGGTGCCGCAGCACCCTGCGGTTTAATGTGGTGTGATTTGCAAAAGGGTCAGGGGCTTCTTTTGCATGTCTCCCTTACATAGGGAAGCCCATTGAAATGAATGGGCTGCCCTATGTGCAACGCGTGGGAAAGTGTGCGTGTTCGTATTGATACATGGAATCCCTATTTCTTGCACCATATGAATATTTAAAATTGATACCTCCTGATGAAGGAGCTTCATAACCTCTGAAACGTGTCGGTTGGAAATGAATTTTAAGTATCTTTACATATTGGTGTAATTCCAATTGTGCATTCCATGTATATCTTGTCAAAAATGCTTTTATTGAGGAAACATGAAAAAATGTATTTATGAAATAAATTTGTGATACTAGTTAAGTGCCTAAAAAGTCCCATAATAGGGGAATTTTCGATTCTTTGTTCCAATTACAGGTTATGGCACATTATGGAGGTTAATCACTGATACCCCTACTATGTTTCTCTGCAGTGCCATTAATTCTGAACATCACCTCAAAGCACGAAGATGTTCATTAAAAACTAGGTAAGCTGAGTGATTGTAGTGAAAAAATAATCTCTCTCTTGTGGCCGATCTATAGATCCCTATATTTAATACAATAACCATAATATAAAACACAGATCAATAAGGGGGAATAAGATGCACATTTTCCTGACATGCACAAAAACGCGATGGCTTTCAACGGGCACGCTGCAATGCCCATAACTCTGAATGGCACCCCCCGCGCATCTGTGCGCAACATGTGCGTTTTTGCGCACTAAAATGCATGATGCCGCAGCACCCTGTGGTTTAATGCGGTGTGATTTGGCAAAAGGGTCAGGGACTGCTTTTACATGTCTCTCTTAAGTAGGGAAGCCCATTGAAATGATGGCGCGTGGGAATGTGTGCGTGCTCCGTTGGTGTGAATGGAGCCTAAGACTGTAAACCCAATTATAATACAGGGGCTGAATGACATCTATGCATTGTGGGGACACGCGCATTTACTGGTGTGTTACCGCAAAGCTGATCAATGCACTTGCTTTGACGTGTTGTTTGCAATGCCACTCAGGCCTGGAAAGCTCCGCAATGCAGGTTACATGCGTTGCGTCGAATATCCTTCAACCTGCACACAATACCGTCCTGTTAGACCGCACATCCAATATGATACAGGAGCTAAATGACATCTATGCATTGCAGGAACACTTGCATTAAGGCCCCTTTCACACATGTTCGACTCCAAAGTTGCGCCAACTTTCCAGTGTTACTTTGATGCAACTTTGACGCAACTTTGGATGGGTGCAACTTGGATACGACTTTGGCTTTGACCAGTTTTAATGGACAACTGTAGCACACACGTTTCCTTGTATAACATTCAGGTATGACTTTCATGCAACGTCTGAGGAATAACATTGAAGTCTATGGCCCTCAAGTTGCATGAAAGTTGGACCAAAGTAGTGCATGAACTACTCTGAAGTTTCTGCAACTTTAAGTTGCGCATATATGAATGGGTATCATTGGAAAACATGGAGAATGACATGCCGTGCAACTCTGATGTCCAAAGTTGCATGACAAATTGCACAAGTATGAAAGGGGCCTAATGGGTGTTTTACCGCAACTTGCATTGCTTCTCTGCAGAGAATCTAAAATCCCCCTGTTATGGGACTTTTAGGCACTTAACTAGTATCACAAATGTATTTCATAACATCAATATTATTCTTGTTTCCTCAATAAAAGCATTTTTGAAAAGATATACATGGAATACGCAATTGGAATTACACCAATATGTAAAGATACTTGAAACTGATGTCCTCAAACATCCTCAAACTGACGCGTTTCAGAGGTTATGCAACTCCTTTATCAGGGGTGTAAGAGGGATCAATTTTAAATATTCATATGGTACAAGAAATGGGTATTCCATGTATCAATAAAAACAAGATTTCTTCCTATTCTGCCCAACCATATAGGTGGGAAATGTAGTTATGATTGGAGATCATTATTATAAAAAAATAATGGTGAGGATACTGTACCGGACAAGCAGGACCACTGAGGCCTGGTAGATAGGGTCCTGCAATGGTGGACCCGCTGTACTGGGGGAAAACCCCACAGTATATATTTGTAGATGTATGAATAAACAGGTTAGTAGCAGTATGGTGAGAGTAAAGTATCCTTCCTGGGGCATGTGGCAGATAGAGTGGGTCCACCATTGCAGGACTTTATCTGCCAGGCCTCAGTGGTCCTGATTGTCCAGGCTTGGTACAGTATCCTCACCATTTTTTTTTTTTTAAATAATGAGCTCCAGTCATAACTACATATATCTGTATGGTTGGGCAGAATAGGTAGAATTCCTTAAGACCGTGTTTTTATTGACACATGGAATCCCCATTTCTTGCACCATATAAATATTTAAAATTGATACCTCTTACAACCCTGATGAAGGAGTTGCATAACCTCTGAAACGCGTCGGTTGGAGGACATTCATTTTTAGTATCTTTACATATTGGTGTAATTCCAATTGTGTATTCCATGTATATCTTGTCAAAAATGCTTTTATGGAGGAAACATGAAAAAATGTATTTATGAAATAAATTTATGATACTAGTTAAGTGCCTAAAAAGTCCCAGAATTCTTTAAGACCGTGTTTTTATTGACACATGGAATCCCCATTTCTTGCACCATATAAATATTTAAAATCGATACCTCCTACAACCCTGATGAAGGAGTTGCATAACCTCTGAAACACGTCGGGTAGAGGACAGCAATTTTTAAGTATCTTTACATATTGCTGTAATTCCGAATGTGTATTCCATGGATATCTTGTCAAAAAGGCTTTTATTGATGAAACATGAAAAAAATTGATTTTATGAAATAAATTTGTGATACTAGTTAAGTGCCTAAAAAGTCGCAAAATAGGGGAATTTTCGATTCTTTGTTCCGATTCAGGGATGTGGTACATTATGGAGATTAATCACCGATACCCCTAATATGCTTCTCTGCAGTGCCATTAATTCTGAACAGCACCTCAAAGCACGAAGACAGCACATACGTTGCAATGCGCCGCAACACACGGTAACGCACCATAATGTGTTGCAGTAAAAATGTTCCAACATGCCCAATTTTGGGGACGCCTTGATGCATCGGAATTCTATTGATTATATTGGGCTGCCTTAACCGCTTGCCGACCGCCCCTCACAGGCAGAGCGACGTAGTACTACGTCGCTAGCCTGTGAGGGTCTAGGGAGCGAGCGCACGCCGCCGGAGGCACGCTCCCGCGCGGTCATGGACCCCCCCACGCGTGTGACCGGCGGACCCGATGTCCGCCGGTCACTCGGCGATCGTCGGTGCAGAGGGAGAAAGGCAGGCGGCTGATGTAAACAAGCCGCCTGTCATTCTCCCCTGTGTAGAAACAGTGATTATACGGTTCTACTATGTAGGACCGTTGATCACTGTTCCTACACCTCAAGCCACAGCCAATCACAGTTAGAATCACGCCCCTAGGGGCACACATAACCCCTCCCTCTCAAAAAAAGTTAACCCCTTCACTGCCAGTGTAATTTTACAGTAACAGTGCATATGTATAGCACTGATTACTGTAGAAATGTCACTGGTAGCCCCAAAAGTGTCAAAAATGTCAGTCAAGGGTCCGATCTGTCCGCCGCAATGTCGCAGTACCGCAAAAAAAATCGCAGATCGACGCCATTACGCGTTAAACAAAAAAAAAAAAACAACAAAAATGACAAAAACCTTTCCCTTTGTTAGTAAACGCGATAACTCTTGCGCAAACCAATCAAAATACGCTTTTTGCGTTTTTTTTTTTACCAAACATATGTAGCATAAAATAAATTGGCCGAAAATGTTAAAAAATTTAGATTTTTAAATTTTTTTTGGGGGGGAATTTCATATAAAAAAAATGTGAAAAATATTGTTATATTTGCAAAATTGACGCTCTTTTTTTGTTTATAGCGCATGATCAAAAAATAGCACAGGTGATCAAATACCACCAAAAGAAAGCTCTGTTTGTGGGAAAAAAAGGACACCAAATTCGTTTAGATACAGCATCGCACGACCGGACAATTGTCCGTTAAAGTCACGCAGTGCCGAATCGCAAAAAAACCCCTGGTCGGAATGGGGGTAAAATCTTCCGTGGCTTAAGTGGTTAATGTAATGTGTACACTAATGCGTGACATAACACCCGTTAGCACACATGAATTAGGGCATGGCGCAAATGGAAATCCTAAACAGAACTAGGGACAGTTTTTAAAACCTGGCAAGGGTTCTGTCAATCAGAAAGCTGGGACACAGAAAGGGAAGGATGACTACATACAGTTTTATTTATGTATTTATCTATTTATGCTAAAATAAAAAAAATAAAAAAAATTAAGTACGTATTAAAAGTAAAATTAAAAAAAAAAAAAAAGTTTCCTCATCTATTTTACGCCCCTTAAAGATTGGATCTTTGCCATTTGATGCCATTTTTTTTATCCTCCCTGGCAAGCTGCCTGGCAAAGGATCACTATTATTAGGGATCTTAATGTGGAGCTGCAGGGGAGAAGCCGTATGATCTCTTATATTTCTGTGTAGCTATGTGAATTCTCCCAAGTCGAAGCGAGAATTATTTAAAATGTAAAATCTTTCTGAGTTTCTAGGCCTTAATATAGCATGCTAGTAGGTTTATTGGCTCCTGTCTAAACTGGTCCCAGTATGTGTATGAATGAGAGTTAAGGGACCTTAGATTGTAAGCTCCTTGAGGGCAGGCAATGATGTGAATGTACAGTATATAAGTATATGTAGAATGATGCGTAAATGAATAACTCTATATAAGTACCTGTAATAAATAAATTCAAATTAAAAAAATATCACAAGCTGAGCCAATCTGTGCCCTCTGACAACCCACAGTACATAGAAACTATTCCCATCAGGTTCTCTGCCCGCAGAAGAGCTTACACTTTACTGCCTCTATCACCAGAGACGGAAAACAGAAATATTCTACTATTCTATTCCTATGTTTGTGGCCTGTGGGTGGAAACCGCCACCTAAATGCAAATGCAGTGCACAAAAACCATGTGTCCTTGCTGGCCAGCGTGCCCCTATGCTGCTCACTTGCATTCCTAATGAACTACAGGTCACAGCTGGTCCCACTGGCGCGGTAGAACATGCAGCTTCTCAATAGGCACACTGTTGCTGATGACCTCAGTCTCATATTCTTTTCATCATGTCATTAGCTGCCCAGCTCGACCTCTAACCTCAAATCCTGCCATCTGCTGGTGCCTTTTATAAACATCCGTCCATACATTGGCATCAACGATGACTTGGATATGGAGAAACTTGACCATTTGGGACAACTGTTTGTCTGGGTGCGCGTGCTTAGCGTGGAAACTGAAGCACAGTAATTGGATGAATGGTTGATTAGAACAGCTGGAAAAGTTTATGAAATCACTGTCAGACTAGTACAAGGATAGGTCTAATGACATAGTGCCATATGCTAAAATGATCATATTTTGGGATATTAAAGAATGAGAACTGAGGATATCACTTTTCAACATGAAACACAGGCTAGCTGTCAGTCCTGAGTATGGGTATAAAGCTTAAACATTATACAAGGGCTAAAGAATTATCATTTCTCACGTGTTCTGGTGTGCCCAAAATAACCCAAAGTCCTACCACCATCTGGTCTATACCAAACTGCTCATCACTCCAAACCGGGTGCTGAACTATAAGCCCCCAAAGTCAAACAAATTTTAAAAAATACTGGTTTGCACTATGCACAGGTTCGGGTGTTCCCTCTGTACCAAACCCTAACCCTAATCACCATCTCATCTACACCAAAATGCCCATAGCTGCAAACCTGGTGTAGAACCTAAAACCCCAAAGACATTCAATCCTTAGTCACTCCGCACCATGTACATGTTTGGGGGTCTCCTCTTAAAAAAAAAAAAACCTCAAGACCAGACCAGTCACTGCGAGATCTTCACCAAATTGTCCATAGCTTCAAGCCTGGTGTAGAACTACAAACCCCAAAGACATCCAGCCCTTAAAAAATAGCCACTTCCCACCATGTACAGGTTTCGGGGTCTCCTCCTAAAAAAAAAAAAACCTTAAGACCAGTCACTGTCAGATCTGCAACAAATTGTCCATTGCTTCAAACCTGGTGTAGAACTACAAACCCCAAAGACATCCAGCCCTTAAAAAAATAGCCACTTCCCACCATGTACAGGTTTCGGGGTCTCCTCTTAAAAAACCTTAAGACCAGTCACTGTCAGATATACAACAAATTGTCCATAGCTTCAAACCAGGTGTAGAACTACAAATCCCAAAGCCATCTAACCCTTAAAAAAATTGTCATTTCCTTCATGTACAGATTTGGTGGTTCCTCATGCAACAACCCTAAGCCCAATAACTGTCCCAACTATACCAATCTGCCCGTAGGGCCAAAACTGGTGTGGAACTACAAGCTTTGAAAGTCAATCAACCAATAAAAAAGTAATTTTCCACCCTGTACAGGTTTTGGGGTCTCCTCTTTTAAAAACTCCCTAAGCCCAGTCATTGTCAGATCTACGCCAAATTGCCCATAGTTTCAAACCTTGTGTAGACTTACAAGCCCCAAAGTCACCCAACCCTTAAAAAACAGCCACTTCCTACCATGTACAGATCTCAGGGTCTCCTCCATGTACAAATTTTGGGGTCCCCCTCTTAAAAAAATTTGGTGTAGATCCCCTCAGATCTGCACAAAATTGTCCGTAGCTCCAAACCTGGTGTAGAACTACAAGCCCTTAATTCTTCCAACTCTAAAAAATAGTCTCTTCCATCATGTACAGGTTTTGGGGTCTCCTCTTAAAAATATCCCCAACCCAATCATCATTAAGTCTACACCAAATTATCCATAACTTCAAACCTGGTGTAGACTTACAAGCCCCAAGGTCACCCAACCCCTAAAAATAGTCACTTCCCACCACGTACAGGTTTTGGGGTCTCCTCTTAAAGATAAGCCCAGTTACATTACTGTCAGATCAACACGAAATTGTCCATAACTCCAAATCTGATGTGGAACTACAACCCCTAAATTCATCCAACTCTTACAAAATAGTAATTTCCATCATGTACAGTTTAGGGCTCAAAGCCCTATTACCATCCAGACTATTCCAAACTGCCCATAGAGCCAAAATTGGTGTGGAACTACAAGCCTCCAAAGCTATAGGACCATTCAAAGTATTTTTTTCTCACCATGTAAAGGTTCTGGTGCCTCTCCTAAAATCCCCAAACACAGTTTGATCTACACCAAACTGCCCAAAGATCCAAATCTGGTGTGGAACAATCGGCCGTTCTGTTGACGGCCAACAAAAATTTTATAGCATGCACACCAGATTTTGTTCGGCCGAAAAGTCGCAGTCGGTTGTCGGAAGCATCATACTAACAAGCCGACAATCGGCCGATCGGACGTTGGCCGAAAATTTACGGCCAACAATCGGTGCGTGTGTACGGGGCTTAACACTTGAAAGTCATACAACCTTTAAAAAGAGTAATTTTCCACAATGCCCAGGTTCTGGTGTCTCCTCTAAAAAGAAAAAGAAAAACTCTAAGCCCAATCAACATCTGAGTTACACCAAATTGCATTGAGAACCATGCCTGGTGTGGAACTACGAGCTTCCAAAGTTTTATGACCATAATTTCCCACACATAGATTCTGGCGTCTCCTAAGCCCAACTAGCATCTGCTCTATGCAAAATGGCCCACAGCTTCTAAATTGTCATGGAGGAACTGCAACCATAACAGGGTGCGATTTAAGCTTTCACCAAAGCCGGCAAATTGCTATAGCCAAATCTAGTGCCGAAAATTAGTAGTGATGGATATCTCTAGTGGATTGCGAAAACTGACACCTACTGCGTTGCGTGCAGATGCTCCTACGTATCAAATTGCACATTAAATGTAACCAATCAAAACCAATTAGTGTATTAGAGCTTGTCTTACCTTCGAAATCAGAGAGGATCCCCTCCAAGTGATCGTTGACGGATAGGTGCGTCATTGTCACCCTCTTCCGTGGCTGTCACGAAAAGCCCCTCTTGCAGTCAAGATTTAGAGTTGGGGCCAAGCTGGGCAGAACTCCAACATGGGCTGCGGGCAGAGGTGAGCGAGCTGGCGGCAAGATGGCGGAGGGACTGTAAAGAGAATGAGCCCCCCTGAGATAACAAAAGCCTACAGTAAAAGTTCCTTTTTTTGCTCCTCAGCACTGGAGACTGCACCGGAGTCCTGACTGCTTTACATTTAAAAATCCAGTGCAGAGTGAGAAAGTGGAGGGAGGCAGGGGCAGACTGATCCCTCCTACTCCGGAGTGGGATCAGTTACATTCAGCCTCCCCTCCCCTCAAATACCTTTTAGGAATCCCCGTTCTCTCTCGCTCTCTTTTTCTCTCTCTCTCCCTTTTTCTATGACTTATTTGATGTGCACATCTGGAAGTTAGGAGGGTTAGAGCAGAGTGGAGGGGGGGGGGATTTTTTTTGCCAAATCCAAGGCTTTCTTCTTAACCCTCTCCATTCCATGGGGGTAAAAAAAGAAATAAAATTGTCAATTTGTCCTTGCTTTGGACAAGAAAGCATTAATAAGCTGCATGTCAGGCTGGCAATTTTGTAGCAGCAATCAACCGCTAACGCCTGCGATTTGTAGCTAGCACTTTAACTGCTGGTGATTAATCGCTGCTACAGGATAAACTGGTGCTACTCTATTAGGTCGGTGTGTCCTGCCACAAATATCTCTCCTTTAGTGATTTGTAGCTAAACCTCAATCCATAGCCGAGCAGTTTGTTGCGCATTTCCAGGAACGCAACAGTGTTGGGAAAGAGGATTTTTAGCATATTGTGTGGGACCCATTCCTACCTCAATGATGAGCTGCTTGCTTGCTGTGCCAAAAAGTCAAGGTGCTTCTCTTGGGTCAGGATTGTGAGTTTTTCGGCCCCATAGGCTTTAATGAGAGTGGCTGAAAATGTGCGAAGCAAGCGTGCTAGTGCGTTTTTGTACTTATCAACCTCCTCCTAATAACCTCAGGTCTTGAAACAAAATTGAGCAATCAAATAATAATAAAGAATAATAATAGTAATAATAAAAATTAGTAAATAATTTATAATTTGTATTAATTAATGTCATTATTATTATTAATAATAATAATATTAATAGTAATTGTAATAATAAAATAACCCCAGATCTTAAAAAAAAATGGAGCAATAAAATAAAATAAAATAAAAATATAGTAAAATAATAAATTATTAAAAGAATAATAATAATACCTATAATACAATGTAATAAAAAAAATAGCAGTTTATCATTATATTAATACACTGCTAATACAAAATAAATAAATAATGATAATAATCATCATCATCATTATTATTATTATTAATAACAATTAATAATAACAATAATAAAAATTGCAATTGTAATAATAAAATAACCCCAGATCTTCAAACAAAATGTAGCATTAAAATAAATTAAAAGTAAAATAGCAAATTAATAAAATAATAATAAAAATACCTATAATACATTTTAATAAAAATAGCAGTTTAATATTATAATATAATAATAATAATAATAATAATAATAATACACTGCTAATAACAAATAAATAATAATAATAATAACAATAATAATAATAACAATATGAATATATTGTTTACTTACTTGAATAAAATAATATTAATAACAATAATACCATTTATTTTATTATAAATATCATTATAACGACAAGCCTTTGAATGAAATATGACAATAAAACAAAAAAATATACATATACATTTTTTACATATATTACACACTCGTATATATTATATATATATATATATATATATATATATATATATATATATATATATATATATATATATTTTACTAATAAATACCTAAAAAAAAATATTAATACAATACAACTGAGTAATATTAATAACAATAATGGAGAAAAAACACTTTAAGATACTGCTTTCCGCCAAAACAAAAAAGGCATAATGCTTGAAATCACATAAAAAACCCATCTAATAGGCATAAAAATATGCATAAATTATGTTCCAAAAACACCTGAAAATGCAGACACACAATTGTGAACCTAGACTGAGCTGTAAAGATGAATGCAGAGATATTGTTGCCGTTAAGATTGTTGCTGCTCAATCTCATTCACTGAGCATCAGTTCACTGTAAAATTAGTAAATTGGCAATCATATAGAAAATATTAATAACTATTTTTAATTGCTTTAACAAATAAATCACTGAAAATAAACTGCAAGTCTGGCATGGCCCTCGGGCAGTGGACGGTGTGTGGACAGTGTCAGTAGGGTAGTGGATGGTGTCAGTAGGGCAGAGATTGGTATCCGTAGGGCACGGGATGGTGTTAGTAAGACAGAGGCTGGTGTCATTAAGTAGAGCAGTGGACGGTGTCAGTAGGGCAGAGGACGGTGTCAGTAGGGCAGAGAATGGTGTCAGTAGGGCAGAGGATGGTGTCAGTATGGCAGTGGACGGTGTCAGTAGGGCAGAGGACGGTGTCAGTAGGGCAGTGGATGGTGTCAGTAGGGCAGTGGATGGTGTCAGTGGGGCAGTGGACAGTGTCAGTAGCGCAGTGGACGGTGTTAGTAGTGCAGTGGATGGTGTCAGTAGGGCAGTGGATGGTGTCAGTAGGGCAGTGGACGGTGTCAGTAGGGCAGAGGACGGTGTCAGTAGGGCAGAGGACGGTGTCAGTAGGGCAGAGGACGGTGTCAGTAGGGCAGAGGACGGTGTCAGTAGGGCAGAGAACGGTGTCAGTATGGCAGTGGACGGTGTCAGTAGGGCAGAGGAGGGTGTCAGTAGGGCAGTGGATGGTGTCAGTGGGGCAGTGGACGGTGTCAGTAGTGCAGTGGACGGTGTCAGTAGCGCAGTGGACGGTGTTAGTAGTGCAGTGGATGGTGTCAGTAGGGCAGTGGATGGTGTCAGTAGGGCAGAGGACGGTGTCAGTAGGGCAGAGAACGGTGTCAGTAGGGCAGAGAACGGTGTCAGTAGGGCAGAGGACGGTGTCAGTATGGCAGTGGACGGTGTCAGTAGGGCAGTGGACGGTGTCAGTAGCGCAGTGGACGGTGTTAGTAGTGCAGTGGATGGTGTCAGTAGGGCAGTGGATGGTGTCAGTAGCAAAGTGGATGGTGTCAGTGGGGCAGTGGATGGTGTCAGTAGCAAAGTGGATGGTGTCAGTGGGGCAGTGGATGGTGTCAGTAGCACGATGGACGGTGTTAGTAGTGCACCGCTGACACCATCCACTGCCCTACTGACACATGTGGTGTCAGTAGGGCAGTGGATGGTGTCAGCGGTGCACAGGACAGTGTCAGTAGGGCAGAGAACGGTGTCAGTAGGGCAAAGAACGGTGTCAGTAGGGCAGAGGACGGTGTCAGTATGGCAGTGGACGGTGTCAGTAGGGCAGTGGACGGTGTCAGTAGCGCAGTGGACGGTGTTAGTAGTGCAGTGGATGGTGTCAGTAGGGCAGTGGATGGTGTCAGTAGCAAAGTGGATGGTGTCAGTGGGGCAGTGGATGGTGTCAGTAGCAAAGTGGATGGTGTCAGTGGGGCAGTGGATGGTGTCAGTAGCACGATGGACGGTGTTAGTAGTGCAGTGGATGGTGTCAGTAGGGCAGTGGATGGTGTCAGCGGTGCACAGGACAGTGTCAGTAGGGCAGAGGATGGTGTCAGTAGGGCAGTGGACGGAGCCAGTAGGGCAGTAGATGGTGTCAGTAGCACAGTGGACGGTGTCAGAGGGGCAGAGGATGGTATCAGTAGAGCAGTGGACGGTGTCAGAGGGGCAGAGTTTTGGTGAAATAGAAAGAGATCCTTAATGTTTCACTTTTGAGACAGAGATAGGAAGACTTTGCCCTCAATCTCCATCTCTGCAGCCTCAAAAGCACAGAATGAATGAACAGGAGGAGCTCTGCACAGTCTCCCTGTTCTTTCATAATTTTAAGCATAGTAAAAAAAATCCCCTCCCCCCTCCTCCATCAGGTGGGGCATTTGGGTATGGCATTTATGGGATTCGGTCCCCTGTAGTTCCCCCCCTTGCTGTAGCTGACAGACGGCGAGAGGGAGAGGAGGAGGAGGAGGCAGCTTTCAGCTGCTGTGGAGGAGAATTACAGGGGATTGGTTCCAGTAAATGCTGCACCTGCTGCTCCTCCTGCCCAGGTTTCCCTCCTCTCTGCTTCCCCAGGCCCACTTGGCCCCCTTTGCAATGCTGCCCCTGCTCTCCAGCTGGCTGCTGCGGGGATCCTTTCAGGATGGAGAGAGGTTCCCACCGCTCCTCCTGTCCAGGTTCCCCTTTCCTTCTGCAAAGCAGCATACTAAGTTGTTCTTTTGCCTGCGCCACTCTGCATATGCGGGAGGAGGAGTCTGGGAGTCAGCAAGGAAGAGGCGCGATCTACCTGTCACCTGGCTGTCACCTGGCACGATGGACATGTTGCCGACCCCCACTTTATTGTGCCGAGGTGTTATTAGAAGTGAATGGCACAGCAATATGTGTAACTTCCCTGAATCTGTCCTGGTATGGTCACTGTTAGTCCTGTACAGCAGGGCTCAGATTGGGAGTGGGGAAAGCAGTACAAGGAGCCAATCAATTTTGTTCAGGGCCAGGACAAGGGGTGGGCAGGACGGTCGGCTGCCCTGGGCACTGTGGTATCATGTGAGATGGAGGAGCACCACAAGGAGATGGGGGGGGGGGGGAGGGGATTTGGGGTAAGAATTGTTCTGGGAGGGGGAATTTGAGGGAGTGTGCTAGGAAAGGTGATTTGGGGGATTTTGTGTTGGGATGGGGGGGAAGAGGATTTGTGCTAGAAATGGGGATTTGGGGTGTTTGTGCTAGAAGAGGTGATATGGTAGAGGGGGAAGGGATTTGTGCTAGGAGGGGAAATTTTTTAGGAGGAATTTGCGCCAGTAGGGATGAATGGGGGATATTTGGGGGAAGGGAAGATTTGTGCTAGGAGGGGGGCATTTGGAGTGTGTGTGTGTGTGGGGGGGTGTACTGGGATGGAAAATTTGAGGAGTAGAGGATTTGTGCTAGGAGGAGTGTTTTTTTTGGGGGGGTGGGGATGTGTGCTAGGTTGATTTGGGAAAGAGAGAATTTGAGCTGGGAGGGGGTTTGGGGCCAAGGGAGGGGGGTTTCATCAGGGGGGGTGGATTTGTCCTGGGAGGAGGGGGAATTTATGTTTAAGTGGTAAGCTTGCAGATTAGTGCTCAATTTTTTTTGCAGGGGGATTGGATTCTTGCTAACACATAATGCTCATATACATCTTTGGGGGGGGGGCGCAGTTCGGCATGTTCGCCCTGGGCTCTAGATGGCCTTGTCCGGGCACTGATTGTGTTCAGTGCTTATGTGTTAACATAGACCATGCTGATAGAAGGAGAGAGCAGAGTGACAGACAGATGAGCTCATGGGTGTGCCGCTACTCCTTTCATTGTCCAATCACAGGCTGGGGGAAGTAGGAGCTGTAAGTGTTACTGATCTGCAGCAGAGGACAATGGGGTCTCCTGCTCTGCCAGACAGCGCTGTGCTGCGTGCTTCGGAATGGTGTAAATCTCAGGACTTGGTTGACAGGAATACAAATCTTTTGGCAGACATGCAGACTTCCATCTATGTATTTGATCGTTGTGTTTAGATGTTTGCCTGGAGTTGGGCTGTGAATGTAATAAGACGATGTGTTTGATTTGGCAGCGATCGTATGTTTTATTTTATAGGAGAAAATCAAAGCTTCTTCCAGGAATACATATGTAAGTCTTGTTTTCAATTAAATAGTAGCTGATTGATGTAAGCCTCGCACTGCGGGGACACTCCGCAATGTGGGTGAGTAGGGGGCGCTCTGAAATGTGGGTGAGTAGGGGGCGCTCAGCAATGTGGGTGAGTAGGGGGTGCGGTGTACATGTGGGTGAGTAGGGGGTGCGGTGTACATGTGGGTGAGTAGGGGGAGCTCAGCAATGTGGGTGAGTAGGGGGTGCGGTGTACATGTGGGTGAGTAGGGGGTGCGGTGTACATGTGGGTGAGTAGGGGGTGCGGTGTACATGGGGGTGAGTAGGGGGTGCTCAGCAATGTGGGTGAGTAGGGGGTGCGGTGTACATGGGGGTAAGTAGGGGGCACTCAGCAATGTGGGCGAGTAGGGGGGTGCGGTGTACATGTGGGTGAATAGGGTGTGGTGTATATGGGGGGGAATAGGGGGTGCGGTGTATATGTGGGTGAGTAGGGGTGCAGTGTACATGTGGGTGAGTAGGTGGTGCAGTGTACATGTGGGTGAGTAGGTGGTGCAGTGTACATGTGGGTGAGTAGTGGGTGCGGTGTATATGTGGGTGAGTAGGGGGTGCTCAGCAATGTGGGTGAGTAGGGGGTGCGGTGTACATGGGGGTGAGTAGGGGGCACTCAGCAATGTGGGCGAGTAGGGGGTGCGGTGTACATGTGGGTGAATAGGGTGCAGTGTATATGGGGGTGAGTAGGGTGCGGTGTACCTTTGGGTGAGTAGGGGTGCGGTGTACCTTTGGGTGAGTAGGGTGTGCGGTGTACATGTGGGTGAGTAGGGTGTGCGGTGTACATGTGGGTGAGTAGGGGGTGCGGTGTACATGTGGGGGAGTAGGTGGTGCGGTGTATATATGTGGGTGAGTAAGGGGTGCAGTGTTTATGTGGATGATTAGGGTGTGGTGTACATGTGGGTGAGTAGGGGGTGCAGTGTATATGTGGGTGAGTAGGTGGTGCGGTGTACATGTGGGTGGGTGAGTAGGTGGTGCGGTGTACATATGGGTGAGTAGGTGGTGCGGTGTATATATGTGGGTGAGTAAGGGGTGCAGTGTATATGTGGATGATTACGGTGTGGTGTACATGTGGGTGAGTAGGGGTGCAGTGTATATGTGGGTGAGTAGGGGGTGCGGTGTACATGTGGGTGGGTGAGTAGGTGGTGCGGTGTACATGTGGGTGAGTAGGGGGTGCGGTGTACATGTGGGTGGGTGAGTAGGTGGTGCGGTGTACATGTGGGTGAGTAGGTGGTGCGGTGTACATGTGGGGGAATAGGGGGTGCGGTGTACATGTGGGTGATTAGGGTGCGGTGTATATGTGGGGGAATAGGGGGTGCGGTGTACATGTGGGTGAGTAGGGTGTGGTGAATATTTATTTATTTATTTCAGGTACTTATATAGCGCTGTCAATTTATGCAGCGCTTTACATATACATTGCACATTCACATCAGTCCCTGCCCTCAAGGAGCTTACAATCTAAGGTCCCTAACTCACATTTCATACATGCATAGTAGGGCCAATTTAATACAGGATCAAATTAACCTCCCAGCATGTCTTTGGAGTGTGGGAGGAAACCGGAGTACCCGGAGGAAACCCACGCAGGCACAGGGAGAACATGCAAACTCCGCCCATGTATATGTGGGTGAGTAGGGGGTGCGGTGTATATGTGGGTGATTAGGGTGCGGTGTACATGTGAGTGAGTAGGGGGTGCGGTATATATGTGGGTGAGTAGGGGGTGCGGTGTATATGTGGGTGAGTAGGGGGTGCGGTATATATGTGGGTGAGTAGGGGGTGCGGTATATATGTGGGTGAGTAGGGGGTGCGGTATATATGTGGGTGAGTAGGGGGTGCGGTATATATGTGGGTGAGTAGGGGGTGCGGTATATATGTGGGTGAGTAGGGGGTGCGGTGTATATGTGGGTGAGTAGGGGGTGCGGTATATATGTGGGTGAGTAGGGGGTGCGGTATATATGTGGGTGATTAGGGTGCGGTGTACATGTGGGTGAGTAGGGGGTGCGGTATATATGTGGGTGATTAGGGTGCGGTGTACATGTGGGTGAGTAGGGGGTGCGGTATATATGTGGGTGAGTAGGGGGTGCGGTATATATGTGGGTGAGTAGGGGGTGCGGTATATATGTGGGTGAGTAGGGGGTGCGGTGTATATGTGGGTGAGTAGGGGGTGCGGTATATATGTGGGTGAGTAGGGGGTGCGGTATATATGTGGGTGAGTAGGGGGTGCGGTGTATATGTGGGTGATTAGGGTGCGGTGTACTGTATCTGTATATATATATATATATATACATAAAAAGTACAGTAGAACTGCAGGAAAGGGCACTGGGGGGCAAACAAATGTGAATTTATTTTATTTTGTAATGTATCAGTGTGTTTGGTGTGTTTTACTTTTTGAATTTGCCGCCGGTTCCACCCCCCTGCGAGCGTCACCTCGCAGGAGACAGAAGCCGGGGCACAGAGCATCGGGAGGAAGATCCGGCCGCCGCACACTCCCGGGATACAGCGATCTTCCTAGCGGTACCCCGAGTGAGGCTCGGGGTTACCGCTTTTGCCACTGAAATTTAACCCCGAGCCACACTCGAGAATAGGAAGGTTAACAAATGTAAAGGAAATGAAGCAAAACAAATAGTTTTCGCCATGCACATGTGTATTCGGGATGATGTATTCTGTTGTATTGTATTCTTTTGTTTCTTAGCATGCGTGGTCTTTTTCACCCAATTTTTATAGATGAATAATGTACTGATTAAATGAAAATCATTAGTTCTGGTATCGTATGATAAAAATGTTCCTGCTTGTCCCTTCTGGTAATTTTGCATGAACTGTCGCAATCGGCTTTCGAGTGCTGACCATCAGATTATCGTACGATCGCTCAGAAAGCGGTATTTTATTTTGCGCCTGATTTTCTCATCCTGTATACTAAGCATTAGGATGTCATAGCTTTCCGCTGTCATTAGTTGCTAAGGAAGCAGTGGGTGCTTGCATCCGTTCCATCCTTACCAACCACTGATGTCTCTGTCCATTTACTTACATGGCTGGCCATGTAAGTAAATAGGCAGGGATTGGAGGTGTTACATCATTGCCTAAATATAGCCACGTGGTATATTTGGGCAATGACATCACCACTATCCCCTCCCCTTCCCTTCTATAGCCGGTGAACTATCATTTGGCTATATGTTGGTTGCTGTGTTGGGATTTTTTTGGGGCAGTTGGCTGGCAGCCAAACTACTCACTATAATCTCTACAAGCTTTACCAGATTTTTTTTTTTTTTTATAAATCTGCAGCTCTCATATAGACTAGATCCACACCTATGCGTTTTGCAAGGCGTTTGCAGGAATGCACTAGAGTCCATTTACCATTAGTTCCTATGGGTCATGTTCACATCTATGGCATTTCCACCGATGCGTTTTTTGCACACCTGTTTTACAAGGAAAGAAAATCCATCACATCCCCACTGCAGGGCCATCTTAGCGAATGGGCACGCTGGCCCCACCTGCCCAGCGACCCAGCCCAGCATTATTCCTGATTCCCGTGTTCATCCCGCCGCCGAACTTAGCAGGTGATAAGCGCCTGTCGGCCCTGCGCTGCTGTCAGGCCACTTGGGCCATGGAGGGGGAGCCCACAACTGCAGGAATGTCTGTCCACTTCCACGGGAACAGGCACACACAAGACAGTCGGGTCTGACTCCCATCAGTGTGTGTGAGATCACCAGACCCAGCCGCCCAACTTGGAAGCTGTCATTAGCCTGGCACTGCTGTACCAATAAATATCGCCTTATCGATAATTTGCATTTTTATTCTCGTGGGTGATTGTGTAGGCGGGGCCCCAGTGCACTGCATTGCCCGGGGCCCTTTAATGCTCTTAAGATGGCACTGCCCCCACTGCCAGGATGGAGCTCTGCATTGTTTAGACATGCAGAGCTCCGTCCAGCCTCTCTCATGCCGATAAGCGGGAGAGACCTTCATTGGCTGGCACCCGCTGATCAGCCTCTGCTGTGACTAATCACAGCAGAAGCGGTGCGCCCCCTACCGAGAAGTGCAGAATCACACATACAAAAGTATTGGGACGCCTGCCTTTTTACTGTAGATAGATAGATAGATAGATAGATAGATAGATAGATAGATAGATAGATAGATAGATAGATAGATAGATAGATAGATAGATAGATAGATAGATAATATTACCAAAAGTATTGAGACGCCTGCCTTTTTACGATAGATAGATGGATAGATAGATAGATAGATAGATAGATAGATAGATAGATAGATAGATAGATAGATAGATAGATAGATAGATAGATAGATAGATAGATAGATAGATAGATAGATAGATAGATAGATAGATAGATAGATAATATTACCAAAAGTATTGAGACGCCTGCCTTTTTACTGTAGATAGATAGATAGATAGATAGATAGATAGATAGATAGATAGATAGATAGATAGATAGATAGATAGATAGATAGATAGATAGATAGATAGATAGATAGATAGATAGATAATATTACCAAAAGTATTGGGACGCCTGCCTTTACACACACATGAACTTTAATGGCATCCCAGTCTTAGTCCGTAGGGTTCAATATTGAGTTGGCCCATCCTTTGCAGCTATAACAGCTTCAACTCTTCTGGGAAAGCTGTCCACAAGGTTTAGGAGTGTGTCTATGGGAATGTTTCACCATTCTTCCAGAAGCGCATTTGTGAGGTCAGGCACTGATGTTGGACGAGAAGGCCTGGCTCACAGTTTCCACTCTAATTCATCCCAAAGGGCAAGATGTCTAAGAGGATCCGGGACTGGATGGTTTTCCCCGCTGCCAGTCAGGTAAGCGGGGAAAAGGACCGGGACGCGGCGGGAGGGGGGGGGGGATGTGATCCCGTGGCAAATCCGCTGCTGGTACCACCCTTACCTGAAAGCCGATCGCTTGCCGTCTTTAAAAATACTATCTGCTGCCATAACCCCGGTATTTAGCATCAAAGGAGCGACGTACATTGACGGCGGGTGGTTGGTAAGTGGTTAAGCTTTGACAGTAAAACCTGCAAGCCGATTGGTTACGATACACAGCTATGCCAGATTCTGTGTGCACCAGTTTTAGTAAATCTCCCCCATCGTCCCACTGTTGAGAGCAAAGGCATGCAGCCAACTCTGCAGCAAGTTCGTGGAGGCATAAAGTGGCAGGAAAAAGGCTGCAGGAGATCAGCAGTACAAAGATGGCAAACAAAAACCAAAAGGGATGAAAAACTGAATGGTATTGAGCAAAGATATGAAGGGAAGTGTTGGTGGTGCACAGTAGATCCAGGGAGGGATTTCTAGTGTCTGATAACTGGGAACAATGGGCAGCCTTGGCCCCCTAGAGAGGACAGGCATACAATCAGCACATGCTAATGTGCGTCTAATCAGGTGTGTTTGCCAATGTGCAAAAACAAACAGTGGTCTCTCCGATGTTTTTCTGGAGAGGCGTTTTCACACTGACCTTCCAATTACTGAAACTGGGATGATTATCCTGAATGGAGGAATTAATGGAGGTTAAGTACGCTTTTAGCGTCGGGGAAGTCAGGCCAGGTGAATGACGTCTGAACACAAATGGGATCACACTTGTGGGTGAACGGTCAGGAGGGCGCAGATGTCTAATCCTTAATTCCAAACAGATATCAAAGACACAAATCAATGCAGATCTGTAATCATCAATACATAAATAAAGCTGGATACACACTATAAAACTTTTGTTGGTAGATTTCCTTTAGATTTACAGTGCAGGGGCCGGTCTGATTGCATACAAATTTAAAGTGTTTAGGTCTGACCTCATATTATATGGTTTTGGTAAATCTAAAGCCCCGTACACACGTACTGATCGTCGGACGAACGATCGGCCGTCTTTTGTCCAGGGCTGTCCTGTCGGTTGAAAACTGCAAAAGACTGCACACTAATTTTGTCGGCCAACAACAGCCGACTGTAGAAGTGATGTCACGTGATGGTTCACTTTCCTTGTCTTTTTTTTTTTTCTGAGCATGCCCAGTCTTGCTAATCTGCTGTCTGTCGGCCGAATTCTGTACTGACTGGCGAACAATCGGCCGTTCTGGTGTTGGCCAACAAAAATTTTAATGCCTGCACGACAGATTCTGTTCGGCCGAAAATACGCTGTCGGCTGTTGGAAGCATCATACTAACAAGCCTACAATCGGCCGATCGGTCGTCGGCCGAATATTTACGGCCGACAATCGGTACGTGTGTACGGAGCTTTAGGCCCCTTTCACACTTGCAGACCGTTCAGATCCACCTGTCCGTTTTTCAGGCGGATCTGAATGGACGCCCCATGCATCTCTATGGGGCATCGGATGTCAGCGGAGACATGTCTGCTGACATTCGATCCGATCCGACCTGTCAAATCTGGATGGATGGAAACCCTATTTTCCATCCGTCCAGCGGATGGGATGGGATCGGATGAGAATGGACAGGCGGTCCGTTCTCATCCGATCTCCCATAGAGGAGAGCGGGGATCTGACACCTCCATCTCCGCACACAGATTGGAGACAGACCTGTCATCCGCCTGCTCAGCGGGGGATCGGCGGATCGATCCCCGCTGAGAAAAACGGACTCCACAGTGTGAAAGGGGCCTAAGGGTATTTTAGGTATACAAGCAATAGGCAGGGCTGCTGTTAGAAATCGCAGGGCCCCATACAGCCCCCCCCCCTCCCAAATATATCAAGACAATATTTTCACACAAAAAACACTAAAAACATTATTAGTGGACACAAACGTAACAGCGAACTTGTCTGAATTATCAATTTTTAAGTAATTTTTATATTTAAAAAATATATATATATATATATATATATTATAAATTTCTTTTAAAAATGTTAAGAATTATTTTTTTTTACAATTTTTTTAAATTAATTTATTGCAATGTTTAATTGTTATTTTTACAATTTGTTATTTTTTACAGGACAGGGAAGCCTGCAGCGCTGTGTGTGTGTGTGTGGGGGGGGGGGGGGGGGAGGACATGGGGAGAGGGAGAATCAGAAGCAGGCAGAACAGGGCCCCTCCCTGATCGTTGTCAGAAAAGCAATTCCAGGAACGATGCCTTATGTCTGTGTCTCTCCTCGCAGCAGCTGAAAGCTGGCAGGAGGGGGAGAAACTGGCTTTCAGCTGCTTCAGAGAGCTTCCTTCTGTAATTGTCCCACTGCCTGACTGCACCGATTCCCCATGCTGTTGGGCCCCCCCTGTGGGCCCGGTTCCCTTACAGGAGGACTGGTGCCCCCCCCCACCTATCAGTGGCCCTGACAGCAGGGGTGGAGTATGAGAAGAAGAAGCAGCCCAAAGAACCAACCAGTTCTAGTGCTGATAAAAAAAAGCATGCTGATAGGAGGAGAGAGCAGAGTGACAGAGAGATGAGCTTATCGCTGTGCTGCTTCTTCTTTCACTGTCCAGTCACAGGCTGGGGGTAGCCCCAAGAAAATGAGAAAAGAGAGGGGGCACTGGCCTAGTGCATTATCCAAAGTGTTTATTATAGAAATAATGATAAAAACATATAGATGTCAACTCACAAACAGCAGAATAATAAAAAACTCATCAGGCCACCTGAATGGCTGTATGCCTGTGAATGACCGCGACCTCTGACCTGAGGGGAAGGGGCCCTGCCCAGGACCCAACCGGCTAACGCGTTTCGATGGAACACACCTCAGGCTCTGAAGAAGGAGGTCGGTCCTTCGGAACGCGTTAGCCGGTTGGGTCCTGGGCAGGGCCCCTCCCCCTCAGGTCAGAGGTCGCGGTCATTCCCAGGCATACAGGCACTCAGGTGGCCTGATAAGTTTTTATTATTCTGCTGTATGTGAGTAGACATCTATATGTTTTTATCATTTTTATGTTATTTTTATGTATTTTTGTATGTATTTATTTGTGTATGTGTATTTATTTATTTATGTATGTATTTTTGTATGTATTTATTTGCGTATTTATTTATGTATATTTGTATGTATTTATTTGTGTATGTGTATTTATTTATTTATGTTTTTATTTATTTATTTGTGTATGTATTTATTTATGTATGTATGTATGTATTTTTTTTTTGTATTTTTATATATTTTTATGTTATTTTTATGTTTTTATGATTATTTATATAATAAACACATTGGATAATGCACTAGGCCAGTGCGCCCTCTCCTTTCTCTTTTTCTACAGTATGGTCAGGACGGCCCCAGTCCTAGAGGGCAGCAAAGCCACCTAAGAATTATCCACGACCGGGCATTATTGACATTAAACCATCACATGTTCCATCCACTCAGCTGCAGGAGTTTGTTGTTCTAAGACAGCCCCAAGAAAACCTGGGCTCACTGGAAGTGGGTTGAATGATGATTGCTGTCCCACTGAGGACATCTTGTGGCAGAAAAGAGGTATTGCAGGGGAAATCTCTGGATTAAATGTGATTTTTTTTTTAGTAGCAAAAAGCTGTTTTTATTATATCTTTGTATTAGCTGTTCCTTTTTAACCATTTACCTAACCTTCCAAATGACCCCTTACCCCTTTAACCCCTTGGTTCTGTCATTTAAAGAAGTATCACATCCCTCATTGTTTTTTTAGTTTAACATATTGACCACAATAAAAAAAAAAAAAAAAAACATTACCCAGTAAAATATTTCTTAAAATTCTACCCCAGTACTTGAAGTTTGCATTGTGCAATGCTGCTGGCTCCTGCTCTCTCTGTGCTGCTTCCCTGAACTTCCGGTCTTTGAAGGAAAGAGTCAACAGTAGATAGTGCAGTCTAGTTGTTAAAGGATAAGTCCAGCCTAACACTAAAATCCCGGCATCTATAGATCTCCATGTTCTGACATTAACCTATCTAGTCCTGTAAAGAAGAAATCAGTATACTTACCTTTTCTGAAGCCGATCCGACCCGATCTCCAGCGGCAGAACAACGGCTGTGAAATGAATGGGGAGTGATGTCACCCATAGACTTACTATGGGGCTTCCATTGTCCTCTGTGTCCTCTGCAACCGCCTACACAGGGAAGCCACCACTGACAGCTCAGCATGGGATCGAGTCGAATTGGCTTCAAGAAAAGGTAAGTACTGTATACCGATTTCTTCTTTAACCACTTGCCGAACAGTCACGTTGACTGTACTGCGGCAAAGTGGCTCGTTCCCATCCAGCGATGTAGACCTACGTCGCTGGATTCCTCCCCTAGTGGGCGGCGCGCGCGCACCGCCGGAGGCTCGCTCCCGCTGTATTCAGTCACAGCGGGAGTCGAGCCAGGGGAGGAGCGGCGGTGATCACCGCCGCTCTTCCCCGATCGTCAGGGAATCGAGTGTGGAGATCCGCCCGCTAAGTGACAGACAGGGTCAGATTGCAGGGTTCAGCATAGCTGAACCCTGGATCTGTCCCTGTGTCACTCAGTCACCTCCCCCCACACACATCAGTAAGCACCAGGCATACATTAACCCCTCGATCACCAATAAAAATGAACCCCTTCCCTGCCAGTGTCATTTTTACAGTAACAGTGCATATGTATAGCACTGATTACTGCAGTAATGTGACTGGTACCCCCAAAAGTGTCAAAAATGTCAGTCAAGGGTCCGATCTGTACGCCGCAATGTCGCAGTCCCGCAAAAAAAATCGCAGATCGCCGCCATTACTCGTTAAAAAAAAACACCAAAAATGACAGAAATCTTTCCCTTAGTTAGTAAACGCAATAGCTTTTGTGCAAACCAATCAAAATACGCTTATTGCGATTTTTTTTACCACAAATATGTAGCAGAAAACAAATTGGCCAAAAATGATGAAAAATTTTGATTTTTACATTTTTTTGGGGGGGAATTTCATATAAAAAAATTTGAAAAATATTGTTATTTTTTTCAAAATTGTCGCTCTTTTTTTGTTTTTAGCGCAAAAAGTAAAAATCGCACAGGTGATCAAATACCACCAAAAGAAAGCTCTGTTTGTGGGAAAAAAAGGACGAAAATTTTGTTTGGGTACGGTGTTGCATGACCGCACAATCGTCAGGTAAAGTCACACAGTGCCGAATCGCAAAAAGTGGCCTGGACGTAAAACAGCAAAATCCTCGAGTGGTAAAGTGGTTAAAGCGGAGTTCCAGCCACCAAAAAAAAAATTTCAATAATAATACCTCCCGGGACAGTCAGGGCTAGTACATTCCACAATGGATAGCCTCTGAACTGTCCCGGTTCGCACTTACCTTTTAGAAGAAATACTTACTTACTAAATTTCTTCTCCAGCGCTGCCATCTCAGGTGTGGGCAGCTGAAGCCAGCACGATCCTCTTCCGTCCTCTTCGGTCCCGCGATGCACTGCACCTGCCCCGCCGTCACTTCCGGGGCTGCAGCGTCATCCCTGCACAGCTTCTGGGCATGCCCAACATCTGTTCAACAAGGTATAACGCGCCTGCACTGGAACTGACGTCGGGGCCGGTGCAGGCGCATTGATTCCTGGGAGCGATGACATTCAGCTCCCAGGAATCATTGAAAAGAGGAAGTGACGGCCCGGGCTGCGGCCGCCGAGGGAGGAAGTGGAAGAAAGGTGAGAATTTATTTTTCTGCAATTACAAGGTAAGTAAAAAAAAAAAAAAAAAAAATCGTAATTATCCATTTCTGTTTCAGGTGACCATAAGCAAGCGGATGGCCCAAAATCGACGTAGTCGATTTTGGGGCCAGAACTCTGCTTTAACCTCTTGCCGACCACCCGCCGCAGATATACTGCTGCAAGGTGGCTCAGTAGCGCGAATCGCCGTACCCATACGCCGCTCCTCGGGAGCGATTGGCGAGAGGGGAAGCTGATCTGTGGGGCTGGCGGCTGCGATCGCTCCCCAGGGAGACAGAACGGCGGGCTGCCGTTATAAACATAGCAGACCATTGTTCTGTCAGCAATCAACACAGGGCTCCTGTATTTCTCCTATTTAGGAACACAGGTCTCTGTGTTGATTCCATAAGCCCAACCCCCCCCCCCCCACACACAGTTAGAAACCACCCCCTAGGGACACATTTAACCCTTTGATCACCCCTAGGTTATCCCCTTCCCTGCCAGTGTCATTATTACAGTAACAGTGTATATTTATAGCACTGATTACTGTAGTAATGTCACTGGTTCCCCCCCAAAAGTGTAAAAAATGTCAGTTAGGGGTCCGATCTGTCCGCTGCAATGTCGCAGTCCCGCTTAAAATCGCAGATCGCCGCCATTACCAGTAATAAATAAATAAAAATGACATAAATCTTTCCCCTTGTTTGTAGACACGATAACTTTTGCGCAAACCAATCAATATACACTTATTGTGATTTGTTTTTACCAAAAATATGTAGCAGAATACAAATTGGCCTAAAATGTTAAAAAAATTTTGTTTTTTAAATTTTTTTTGGGAATGTTATATAGCAGAAAGTGAAAAATATATATATTTTTTTTTTCAGAATTGTCTGTCTTTTTTTGTTTATAGCGCAAAAAATAAAATTGCAGAGGTGATCAAATACCACCAAAAGAATTTCGTTTTAGGGTGGACTTATCCTTTAAAAATATTTGACCAAAATAAAAAAACGGGCGGACAGTGAGTGCCGGTTCACACTTCAGTGATGTCAGACATCGCATGTGATTCGGGGCGCACTGCTATGCAAATCCCATATGATTTCTGTGCAATGCGAATTCAGCCATACAGATTGTGTGGATGAATTCGCATCTGATTCGGACTGAACTCGCACAGGACCCTTTTTTGGGTCCGCAGCAGAATCGGATCGCATGATGGTTCACACCAATGCGATCTAATTCATGTTCTAAATGTCAGTTCGCACTGCGATATGCAAACTGATCTGGGGGTGTCGTTAACTTTGTATTGACACCCCCAGCGATTCGCATATGGCAGTGTGAGCTGCCTGCGAGTTGAATGCAATGCGGAAACCCGTAGTGGATTTGCAGGGTTCCCGCATCGCATATATGTGAACCGAGTGTACTACCATAAATGTGACATTGTGCCTCTTGCGTTAAGACATCTCCAACATTTCTCTTGATTATCAATAATAATATTGTGCATATCTAGCGGGCATCAATACCAAATGGCTACTTTTGTGATTTTAACATTGTAAAAGGTCCTAACTATCACATCCTGTCCTCCGAATGAAACAAATGGATACATATTATTTTTGTTATAATTTATTTCGGATTTGTTGCAATTTGTTTCCATTGTGATTCAGAGATTGGAATACATCCAAATAAAAATGTTGGCCAAATTTCTTCAAGTAACAAACGAATGGCACATGTCTATTGGCTGATAGTTGCAACCAAACAGATCAAATCGCATATAAGCATGTAACATGCACTGCCCAACCAATAACTGGAAGATTCAATCATTTATGACCGCGACACATTCACTGGCTGATCGGCAATTTTATTGATCATTTCCTATCGATCTTATCTGGATTCTGTGCTACATCAAAAAAAATACAATAAATAAATTCATCATAAATATTGATACTAATTAATATTGAAAATTGATCATTAGTTAATGGAGTAAACTTATCCCCAATCTAACCAAAAGTTTGGTTAGGTTCACATTTCAGCAATAGACCTTGCTAATGCGTTCGCCAAAACGCATGATAACAAAGTACCATGCATTTTGGTGCGGCACGATTTTAACCCATTCCCACCCAAGGACGTACCCGTCCATCCTTGGGTTTCAGTGGTTATACCGGGATGATGTCTACACCTACATCATCATCCTGGAATATGTTTGCAGCCAGCGATCCCCTTTCGGGCAGAAGTGATCCAAGTGGCTAATTAGCCACTCAATCACTTCTGTGGGTGGCAGAAGGGGGTTGAGCTGCCGAAGGCTCTCCGGTCCCATCACAGAGGCCGGAAGTGATGCAGCCGGCGGCAATGGCTGCCTGGGACAGAGAGAGAATAAGTGACATTGGAACCCTGGAAACTGGGAGCGACGAGTATTCGTCACTTCCGGTTCTGTCCCTTTGTTTACCTGGCCACCTGCAGGCAGAGAAGCAGCCAATCGGACCAATCTCAGTCTTATGGGCTACATGGGGGGGGCCAGAGGAGAGATTTGGGGTCTAATAGACCCCAAATCTCTCCATAAAGAAGACCTATCATGGGCCCATGCTATCACAAGGGATGTTGTTCATCCCTTGTGATAGCAATAGAGTTTGAACAAAAAAAGAAAAAATTGAAAAAAACAACTGTAAAAAAAAAAAAGAAAAATGGTATAAAATAAAAAATAAAAATTTTGTATAAAAAAAAACAAAAATTGAAAGCGCCCCCCGTCCCACCGTGTGTGTTACTCCTGCACACATATGTAAATTGTGATCACACCACACATGTGAGATATTGTCGCGAACGTCAGAGCGAAAGCAATATTTCTAGCACCAGACCTCCTGTGCAACTCTAAACTGGTAACCTTTAAAGGCATTTAAAGCGTCGCCTATGGAGAATTTTAAGCACGGTAGTTTGCCGCCATTCCACGGGCAGACGCAGAGTGACATGTTGGGTATCTATTTACTCCATGTAACATCATCTTTCACATTATACAAAAAATATTGGGCTAACTTTATTAAAAATATGTAGCAGAATACAAATTGTCCTAAAAGGATGAAAATAATTACATTTTTAAATATTGTTTTGGGAATGTTATATAGCAGAATGTGAAAAATATTGTTTTTTTTTTTTTTTGTTTTTTTAAGAATTGTCGCTCTTTTTGTTGTTTATAGCACAAAAAAGGTGGTCAAATGCCACCAAAAGAAAGCTCTATGTGTGAGAGAAAAAATACATCAATTTTATTCTGGTACAGTGTCACACGACTGTGTAATTTTCTGTTAAACTAACGCAGTGCCGAATCGCAAAGAATAACCTGGGGGAAAATCCTTCCGGTCCAGAACTGGTTAAAAGTCAGCAGCTACAGTATTTGTAGCTGCAGATTTTTAATTTTTGGGTTAGGGGGGCTGGAGCTCCGCTTTAATGACACCCCAAACGCAGGTCGCAAACGCAGTGCCCGCACCGGAACGCGTAGTACTTTTATACCATGTGATCCGGTTACATTGCATTTTAAAAAGTAGTGCAAGCACTACTTTGGTGCAATACGATTTTAGCTGATTGAAAATGAATGGGCTGAAATTGTACCGCACAGAACCGCATATGCATCTCACAGGAACGCAGAGCTGTGCAAATCGCAGGACTGGATGGACAAACATACACATCCTCTGGCAGGTAAAACAGCTCTGATGTATGTAGTGTATTAATGGTTTACCTAGAGTTCATTAATGCATTATTTAATTATTGCACCAAGAAGGCAGAATACGAGAAAGAACAGTTGTCAGCCCAGCTGTGTCCAGGCGGCCGGAGGGGGGGGGGGGGCAGATATTGGCACTGAGGTGTTAATGAGGGTTGCATTAGTGGTGCAGGCCGCACTCAGACGTAGCATCTGTCCCTGCGTCTGTTATCACCAGCATGTTAACACCACTCGGGGGGGGGGGGGGGGGGTGGATAAACACAAAATGCTGACAACTCCACTCATAACTCCCCTACACGTTCAAAGTCACAGAATGGATGGCCCTGACTTCCAATCACTGTCTGTACAGATGTCTGTTCCTTCATTTGTTTAGTTCCTGGAAAAGTTTCTTGTTTTTAAAAAAAAAAAATTTGACTTGAAACTCCTCCGATTTTTTTATATATATATTTAGGTTTTTATAGAGCTGAGAAAGTCAAAAGCTCCGTCTGGTTTTTACTACTTACTTCCTGTCCTGGTGACAACTCTGATTGGAAGTGGGAAAAAATGCTCAAAGGGGTGCTTGCCTCGGCAGCACATATACTAAAATTGGAACGATACAGAGACGATTAGCATGGCCCCTGCGCAAGGATGACACGCAAATTTGTGAAAAAAAAAAATTTTTGTGGGGGGGGGGGGGGGGGGATTTTTGCTGACACATAAAGCTTGTGCGTGTTTCAACTTTTTACAACAAGCATCTTCTTCAGGGAATTGATGGATTGATGAAGTCTAAAATAAGTCAAAAATAAAAAAATAACAACAATACTTGGTATTGTCATTTATTTATTTTATTTTAGACTTCATCAATCCATTAACCCCCTCCTGAAGAAGATACAAAGCTCCAACGCATTTCAAGTTTTTAGCATCAAGTGTCTTCTTCAGGGATTAATGTATTGATGAAGTCTCAAGTAAAATAAAAAAAAAGACAACAATACTTGGTACTGTTATATATTTATTTATTTCAGACTTTATCAATTAATTTATTTTATATTTCATTAATCCATTAACACCCTGAAGAAGACACAAAGTTCCAACCCATTTGAATTTTTTAACATCAAGAGTCTTCTTCAGGGGGATAATGGATTGATGAAGTCTAAAATAACTAAAAATAAATAAAAAATAACAATACTTGTCATTGTCATTTTTTTATTTTAGACTTAATCAATCCATTAACTCCCTGAAGAAGATGCAAAGCTCAAGTGCGTTTCAACTTTTTAACATCAAGCATCTTTTTCAGGGGTTAATTGATTTATGAAGTCTAAAATAAAAATAAATAACAACAATAGTTGGTATTGTCATTTATTTATTTATTTAATTTTAGACTTCATCAATCCATTAACCCCCTGAAGAAGACGCAAAGCTCCCATACATTACATTTTAACTTTTTAACATCAAGTGTCTTCTTCAGGGGGTTAACGAAATTATGAAGTCCAAAATATTTAAGAAAAAAAATGAATGAGAAGACTTGGCATTGTCATTTTTTTTTTATTTAATTTTTTTATTTTAGACTTCATCAATCCATTAACCCCCTGAAGAAGATGCAACGCTCCCATGCATTTCAATTTATTAACATCAACCAGCTTCAGGGGTTAATGGATTGATAAGGTCTAAAATAAACATAAATAAATAAATAGTGACAATATATGGTATTGTCATTTTTTTTTTTAATTGATTTATTTATTATTTTAGACTTCATCAATCTAGAAAACCCCTGAAGAAGATGCTTGATGCTAAAAAGTTGAAACACGTTGGGGATGCTTACCAAGAGAGGCTTTAATACCGTTTGTGCAGATGAGAATAATTTAATTAATTGTTTATGGTCTAATATGAGATAACATTTGTATAAATACATGATATGATAACATTTGTATAAATAAAATGTGAATCATTTATTAAAATGTCAGTGCAATTTTGTTTTAGTGGTGCCTGAAAAACCCCATTAGCTTAATACTCATTTCTTGTATATAATTCAGGGATGTGGCACCTAGTATATATAGAGACATTGACTGACTATATTATAACAAACACCCATATATACATAACTACAAAAAGAGTATTTTTCTCTGTTTGTGTCCCTCTTAGATATCTTTCTTCACTCCCTGCCCTGGAGAAATGTTGTCATCCATTTGTATTTGTATATAATATTGCATATGTTTAATAAAAAAGTTGTTGTTATTTGGTATTAGTGTTTGATCGATGAGTATATGTTGTCTGGTGAGGAAGCATTCGTCTTTGCTAGAGCAGGATCTGGTAAGCAAAAATGGGATCTCCGCAGAGAACTAGTAAGCAGCCGAACGGAGCACAAGTCCTCAAATTTAGATCATGTACGCCCCCTAGGGGCCAAACCCAGACCAATCCTGTCCACACTTGGGGCTCATGCAGACTGTGAGTTTTCATTTTTCCTCTGTATGCCTTTTTGCTCCTGGAAGGAAAAAGCATTTTGCACATGCGTTTTCTGTTCAAAAGCTTCTCACACTGGTGATGTTTTTGTTTTTTTTTTTCAGCCTGTAAACGCTCCTCTTCTAATACACCTGTATATGCCTATGGAGGCTAACATAGAGGTGAATTTATAGATAAAAAAATAAATAAATAATAATATCGCCAAACACCTGTAAAAGCATATTTTTTTTAAGCGTAGTGTGCGTGAGCCCTTACTGGAAAAAGATAATGACTTAAGGTCAATCTTATTTGTGATTTATGTATTTTAAAAAGGTTTTTAATAGTTTTAATGTATACTGTATATACAGTGTATATACAGTGTGTGTATATATACATATATATATATATATATATATACACACACACTGTATATACACTGTATATACGGTATACATTAAAACTAGGGATGCACCGAATGTTCGGCAACCAAAATTATTCGGCCGAACACCGAAAGTGCTTTTTTTGCTATTTTCGGCCGAATAATTTTATAATAAGTAAAAAGGCCGATTAAATTTGTGCCGAACAATGACGTTTTTAATGACGCGGATGGTGGGTCAGTAAGCCCAGATTGCGGGTCCCCGACCGGCGACCCGCCATCCCCGAGCATCACTGTAAACATAGCCGGAGGCACTACAGGAAGCAGAGCGGATGCTTCCTGTATAGCCGCTTAGCGCCGTGGTCTGTCACAGGCGGAGTGATACCAAATGTACTCCGCCTCCGCCTGTGACAGGGCACAGGAGCCATACAGCAAACATCGACTCTGCAGATGGGAGGGAGGGAGGTAAGGAGAGACATGAGAGGACAGAGACACGTGAGGACAAGAGAGAGAGACACGAGAGGACAAGAGAGAGAGTGAGAGGACAAGAGAGAGAGTGAGAGGACAAGAGAGAGAGAGAGAGAGGACAAGAGAGAGAGAGAGAGAGACATGAGAGGACAACAGAGAGAGAGAGAGAGAGACATGAGAGGACAAGAGAGAGAGAGAGAGAGACATGAGAGGACAA
>NC_138773.1:46761176-46788676 GCF_965119305.1 Pelophylax lessonae
AAGAGAGAGAGAGAGACATGAGAGGACAAGAGAGAGAGAGACATGAGAGGACAAGAGAGAGAGAGTGAGAGGACAAGAGAGAGAGAGAGTAAGAGGACAAGAGAGAGAGAGAGAGAGACATGAGAGGACAAGAGAGAGAGAGAAAGAGACATGAGAGGACAAGAGAGAGAGTGAGAGGACAAAAGAGAAAAAATTGGCAAAATAAATGGAAAAAATGCGAAACACCGCGTTCGGTATTCGGCCTTCGGCCAAGCATTTCTTTATTATTCGGCTTCGGCCAAGAATTTCATTTCGGTGCATCCCTAATTAAAACTATTAAAAACTTTATATATATATATATATATATATATATATATATATAGTATTACAGTATGTGTGTGTGTATATATATATATATATATATATTATACGTAGTATTACAGTGTATACCTATGTCAACTTTTTTCTATTATCTGCTGTCTGCATCCTCCCAAGAACAGAACAGGATTTAAGGTCAAATCTTCCCAATGATATCTTGGATTACAATAACTTTTTGTATTAAAAAAAAAAATAGCTGGAGGTTGAATTTCAACCCATTAACCACTTTACCACTAGAGGATTTTGCTGTCTTACGTCTGGGCCACTTTTTGCGATTCGGCGCTGTGCGAATTTAACTGACAATTGCGTGGTCATGCGTCGCCATACTCAAATTTATGTCCTTTTTTCCCACAAACATAGCTTTCTTTTGGTGGTATTTGATCACCTGTGCGATTTTTACTTTTTGCGCTATAAACAAAAAAAGAGCGTAAATTTTGAAAAAACAACAATATTTTTCACATTTTTTTATATGAAATTCCCCCAAAAAAAATGTAAAAATCAAATTTTTTTTAAATTTTTGGCCAATTTGTTTTCTGCTACATATGTTTGGTAAAAAAATTCACAATAAGCGTATTTTGATTGGTTTGCGCAAAAGTTATTGCGTTTACTAACAAAGGGAAAGATTTCTGTAATTTTTGGTGTTTTTTTCTAACGCGTAATGGTGGCGATCTGCGATTTTTTTTGCGGGACTGCGACATTGCGGCAGACAGATCGGACCCTTGACTGACATTTTTGACACTTTTGGGGGTACCAGTGACATTACTACAGTAATCAGTGCTATAAATATGCACTGTTACTGTAAAAATGACACTGCCAGGGAAGGGGTTAATTTTATTGGAGAGGGAGGGGTTAATGTATGCCTGGTGCTTACTGAAGTGTGTGGGGGGAGGTGACTATGTGACACAAGGACAGATCCAGGGTTCAGCTATGCTGAACCCTGCAATCTGACCCTGCCTGTCACTTAGGAGATCCGCCCGCTTGTGTTTACACAAGCAGGCGGATCTCCACACTAGATCCCCGACAATCGGGGAAGAGCAGCGGCAATCGCCACTGCTCCTCCCCTGGCCCGACTCCCGCTGTGACTGAATACAACGGGAGCGAGCCTCTGGCGGCGCGCGCACGCCGCTGAGAAAGGGGAGTGTCTGACGACGTAGTACTACGTCGTCAGACGATAACGAGCCACTTTGCCGCAGTAACATTACTGCAGGCAGAGGTAAAGTGGTTAATAAAAAAACAAAAAAACAAAACAAAAAAAAAAAACAATATACAATAAATCAACAATTCAGTCCCCTAAAGCTGCCTCCACCCTAAACTCCTTTGTAAAGTGTATAGATCATTTTTTTTAAATAAAGAGCAGATGGAACGCTCCTGTAGACAGCCACTTGGAAGGTAAGCTTGGATATTTTACATAAACTGTCAGCACATTATAATAGATTTGGGTGGAGGACCTCTTTTTACCAAAACTCTTCTGTAAATCACAAATCCACTGAGTTTCCAAACTCTTTATGTGCAGCTTGGAAACTTTTTTTGTGTGTGTGTTTCTGTTCAAAAGTTCACCCAAGAACACCCACCCAGCTTGTATGGTGGGAAGTATAAAAAATAGATTTCCGCTTGAGTGACTTATTAGCGGTGTCATATAATGTGAGATTTATCACGAGGTTTGGGCATGCCCTCATAAAAAAAAATCAGTGGATTTTAATGACTCACCTGAAACCGTCAGAGATAAATATCCTGATTTTACAGGTTATATTATGTTTTACATGGACTCTTGGCTCTAGGTGCAAAATCAGTTTGGCTGTTTAGAGAAGCATTTGCCTCTCTTTATATTTTGTTGTTATAATGTTAATGTTAACATTAAAGCAGGTTCACAGATAAAAAGCAGCCCTTGCTGCAATACACATCTTTAATCTGATGCTGTCTGCATGTAGTACCTCTTTTCCTCCACAAGATGTCCTCGATCTTCTGGCTTGAAGACACCTGGTATCACTCAGTTTGGAAGATTGAGGAAATACTGTGAGTACAAGGCTCCTGAGGGGTACCAGAGCACCCTACTTCACTGTGTATTGGTGAAGAGAGCAGTGCTGATGTCATCATGTCAGTGCCGCTCCCTGCATCACCGAAGGCTGCCCAAACTTTAGAATAGGCAAGGAAGGAGAGGACCCTGCAGCATCACATGACTGGCTTTAAGACATCTGGAACAGGTAAGTATGAAGAATAAAAAACTCATACAATTTATTCCCCCAAATGTTAACTGCCTGCCCCCCTCTTGTTATTCCACCAATTATATTTTTAGAACAAAACTTAATGCCCCATATAGGTAGCTGAATCCACGTTCAAGTGATGTGTCGGTCAAGAGTCCTTCTTTTTCTTTACGCAGAGCTGGAGGATCCTCATCCTGCAACCACTGCCTGGTGACAAGGGCACTTCTCATTGGGTCCATCGGCGTGCTCCTGAAGACTCTGTCAGCAGTGTGATGACATCATGACTAGGTGTGGCAACGAGAGCAATCTGTAGTAGCATATCATTAGTCTTCTATCCCGGAAAAGATGCTGGGAAGGGTCACGGGTCTTTTGCCTCTGTAATTCACACAGTGCCTCATACCTCTTTAATACATGCAGTGCCTTGTGTCGCTCTATTAATCGCAGTGCCTCGCATCTCTGCATTACAGACAATGTATTATACCTCTTATTACATGCAGGGCCTTCTACCTCTTTTTTAGACACACTGGGGTTTATTTACTAAAGGTAAAAAAGGGCAACTTTAGTCAGAATTTTGCATAGAAACCAATTAGCTTCTAACCTCCTGTATACACGCAGTGCCTGATACCTCTTTATACATGCAGTGCCTGATACCTCTTTATACACGCAGTGCCTGATACCTCTTTATACATCAAGGGCTTTCTAAATCTTTATTCTGTTACACACAATGCCTGATACCTCTTCATATATGCAGTGCCTTGCGTCTCTCTATTAACTGCAGTGCCTCACAGCTCTGCATTAAAAACAGTGTATTATACCTCTTATTACAAGTAGGGCCTTCTTCCTCTTTTTTGGACACAGTGTCCTATACCTCTCTGTTTGCACATATTGCCTGATACTTCTTTATACACGCAGTTCTTTCTATCTCTTTTTTTAGGACCAATGTTTTTTACTTCTCTGCATAGGCCTGGGCACATCTTAATACCCCCTACTGCCCATGCTTCCCCCTATTTTGTGCCCCTCCTCTCCTCTCTCCCTGGCTGCTGGGGGGATGTTTAAGGATACAGAGTGGGGGAAGGGGCTAAACAATATGTCCTTTACCGACCCCTTCCTTTACTAACTAAACACAGTGAACACACTCACTGCATTCAATCATAACTGAAGCATAGTTTACTATGCTTCAGTTTGTGAATAAACAGAAAGCCAATCAGCACAGAGCACTTCCCATTCATTCACTGTCCAGTGCTGGTGAGTTTATAGAGAAAGGCATGTGTGTTTGAGCTTTGGGGTGCACACCCTTCTGCAATAGGTTGTGCACACCTATGCTTCTCTGGTACACTCAGTGCCTGATGCCTCTTCATACATCCAGGGCCTTCTACATCTTTTTTAGACACAGTGTCTTCTACTTCCATGTTACACTCAGTGCCTGATACCTCTTCATACATCCAGGACCTTCTACATCTTTTTTAGACACAGTGCCTTCTACTTCCCTGTTACACTCAGTGTCCGATACCTCTTCATATATCCAGTGCCTTCTACATCTTTTTTAGACACAGTGTCTTCTACTTCTCTGTTACGCTCAGTGCCTGATACCTCTTCATACATCCAGGACCTTCTACGTCTTTTTTAGACACAGTGTCTCCTACTTCCATGTTACACTCAGTGCCTGATACCTCTTCATACATCCAGGACCTTCTACATCTTTTTTAGACACATTTGTTTTCTACTTCTCTGTTACACACAGTGCCTGATGCCTCTTCATACATCCAGGGCCTTCTACATCTTTTTTAGACACAGTGTCTTCTACTTCTCTGTTACGCGCAGTGCCTGATACCTCTTCATATATCCAGGGCCTTCTACATCTTTTTTAGACACAGTGTCTTCTACTTCTCTGTTACACGCAGTGCCTGATACCTCTTCATATATCCAGGGCCTTCTACATCTTTTTAGACACAGTGTCTTCTACTTCTCTGTTACACTCAGTGCCTGATACCTCTTCATACATCCAGGGCCTTCTACATCTTTTTTAGACACAGTGTCTTCTACTTCTCTGTTACACACAGTGCCTGATGCCTCTTCATACATGCAGGACCTTCTACATCTTTTTTAGACACAGTGTCTTCTACTTTCCTGTTAACTCAGTGCCTGATACCTCTTCAAATATCCAGGGCCTTCTACATCTTTTTTAGACACAGTGTCTTCTACTTCTCTGTTACACTCAGTGCCTGATGCCTTTTCATACAACCAAGGCCTTCTACATCTTTTTCAGACACAGTGTCTTCTACTTCTCTGTTACACTCAGTGCCTGATACCTCTTCATATATCCAGGGCCATCTACATCTTTTTTAGACACAGTGTCTTCTACTTCCCTGTTACACTCAGTGCCTGATGCCTCTTCATACATCCAGGGCATTCTACATATTTTTTTAGATACAGTGTCTTCTACTTCCCTGTTACACTCAGTGCCTGATGCCTCTTCATACATCCAGGGCATTCTACATCTTTTTTAGACACAGTGTCTTCTACTTCTCTGTTACACTCAGTGCCTGATGCCTCTTCATACATCCAGGACCTTCTACATCTTTTTTAGACACAGTGTCTTATACTTCTCTGTTACACACAGTGCCTGATGCCTCTTCATATATCCAGGGCCTTCTACACATTGGGGTTTATTTACTAAAGCTAGAGAGGGCAAAATCAGTCACAATTATGCAGAGAAACAAATCAGCTTCCGGGTTTTATTGCTAAAGCTTAATCAAACAATGACATGGTGGGGTCTCGGGAGACCGGGACCTCTGTACTGCACGTTTATGGTACAATTCTGTCTGGCAATTTACATTGATGCTCGGTTAGTAGCTTACTGTTTGTGTTACAAAGGGCGCTACGACACAGCCCGCAATATATCTTGGTGAACTTTGATGTATTTTTAGCTGTATCTGGGACAGCTGGGCGCTTGGAGTATTTGATGGGCATAATTATACTTTCGGTCTCCCCTTTGCCTGACCACTCCTGACCACTCCTGATAATCACGTTTCTTGCTTTTTGTTTTCCACCATCTTAGTATTTGTGAAAAATTAAACGGACAACACACAAGACAGCCCTGAAGAAGTGGAGAAGATTTACAGCGAAACATGTTGGTATTTGTGTTTAGGTAGGTCATAGGTAATATTAATAATAGTAATTACTTCAGATGCGTTTGGTGCCTTGTCTGCTTTCCAGTGTCTGGTGATTGCCAATTTAGATGCTAGTAAGATGTGTACCACTACCATACTAAGTGGGGAGGGGAAGTTTTCTATCTCAAGGTTAGGTAGAACTAGTGCCGGGGTAGGTGACGTCAAAATACCTGTTGCAGAAAAGATCAATTTGAATATTTGGTTCCAGAAACTGGTAAGGTTTTTGCACGTCCATAGCATGTGAAATAGGTTACCAACCTGGCCACAACCGTGCCAGCATAGGGGTGATTGAGTAGGATAGAATTTTGCCAATTTAAAGGGCGTAAGGTACCATCTGGAGGTTATTTTGTGGGACAGTTCCCAGTGGTTAGTGCATTTGGAGGTTACACCAAATGTAACACACCTGCTCCCCATTCACACCTTAGATCCTTGTAACACTAATGAGTCACATGACATCGGGAGGGAAATGGCTAATTGGGCCCAATTTGGACATTGTCACTTAGGGGTGTACTCACTTTTGTTGCCAGTGGTTTAGACATTAATGGCTGTGTGTTGAGTTATTTTGAGGGGACAGCAAATTTACACTGTTATACAAGCTGTACACTCACTACTTTACATTGTAGCAAAGCGTCATTTCTTCAGTGTTGTCACATGAAAATATATAATAAAATGTGAGGGGTGTACTCGTTTTTGTGAGATACGGTGTATATATATATATATATGTGTGTGTGTGTGTGTATATATATATATATATATATATATATATATATATATATATATATATATATTTATGTATATACATTTATGTATATACATTTTTAGGTATTTACGCTAGCCTTTTAATATTTCATGTATAATATTTTTTTTTGTCCCAATGGTAGATAATTAATTGATGTTTTTTGTGTATACTGTAGAAATGGTGTATGTCCCTTTAAAACAGAACAAATTTACATTTTTCCTTTGGTCTTTTATGTGTTTTTATTCTATTTTTAAACTCATTCTGGAAAAAACTCATATTGGAAAAAGCCTTGAATATGTCAAATCGAGAGCTGGAGGTCCATCCTAATCTGCAGTACCGTCCCCTCGATTGCCGAGTACGAGTCCACACTACACTGTATGAACGCTCACCAAGCGAAGCCAAAAATACTTATATAGTGGAGTATTTATTGAAATAAAATGCATGTTCATGTCACAAAGATAAAATATGGCCAATAATTCACATCAGACAGACTGCCGTCCGTGAATCGGGAATACGGCGGTCATACGCCAACATGTAGTCCCCTCCCGACGCGTTTCGTGTAAAAACACGTTATCACAGGGATCTGCCTATCACTGGCATCAGATACTTACTAAAATGAAATAGCCGAGGAGCCGGATGTTGGACCGCAAGTGGTCCAGAAGTAGTCACGCCGCCATATTGCAGGATACCGGAAGAAGTCATCTGTTGAGTGCATCTGAATGGTGAAGGAGGAGCATCTTTTCAATATTGCATTATTCACTAGAGGTGGATTCATCATTATTACTGCACTCTGGTGAGTGTTCTGACACTCCTTATATCACGGACGCTTTCAATCGTGGATTATGAACTTTTATACAACACTTGGACTATTGATTTGTTTCACTGGCACAACATTTGGTGTATTCTGTGATATGATTTATGTATATTAGCGCTGCACACATTTTTGCATACAATTGTTTAGGAGATTATATATTCACCTTTTTGTGCTAGCGGCTGAGGCTTCATAGCGCTTTCTTTGCACACTTTTTTGGATCTCTTTTTTAACTCCAGAGTCCTCCAGAAAGATTTCAAGAAAAATTCCACTTTTGTGAACAATTTTATACACGATGTAGCACCCTCCTAGGAAGGTCTTAGGTAGATAAAAGCGTAGCAGCTCCATCTGCTTATCAGGGGAGCCTGATTGTTAGTTCTGCCTGTTGCATGTGTCCATGTGTGATTTATCTGGTCTGAGGGAGTGTCCCCTCTGTATCCAATAGGATAGCCTGTTGGACAGTGGAGGAAACCCAGCCAGTGACACACAGGCTGTTGTGGCTGTCCCAGTGGGTTGGCACAACAGTGGTGCATCCTGGGACTGGTCATAAAAGCCAGGGGCACATGTGACAGGGCGTCTTTGGGCAGGAAACTAGGTCCCAGGAGGAGGGTGACAGCTGTCTCTCCTCCTGTCGGTGTGGAAGGTGGTCATGGGCGGTCGGCCTAGTGGACCAGAAGTGTGGTGCTGAGCCAGGAGGTCCAGTGGATGCTGACAGTGGAGCAAGAGAGAGAGCAACCTGAGGAAAAACAGCGTCCGTGAGTACTGGGAAGCTTGCCAGGGAACTGCCCAGGAAGGAGACCACTGCAGTGAGGGTCAGTGGACAGGAGCTAGCACACACAGCAAGTGAGAAAGGGGGTGCCAAGTCAGGACCCTGAAGGTTTAACACAACAGGATCACATTTAAAATCTACACTTCAGTAGCAGAGTTAAGCAGTGGCCTTGCCGCATTCTACAGTCAGTTGTCCTCAGAAATGGTGCATAGTTAAAGTTGGAGTATCCCACTCATCCCTTCTCCCATCCAAGTTCCAATAAAAACACAAAAAACCAAATCCCCTGGACTGTTCATTGTCTGAGCCAAATGTTAAAGTGATACGTTTCTACAGACTGTTGCTATGGGTAACCCAGGGGAATCCAATCTCAGCAGCCCCAGTGGGTAGTGCTACAACTATAACCTATATAATGCTACATAGGGTCTAAGTATAAAACATTCGCCTGCCGGGTCCTCTCAATCAGACTGAAAATGGACATATTTTCTCTGATAGATGTACTGTAGTTCCTAAACTGACACTGCCACCTAGTGGCCATAATGCATTTTTTTCCAGAAATTCTACAATCAAGAAAAAGAAAAATGTATTATGACCACTAGATGGCGATGACAACATAGTAACTATACATAATAGAGAAAATGCATTAATTTCTGTTCTGTTTGTTCACTCCGCACAGGGAATGGTTTCAACATGTAATTTGAAGTAGATGTACTTTTCCTAAAAAAAAAAAAACCGTACCAATATACATTTCACTCCGCTGGGAGCCTAATTGTAGTCTAATGCCCCATACACACGTGCAGATTATCTGCAGACTTTTGTCTGCAGACTTACCTTTTCTATGTAGTGCAAGGGCCTGCCGGATTGCATACAAATTGAAAGTGTTTAGATTTGACCTCATATTATATGGTTTTGGTAAGTCTGCAGACAAAAGTCTGCAGATAATCTGCACGTGTGTATGGGGCATTAGATCGTAGATATAAAAGCTAATTTCTGGCTTTTAAGACAAAGAGCAGCTTCTTTTTGAGACGTTAAACATTTGTATTACTCACTGTTCCTAAAGCTTTCCCATCACACACAGTGCCTTATACCTCTATGGTTAATGCAGTGCCTCATACATCTCAACTTTATGCAGTTCACATAGGTGTGCGCAGCCTATTGCATTAGGGTGTGCATTGCAAAGCCCAAACACACATCCCTGTGTATTTTTACTGATGGTGTCAGTAGGGTAGAGATCAGTGTCTGTAGTTCTATTGTTATTTTTTATTCTTTTTTACAATTTTATTTTTTTTGTTAGCACAGTTAGGGAGCTTTGGTGAAATATCAGGGGTCGAAACAGGGGGAATCTGCACCACAAGGGGTGATTAGGATGCGCCCAGGCACACCTGGCACACCCTGTGCGCATGCCTATGGCAGTGCATCATAACTAATAAATGCAGGTAGCATTGAACTGTAAAAACCTTACACCTCAGCGCTAAGAAATAGCAGATAAGCTGGCCGTAAGGTGTACAAAGGCAATGACCACTGTGCCACTCGGGCTGGATGGTTAAGGCGGTGCAGCCCTCCAGGTGGGATTGGGGAATCTTGAAATGCACAAACGGAAAACAAAAGGGTGCAAACGCCTAGTGCATTATCTACAGCACTTTATTGAAAGGAGAAAGATACAAATTATACTCAGAAACCAAAGTAGATAGGTAGCGTATCTCAAATACATTAACCAGAAGTACGCCTTCTAGCCTAATGGGACCAAACGAATGACCATACTGGTTGACGCGTTTCAGGGGACTGGCCCCCTTCCTCAGAGTAAAGAGGTCCCCTGAAACGCGTCAGTTAGTACGGCCATCTGTTTTCTCCCATGAGGCTAGAGGGCATACTTTAGGTTTCTGTATTTGAGATACGCTACCTATCTACTATGGTTTGTGAGTATAGTTTGTATCTTTCTCCTTTTTAATATTGTGCTGTAGGAAATGCACTAGGCATTTGCACCTTTTTGTTTTCTGTTATTATAAGTAGAGCCTGATACACTATATTGGCGAAAGTATTGGGACGCCGTTCTTTATACGCACATGAACTTTAATGGCATCCCAGTCTTAGTCCGTAGGGTTCAACATTGAGTTGGTCCACCCTTTGCAGCTATAACAGCTTCAACTCTTCTGGGAAGGCTGTCCACAAGGTTTAGGAGTTTTTCTATGGGACAATTTGACCATTCTTCCAAAAGCACATTTGTGAGGTCAGGCACTGATGTTGGACAAGAAGGCCTGGCTCGCAGTCTGCGCTCTAATTCTTCAAAAAGATGTTCTATCGGGTTGAGGTCAGAACTCTGTGCAGGCCAGTCCTGTTCCTCCACCCCAAACTAACTCATCCACACTATATTGCCAAAAGTATTGGGCCACCCCTCCAAATCATTTGGAAGAGGGGGAATTATGGTGTGGGGTTGTTTTTCAGGGGTTGGGCTTGGCCCCTTAGTTCCAGTGAAGGGAACACTTAAGGCGTCAGCATACCAAGACATTTTGGACAATTTCATGCTCCCAATTTTGTGGGAACAGTTTGGGGATGGCCCCTTCCTGTTCCAACATGACTGAACACCGGTGCGCAAGGCAAGGTCCATAAAGACATGGATGAGTGAGTTTGGGGTGGAGAAACTTGACTGACCTCAATCCGATAGAACACCTTTGGGATGAATTAGAGTGGAGACTGCAAGCCAGGCCTTCCCGTCCAAAATCAGTGCCTGACCTCACAAATGAGCTTCTGGAAGAATGGTCAAACATTCCCATAGACACACTCCTAAACCTTGTGGACAGCCTTCCCAGAAGTGTTGAAGCTGTTATAGCTGCAAATAGTGGGCCAACTCAATATTGAACCCTACGGACTAAGATGCCATTAAAGTTCATGTGCGTGTAAAGGCAGGCGTCCCAATACTTTTGGCAATATAGTGTATCTCTGTATTATCCATCCAACCCCAGTAGTGACTGGTTCTCTTTTCAGTGCTGGAAGATAGTAGATAATAAATATCAGGTTGATAAGGCAACAGATTAGATTTACCTTCAACTATGTGGTGCAAGGTCCTGCCTGATTGCATACAGATTGAAAGTGTTTAGGTTTGACCTCATATTATATGTTTTTTTGGTAAATCTAAAGGAAAATCATACAAACAAAATTGTATAATGTATTGCCAGCCATAGTGCAGATAAATAAAATGTCAGACATAAACCTGCACAGCTATAATAATTAAAGGTGGTCCAGATTCGGCTGTGTTCAGAAACCCAATCAGGAGTGGTTGAAGGTCATAGGTAGGTGATCTTTCATTGATAAAGCCACAGGAATATTGCGTTTTTCCCCCTTCAGCCTATTTGCATGATACAGAAGGGACTGGGTGGACCCCAATGAGAGCCATAAATCACGGGATGAATAGAATTTTGATGTAAAGCGATCCATGTTTCATGTAGGGAGGAAATTGAATGACTGCCATAGAACACACTAGCTCCGCGCTCCCATTCACTGTCAGCACTCTTCTCTCTGCCAAACATACAGTAGCTACAACAGCCACATAAATAGAGGCCTGCCAATTCCACCCTGCCCTGCAGACGGAGCGGATCCTGGGCCTGTACTGCCTGCCAGCATCACTAAATCCCATTATCAATCATACCCGGGCAAAGGTTGTCTGGGGTGAGGAGGGATGCTGCTGAGTGCTCCTCCGCTCAATGACTTAGGAACGTTACCGGAGAGGACAAATGCTACTTGGAGGAAGGATGGCTCCCGTTATGTCTGGACAAGTGTCATCATCTGAAGGGAAACCAAAGATGTACCTTATCTTAAGCTCACCACACACATTACAATCTGATTGTACAATCACTTTCAGATTTATTGAAACTGTCATATAATGGGTAAAAAAAAAAAAGTTCCCCCACCATGAGGCTGTGCACATGGAGGACACGCAGCCAGCACAGCGACACAACTAATCTGAATAGAAGGGTAATGTAGGGCATACATATGGGGGTGCATAAGTGGTATACAGATGCGACCTTTAGGCCAGCAGTCTGGGTGTGTTCCTTTGCTTGCCTTTATCCAGCCCTTGGGGGCACTATTTCTCCATCTGACATCAGTGATGGGGCACTATTGCTTCCACTGACACTATCAATGAGGCACTATTCCTCCGACCAACACCTTTGATGGGGCACTATTGCTTCAACTGATACTAATGATGGGGCACTATTCCTCCCACTTACACCATCAATGAGGCACTATTCCTCCCACTGACACCATCAATGAGGCACTATTCCTCCCACTGACACCATCAATGAGGCACTATTCCTCCGACCAACACCTTTGATGGGGCACTATTCCTCCCACTGACACCATCAATGGGGCACTATTCCTCCTACTGACACCAACGATGGGGCACTATTCCTGCCACTGACACCAACGATGGGGCACTATTCCTCCCACTGACACCATCAATGAGGCACTATTCCTCCCACTGACACCATTATTTCTCCCACTGATACCTTTGATGGGGTACTATTCCTCCCACTGACACCAGCGATGGGGCACTGTTCCTCCCACTGTTACCATCGCAGGGGAACTATTCCTCCCACTGATACTAATGATGGGGAACTATTCCTCCCACTGACACCATCAATGGGGCACTATTCCTCCTACTGACACCATCAATGAGGCACTATTTCTCCCACTGATACCATCAATTGGATACTAATCCTCCCGCTGACACTAACGATGGGGCTCTTTTTCTCCCGCCGACGCCAAGAATGGGGTATTGTTTACTCCCAGTGACACCATCAATGGGGCACTATTCCACTAATACCCCATTCTTGGCGTCGGCAGGAGAAAAAGAGCCCCATCGTTAGTGTCAGCGGGAGGATTAGTATCCAATTGATGGTATCAGTGGGAGAAATAGTGCCTCATTGATGGTGTCAGTAGGAGGAATAGTGCCCCATTGATGGTGTCAGTGGGAGGAATAGTGCCCCATCATTAGTATCAGCGGGAGGAATAGTTCCCCTGCGATGGTAACAGTGGGAGGAACAGTGCCCCATCGCTGGTGTCAGTGGGAGGAATAGTACCCCATCATTGCTGTCAGTGGGAGGAGTCGTTTCCCATCATTCAGCTTCGGGTGTGGCTGCTGGAAGGTTCTCTGGCTGTGTGTCTGTTGCTGCTGCAGGTGATCTGTGTAAGAGGGTGTGAGGTGAAATCCCTCCCAGCTCTCCTGGCCCCCTTCTGGGGAAGCCATGGAGGCCAGCAGGGCCTCTCCTGCTGGAGGCTCTCAGACATCCCCTGGGCGGATGGATGGCACCCCTGCTCCTGTGCAGCCCGTGGTTGGTGATCTCTCTGCACCTGGTGAGGATGAAGATGCTGGATCCATTCGGGAGCGAGTGGTGGCCGGGATCAAAGTCCTCAATAAGGAGAGAGACAAGCTCTACAAGCTTAGAGCGGATTTAAAGCGCCTGAGAAAGCAGCGTGAAGGCTTGTTCAGCAAGAACCGTGGATCAATGGATTCAGAGGTCCAATTAGCGAAAGTCCGCGTGGATCATCAAGAAACTATCGTGGCCATGATGGAAGGCAGGGATGGTCCCTTCAGGGAGAAGTTTTGCAATGAACGGAGGTTTGCAAAGATGGAGGTGGAGGAGGAGACCCCCGGTTCTGACCCCCTTCCCCCTCAAGGTGAGGTAAGCAGCCCATTGCCATCTCAGGGCTCAGGAGGCATGTTGAAAGTTATACAGGTAATGGAGTCTCCAATGCAGGAAGATCAGCTGGTGTTTGGTGATGTGGAGGACTTACCTGAGAGTGTGCCTGATAAAGTAAAGTATATAAAGCCCCAGCTTACAGATAAAACAGTTTTTGTGCCTTTTAGCACCTTGCCTAATGATGGGTTTCCTAATGACACTCCGGGTGATTCCCCTATGCTCAGCAATGTTGTGCCTGCTGCTGATGTCTCTAAACAGGAAAAGTTGTGTTTAAAAAATGACATTTCTGCTGAAGAACCACAAAACCCAGAAGAGCCGATTAACCCCCCTTCTGCTGAGCTTAAAACTATTTCAGTCACTGTTGAACAGGACTCTACAGCGCAGCAGCAGGAAACATCTGGTACTGCATCAGAAACAGTTATCCCTAATAACATTGCAGGCATGGTGGATCCCACCATTATATGTGGAACTGATAATGCTGCTTGTTTAGGCCAAGCTGGTAAAAATAATAATAGTAGTGTACCTGATAATGTGACATCAGTGTGGGGTCTTGGCCCTAATAAGCCTACATTTGCACAGGTGGTAAGCTGTGCTCCTGGCAATATCACCAAGCCAGGGTTACAATCAAGGAGGAGCTCTGCTTCTAATCAGGGTTTTCCCTCGCGGGCTGCCACTATGAGCACCATTGGATCTGGTATTGGATCTATGGCTTCTGCTGGGGGTCCAAGGCGGAACGTAGTCCTCCTTAAATGGGAAGGTGGTGCAGTCCCTCTAGCAAGGCGTATGGTGGTGGACCTGATCTTAGATATGGGTTTTGGGGCTAATGACCTATATGCCCTGATACATGTGGCTGGAAGCCGGGAATACACAGTTAGTTTCACCAGACCAGAGGGTCTTGACTTGTTCTGGGAACGATATATGGCTCGGTGCAGGTCAAGACCCGAATGGGAAGGTCTGGTGCCAGTGGCAGTTTCCCAAAGGTCAACAGTGAAGAAAATTACTATTGTCCTTACAAATGAGAGTGTTCCTGCTCGGGACTTAGAGGTCTGGTTGAGAAATTATGGGGATGTTTTGACCAGGCCGGATAAAATTCATGATGAGCGTGGCATCTGGACCGGGGGTTGGTCGGTAACGGTCAGGTTGGCTAGGGATGGGAATGTTGTCCGTCACCTGCCCTCCTCTGCCTTTATAGGGAGGGATAGGATGACCATTTTTTATCCCGGTCAGCCAAAACTGTGTCACCGCTGTGGAGAAAAGGGGCATTTTAGCTCCTCTTGTTCAGCTCTGATCTGTTCAGTGTGTCGGGGGCAGGGTCATGTGGCCAGGGACTGCACCCAGGCGATAAGGTGCAACCTGTGCCTGCGCCTTGGCCACCCCTACAGCCGATGTCCTGAAGCCTGGCATAATATGGATAGAGAGGTGATAGATGATCTGTTAAGGCTGGACAGGATGGAGGATGAGGCCCCTGTTGTACCACCCTCCTCTGCGGTGACTGACCCCCCTGGTCTTGTGCAGGATCCCTCCCTAGTCCCTGTGCCCACCCCTCCTGTATCTGTAAGTTTTCCTTCTGTGTCTGTCCCTGTGTCCCCCCAGCCTACTGTACCGGCTCCTCTTGTGTCAGAATCTGCCAAGTCTGTGCCCCCCAAGTCAGTTATTCCCGATAAAGCTTCCCTTCCTAAGTGTGACCTTAAAGAAGCCCCCCACCCACCAGGAGTGGTAGAGGGTACCAAAAAGGGTGCTGCTGCGGCTTCCTCTGTAAAGAAGTCTTCTGTGAAGACTTCAAAGAAGAAGAAGAAAACAAGAGATGAAAGCATCTCTGAATCTGACCTTCAGTACCTGGAGGAGAGAAGGAAGGTTGTGAGGCGGAAGAGACAGACGGTGAGGACGGAACAGGGACAGGATGCCTCAGTGACTGTCTCCAACCGTTCTAGGGCTTCTGCTTGGGATATCTCCTCATCTGGGGATTCTTCTGAGCAGAATTCAGAAATTGAAATGGAGTTGGAGGAGGCTTCAAGAAAGAGAGAGGCTTCTGGTGATGAGCAGCAGAGGGGAGCTAAGAAGCAATCCACCCAATAACCCAAATGGCGGTTCCCCCTCCGTTAAAAGTGGTGACAATAAATGTCGCCAGCATTAAGTCGGTAAGAGCTCGTTCTATGGCCTTCTTTTTGTTCAGCCAATTAGATGCTGAAATTTTATTTTTGCAGGAGACTAGGCTCACCTCCTTGGCAGATATTCATATGGCCAAGAGAGAGTGGAGGTATGGTCCATCTTACTGGTCTCTTGCGGCCGAGCCTTACGGCGGGGTGGCGGTGTTGTTTAAAACCGGCATGGTAACTGTCCGGCGGGTTATTGAGGTGGAGATTGGGAGATGTATGGTCTTAGACGTTCTTGTGGGAGGGCAGGACCTGCGCCTAATTAATATCTATGGGCCGCACACAAAGTGGGACAGGAAATGCCTTTTTACAAGGATCAAGCCATTTCTTTTTACATCCCGGCAAGTGGTTTTTGGAGGTGACTTTAATACTGTGACTAGGCCCAAGGACAGGAAGGACTTCAATGACCGGCTGGGATATGATAGCGTTTTTTTAAATAGTATGGTTAGGGATGCTGGTCTTGTGGATGTGCACATCAAGCACCTCCCGGATGACACAGGGTTCACCTTTCATCGAGGTAATAGTCAGAGTAGGATAGATAGGTTTTTTTTGAAGGAGGCCTCTGCTTTCTCACCCCCAGTGGTGCAGGCGGTGGAGTTCTCTGATCACTGTATGCTATCTGTGGTCTTGAATGCTTCAGATTTCCCTCAGAGGGGCAAAGGCATCTGGAGATTAAATTCGACTCTCCTTGAGGAAGAACATGTTAGACAATCCTTTGAGGAATTCTTTCAGGCACAGGTGACCATCCTGGACTTTTGTAGCAGCAAGGCTGAGTGGTGGGAGCTGACCAAAAAGAGGATTGCTGGATTCTTCAGGGGCCTAGCCAATAAAAAACAGTTTAATAGATACATGACCTACCAACGTTTGCGGAGGAAGCTGGATATTCTTGTCTCGAGAGGAGGAGATCCTGGGGCAATCTCTGAAGTGAAAATCCTCCTCAGGAAGTGTCAATATGACCGGCATACCTCTTTGGTTCTGGAGCGGGACTATGGGAAATACCACTCGCCTGACCCTTACCAGAACTGCAAACAGGGTGTAGCTGTTAAGATGGTCGTTGGCCTTAAGGATAGTACAGGTTCCTTGACAAAGTCCAGGTCAGGGATCCTGGAGGTCGTGAGGTCTTTTTATGCTGAACTTCTTGGGAGGAAGGAGCTTGACCGAGACAAGATGGAAAGCTTTTTGGACTCTATTCCAGGTCTAAATGGTGGAGATGTCCCTTTGATGAATTTGACAGAAGAGATCACAGTTGAAGAGGTGACGAGGGCAATTGAACAGCTTGCCATCAAGAAGTCACCTGGACCGGATGGTCTGACGGCTGAGTTTTACAAAGCCTTTAAGTCTATTCTGGCCCCACATTTGGTAGAGATTTTTAACAGTTGTCTTGCTGAGGGGGTGCTTCCCCCTTCCATGAGACACTCAGCTGTGATTCTTCTTTCAAAAGGTAAAGATCCTTCGATGATTGAGAATTGGCGCCCCATCAGCCTTCTCAATGTCGATAGAAAGGTGCTGGCGAAGACACTTTTCTGGCGCCTATCGGCAGTAGCAGAGTCTTTGCTTTCTCGCCATCAGCACTGTTCGATCCAGGGTAGGAGCACCTTCACAGCGGTTTTAGCTGTCCGGGAGGCCTTGGAGCAGTGCAGGGCTGCAGGCTGGGGAAAGTATCTACTGGCATTGGATCAGGCAAAGGCTTTCGATCGTGTCAACCATGAGTACCTGTGGTTGCTCTTTAGTAAGTACGGTCTGCCGGGTGGTTTTGTCGATTGGTTAAAAGTTTTGTATAAGGGGGCAGAAAGCTTCCCTCTTGTTAATGGTTGGGTTGGACAGTCCTTTGAGGTTGGTTCTGGGGTGCGCCAGGGTTGTCCGCTGAGTCCCCTGCTCTATGTGTTTGCAATCGACCCCTTCATCAGGAGGCTAGAGAGCAGCATGTTGTGTGGGGTACCAGTGGGAATCCCGGGTGAGCCGCCTTTGAGGGTTGTTGCCTATGCGGATGATGTGTCAGTGATTGTCACTGGGACAGATGAAGCGGAGGAGGTGGTCTCTCTGACATCACGGTACTCTGAAGCATCAGGCTCCAAGATCAATCAGGAAAAGAGTGAAGTTTTTTGGATGGGAAAGGAAGGTGAGGGGTTTGATCTCCCGGACACTTTTCCAGTGCCCCAGGAAAAAATTAAGATATTAGGCATTGAATTTGGACCTGGCGATTATGGCCTCAAAAACTGGGAGGGCAGGCTGGAAGTTGCCAATACTAAGGTGGTCAGCTGGAAGAGATGGAAGTTATCTCTGAGGGAAAGGGTTGATCTGATTAAGACTTACCTGATACCGATCTTCTTGTATGTCAGCCCTGTCTGCATCTTGCCAGTGTCTCTCTATGCTAGGATCTATAGTGTGTTCTTCCAGATGCTGTGGGGGAACAGACTGAACCCCATCAAGAGGAATGTCACCTATCTATCCAGGAGGGAGGGTGGCTTAGGTATGGTCAACCCCGTTCTTTTCTTTTCACTGCTATTTCTCAAGTTTAACATTGGTAGTATGCTTGCAGTGGAACCTCCTGGATGGGCAGGCATGTTTAGATCTTGGTTTAGGCCTTTTCTGCGACTTTGGGAAGAAGGTGGCCAAGTGAAGAATCTCAGGGGTCATCGTGGTCAGCTCCCAGCCTATGTCGCTCCGTGTCTGAAGTTGCTGCGGCAGTGGCGACTGTCGGCTGAAGATCTCAGATCCGCTCCGAGGAAAGTCCTTATGAGCCGAGTCTTGAGTGAAGTCTTTCATGACCCACTGGCCTTAAGGGATTGCCCAGGCCCAATTTTGAGGGAAGGGTTAAGATTGATTAATTTGGCTAGAGTCCCCCTTAAATTCAGGGATCTGGCCTGGTTGTGCTTCCACGGGAGGCTCTATGTTCGGGGCAATTTGAAATTCCGCAGTGGGATGGATCGTGGTTGTCCTCGGGAGGAATGTGCAGGTGAGGAGGAGACTATGGACCATTTTCTGCTTCGTTGCCCTTTTAACATAGAGGTATACAAACAGGTTGGGCGGGCCCTCGGTGTTCCTTTCCTCTCCAGGCTGGGTTATGCTGAGTGGGTGTACGGAGCATTCAATACTGGTGGGGGCTTTTGTTTGGATACACTTTTTTTAGTTAGTTTAGTAGTCCGTTATTACACATGGAACGCATGGTGTCAGGTCACCCTTCGGCGTAAAATCCTTCCTGTTCAGGTGGTGGTGTGTGACATTCTGCATGAGGTGGGGAAGATTCGGGCGCTTGAGAGAGACAAGTGGGGTCAGAGGGCTTGGCTGATGGCGTGGAGGGGTTTCAGGCCTCCCTGACTGCCAGGAGTCTCTTTCCCGGGTGTGGCTTTCTGTCTCTTATCACCCTAGATTTTTTCTTAATGCTCAGTTTTTGATAAATGGCTGCATACATAGGTGATGGGTTGTGCCTCTTAGGCCCTCTCTGCTGCTTTATGTAAATAGTTTTCTAAGAATGTTGGAAGTGGATTATGTATATATTGTATATATTCTGCACATGGATGTGAATTCCTTTGTTTTTTTTTGTTGGAATATTGTACTATAGTTCTGTTTTTTACTTTTGTATAAAATATGTTGCTTGATTCTTTTCAATAAAAGATCAATAGTACCCCATCAAAGGTATCAGTGGGAGAAATAATGCCCCATTGATGGTGTCAATAGGAGGAATAGTGCCATCATTGATGGTGTCAGTGGGACGAATAGTGCTATCATTGGAGTGAGTCCTTCAGACTTTAGGGGGATCGGAATGTGGCCAGTAGTAGTAGTAGTAGTAGTAGAAAATGCCCCAGAGTCACTCGGAGTAAACAATACCGCATTCTTGGTGTCAGTGGGAGAAAAAGAGACTCTGGGGCATTTTCTACTCCCACTGGCCACAATCCGGCCCCCCTTAAATCTGAAGGACTCCATCTCTCTCCAATGTTAGCACTATTCCTCCCACTGATACCATCAATGGGGCACTATTCGTCCCACTGACACCATCAATGATGGCGCTATTCCTCCCACTGACACCATCAATCGGGCACTATTCCTCCCACTGACACCAATGATGAGGCACTATTCCTCCCACTGACACCAATAATTGGTCACTATTCCTCCCACTGATACCAATGATTGGTCACTATTCCTCCCACTGACACCAATGATGGGGCACTATTCCTCCCACTGACACCAATGATGGGGCACTATTCCTCCCACTGACACCAATAATTGGTCACTATTCCTCCCACTGATACCAATGATTGGTCACTATTCCTCCCACTGACACCAATGATGGGGCACTATTCCTCTCACTGACACCAATGATGGGGCACTATTCCTCTCACTGACACCAATGATGGGGCACTATTCCTCCCACTGTTACCAATGATGGGGCACTATTCCTTCCACTGTTACCAGTGATGAGGCACCATTCCTCCCACTGTTACCAATAATTGGTCACTATTCCTCCCACTGAAACCATCAATGGTGCTATTTTTCTCCAAATGACACCAAGAATGGGGAATTGTTTATTCCCAGTGACCCCGGGGAATTTTCAACTCCCACTGGTCACAGTCCGGCCCCTCTAAAGTCTGAAGGACAATACACTGGCCCTTTGCTTAGAAAGTCTGGAGACCTCTGCTTTAGGCTAATGCTTGGTTCATACTTACAGGTGCGACCAAGCATGTGCATGTCCCAGTGTGTCTTTCGCACGCTCCTGTGCGTCACATGTGAGGCAGCTCATTAATTTCAATGGGCTGCCCTACATGTGAGGAACACGGAAAGTCCATGACTCTCTTCCAAAAATGTGCTACATCGGACTGCAGGGTACTCGTGTTCGCAGATGCTTGCGGATGCTATTAGGAGTAAATGGCATTTCCACACATCTGCAAAAGGGCAGCACATTTCTACGTGTTGGGGGAAAATGCACTATTTTCAGTTGCATGGGGATGCCAGTAACAATCAATGACACAGCTGTAGACATGTTGTTTCGTTCTGAATAAATATTCGGACAAATTTAAAATTTTTTGGAGATTTGGATATATCTGAATCCCTGAATTACAGTACCAATTTATTTTACAGAATTCTCCGACTAACGAAACAAAATTCGTCCGAATTTCTGAAATTTAGATTGAAATTCGAATTGAATTTCACATCGAATTCCATTCGAATTCGAACTGTAAACATATTGTTGAAATCAAAGACCGTGTGTGTTATTAGAGAACCGGTGCAGGGCTGGAGGGAGCTGTTCAGTGACTTTTGAGCTAAAACAGTGTCAGGAGTCAAGAGTTCTACAGTCCTGGATCTTCTGAGTTAAAGTCGAGGTTCCAGCACAGTTTCAGTACTACAGTATCTATAGGCGTCAGAAAGCGCTGGTCGACATTCAGCTGGCGTCAAGACGGCGCCAACAGGCATTTTTCTTCAAGTGTCCCAAAGTGTACCTAGTTGAGCCAGAGGAGTATCCCACTCATTCCCTTCTCCCATCCCCAAATACAATAAAACAAAACAAACCAAAGATGCCGGCGTGGTCATTGTCTCAGTTCTCACACCTGGGGTCACAACTCAAGTGTGTTGGAGGTGTCACTGGTAACAATGGAAGACCCACATCAGGCCCAAGGCCTGGAAAAACTACTACATATATAACTTAAATAATGCTACATAGGATATCTAGGGGTCTATGTATAAAACATTCACTGTGACAAACATCTACTGCGTTAGACCGAAAATTGCAGTTTTTTCTCCACCTAGTGGCCATAATGTGTTTTTTTTTTTTTTTCCAGAATTACCTTAAAGCTGATCTTCACTGCATCTGAACACCACAAACCAAAACGCTATTTAATTCCTTTTTATTATTCAAAGCAACCTCCCCCCCTCCCCCATCCATCCATGTCTTCATGCTTTATTTTGGTGAGAAATCACTTTGAAAAACACCCCCTAGCATCTCTGGCCATTTTAACCACTTCTGGACCTGAATGCTTTGCCCCCTTAATGACCAGGCCATTTTTTGCAATTCGGAACTGCATTATTTTAACAGACAATTGCGCGGTCGTTCGACGCTGTACCCAAATAAAATTGTTGTTTTTTTTTTTTACCCACAAATAGAGCTTTCTTTCGGTGGTATTTGATCACCTGTGCCATTTTGCAATACGTGTATTTTGATTGGTTTGCGCAAAAATTATCGAGTCTACAAACTAGGGGAAAGATTTATGTCATTTTTATTTTTTTAAAATGATTTTTTACTAGTAATGGCGGCGATCTGCAATTTTTAGTGGGACTGCGACATTGCGGCGGACAGATCGGACCCCTGACTGACATTTTTGACACTTTTGGAGGGGACCAGTGACATTACTACAGTAATCATTGCTAAAAATATTCACTGTTACTGTAAAAATGACACTGGCAGGGAAGGGGTTAACTTAGTTGGTGATCAAGGGGTTAAATGTAAGCCTAGGGAGTGTTTTCTAACTGTGGGGGAGGGACTTGTGAAATGATCATAGAGACCTGTGATTCTATATAGAAGGATCACACGGGCTCTGTAATCATTTCAGAGAGAAGAACGGTCAGCTGTGTTTACAACAGCTGACCGTCCTTCTCTCTCAGTGGGGAGCGATCGCGGGTGCCTGGCGGCAATCGCGGTCGCCGATCCAATGGAACCGCATCTCCGCTGTCTAATGAGGGCGGGAGCACGCCAGCAGCGGCGCACACTCGCCCCCCAGCACCACTTCTGCAAACCGACGTACCCCTACGTTAATTTGGGCAGCTAAGCCAGCCTGCCGCACTCCCTGCGGCGGGAGGTCAGCAAGTGGTTATGATGCCCGTGGATGGTGGCAAGTCAGCAGGCAACCATACTGCCTGGCCAGAGTCTAAGGAGGATCGTCAATGCATAAAGTGGCATTTAAACAGAACAAAGCCTTTTTTTATCTGGAAGGGGGAGGGGATGAATGTCCGCTTTGATATCGCGGGCCCTATTGACACCACTGCATTTTGAAAAAATCACTAAAATGTCAGGCACATAAGTACTCCTTTGTGCTCATCCATACTGATTAATTTTGAGCGCGGGCTGTCATATTGAACAAAGCCAAAAATAAATAATTCAATCACAGCTCAGCTGCAAAAGCATTCATTATAAAAATTTCCCAGTGCCTGCACAGAAGTGATGACAATATATACATCTGCCACAAGATGGCGATGTGTGCAAGTTTAAAGCCACCTAGTGCTGTAGCTTAGTAGATATCACATTGACTTGGACTTATATTTTGTAGCTCTTCCACACCACTTCTTCATTTCTAATGAGTGTCAGGAGCACACGCCTGGGGTATGTTCCTGACACTTATTAAAATGTTCCTGACACTCATTCGAATGTGACTAACCACTACTAGCTTTACCATGACCTGGATAAATGAGGACAGTGACACCCGGTGCCATGTGTTTCCAATGCCCAACATTCACTAACGGACCAGTTGTTTCCAATGATGAGATCTAAGCACAGGAAATAAGAAATATTAACCGCTTGGAGCCATCACATGCCGGCCCTTTAAGGGGTTTAGAATGCTAAGAGGCAGGGCAGGGCTTATCGTCAGGTGAGCGCTGTGATTGGCTGCCAAATGATGGGAATTGCAAGATGTGAGCGGGAGCTTTCAGTTAGCCGCCGGCAGCTGTGCCGGGAGGGTGCAGGGCAGGCGCTCTCGGCACAGCTCTATAGATGCTATTGCACACAAATATATGGCCGCTTGGCGCCAAGGCCTGGCCACCAAGAGACCAAATATTTATGTGCGCTCGCCGCTCCGCGCCAAGGAGGTGGGCACGGCGTGCCAGGGGCTAATTAGTGTGTGGTCACAGGCTAGGTTTAGGTTGGGTTTAGCGCAATGGTCTCCAAACTGTGGCTCTTTGCTTGCTTTTATCCGGCCCTTGGGGCGTTATTTTTTTTACTGACACCAACGATGGGGCACAGTTCCTCCCAATGATACCAACGATAGGGCCCAATCACACCAATGATGGGGCACAATTCCTCCAATGACACTATGATAAGGCACAATTTCTCCCAGTGACACCAACGATGGGTCACAATTCCTACCAATGACACCAATTGGGCACAATTTCTCCCACTGACACCAATGATGGGGCCCAATGACACCAATGATGGGGCATAATTCCTCCAATGACACCAATGATGGGGCATAATTTCTCCAATGACACCAATGATGGGGCATAATTCCTCCAATGACACCAATGATGGGGCACAACTCCTCTCAATGACATTATGATAAGACATAATTTCTCCCACTGACACCAACAATGGGGCACAATTCCTACCAATGACACTAAAATAGGTAACGATTCTCCCAGTGACACCAACGATGGGGCACAATTCCTACCAATTACACTATAATAGGGAACAATTCCTCCCAGTAACACCAACGATGGAGCACAATTCCTTACAATGACACCAACGATGGGGCACAATTCCTACCAATGCTACCAACGATGGGGCACAAATTTCTCCCAGTGACACCAACCATGGAGCCCATGGAGCCCAATGACACCAATAATGGGGCACAATTCTTCCCAATGACACTATGATAGGGAACAATATCTCCCAGTAACACCAACGATGGGGCACAATTCCTACCAATTACACTATAATAGGGAACAATTCCTCCCAGTACCACAAATGATGAGGCACAATTCCTGCCAATGCCACCAACGATGGGGCACAAGTTCTCCCAGTGACACCAACGATTGGGCACAATTCCTACCAATTACACTTTAATAGGGAACAATTCCTCCCAGTAACACCAATGATGGGGCACAATTCCTACCAGTGACACCAATGATTGGGCACAATTTCTCCCAGTGACATCAACCATGGAGCCCAATGGCACCAATAATGGACCACAATTCTTCATTATGACACTATGATAGGGAACAATTTCTCCCCGTGACACCAATGATGGGGCACAATTCCTACCAATTACACCAAAGATGAGACATTGTTTACTCCAACTGATGCTGGGACATTTTCGTCTCCCGATGGCCATAGACCCTTCCAGTTTCTGAAGTGGTGGGAGGGGACCCCGCACCACCACTACTCACCAGTTGATAGCGCATTAGTCCTTTAGATCGATCCAATGGTGGTGTGGCTGCCTGCACCCATAGGCAATCAAAGAGTTAACACTCTTTGATCGCCTCTATGGCCTTGGAGGACTGGAGAGATGTCATGATGTCACTTCCGGTTCAGGCTGGACAAAAAAAGAAAAAAAAATGAAAGCAAAAGATCAAAACATTTTTTTTTTTTTTTTTGATCTTTTGATTTTAAATGTAAAGGAGAGATTTTGGGGACATTTTGATCCCAGATCTCTCCATAAAGAGGACATGTCATACTTATTTCTATTACAAGCAATGTTTACATTCCTTGTAATATAGGAATAAAAGTGATCCAAAAAGAAAAAAAAAAAATTAAACGGACAGCATAAAAATATTGAAAAAACATTAAATAAATATGAAAAAAAAATGTTTAACCACTTCAATACCGGGTACTTTCACCCCCTTCCTGCCCAGGCCAATTTTCAGCCACACAACACTGTACCCAAATTAAATTTTTATCATTTTTTTCACACAAATAAAGCTTTCTTTTGGTGGTATTTTGTACCAAAACAAAAGACAAAAAATGTGAAACAAAAAAAAGTTTTTGTTAGTTTCTGTCAGTAAATTTTGTAAATAAATAATTTTTCTCCTTCACTGATGGGCACTGATGAGGTGGCACTGAAAGGCACTGATTAGGTGCCACTGATGAGGAGGCACTAATATGCCGCACTGATGGGCACTGATATGCAGCACTGATGAGCACTGACAAGTGCCACTGATGGGCACCAATGAGCAATGAAAGGTGACACTGATGGGCACTGGTGGACGGCACTGATAGACACTGACAGGCAGCACTAATGGGCACTGATGGACACTTATGAGCAGGCACTGATGGGCACTGACTGACATCACTAATGGGCACTGATTGGGGTCACTGATGGGCACTGATTGGGGTCACTGATGGGCATTGATTGGCCTCACTGATGGACACTGATTGGGGTCACTGATGGGCACTGATTGGCGTCACTGATGGGCATTGATTGGCTTTACTGATGGGCACTGATTGGGGTCACTGATGGGCATTGATTTTTTTTTTTTTCTGAAAAAATTGAGTTTGCAAAACTGCTGCGCACATACCGTGTGACATAAAAAAATTGCAATGATCTCCATTTTGTTCCCTATGGCATCTGTTAAAAAAAAAGTATAATGTTTGGGGGTTATAAGTAATTTTCTAGCAAACAATACTGTAAACTTGTAAACAAAAAGTGCCAGAAAAAGCCTGGTCAGCAAGTGGTTACAAAAAAATACATGGTATGATATAAAAATAAATACAGAGTTGCATTAGCTGGTCTTTTTTTGCATCCATCTGCTTTAAAAGCCTAACCATGGTCAAAGCATAACTAAAGGCAAAACTTTTTTTGGGTAAAGTGGGGAGAGATTAGCACCTCTGTCAGGTTTTTATTGTTGCCTGTGACTCCATTATGGAGATTCATCCTCTCTGTTTGTCCTGTGTTCTGTTACCCCCCACAGTGAAAGTAAAAGAAAATTCCAAATGATGACGTTGTCACCAGAACAGGAACAGAAGAGAAATCTTCCATTGGGGACACTAGTTCTGGTGACAACCAGGGTTTCTCTCACTGCGGAGGGATTTCCTGTTTTGGCAATGGGACAGGAAATTTGAGAAATTTACCCAATGGGATAAAGATGGCAAAAAAAAAAAAAAAACTGCCAGGGGTTATAATGCGTTCTTATTCTATCCAAAAAAAAAAAAAAAAAAAATGCCTTTAAATATTGATGATAAATGTTAGGAGTAGAGATGAGTGAAGGGGGAGAGTTTTTATTCCCTCAGATCATGGCAAAAATTCGTCCCATTTTGAAGGAATCAATTAGGTCATCCGGGAAGGAATGAAGATGGTTTTTTAAGGGTGCAATATGCTTTAATTGGCCCCTGAGGGTTACAGAAGCTTCTTTCAGCTATCAAGGACCTCTCCTAGTGCCAAGAAATAGCTCATCATTATCCTCATTACTTTGTGATTATTTTTTTTTGGACTAAAAAAATAATCACAAGGGGGAAATTAAAATGTAAAAATGTAAGGGACAGTACACAAACACTGATAAAATACACACATAATAGTGGAAAAAAACACAAATACAAAGAATTATTTGCCTGTATTTTTCCATGATTTTAAAATATTTTTTTGTTGAATAAAAGAATAATTTTTTTAAAAAAAACTCTTGTGCCCGAAATCCCTGTTTCCCAATCCTTCCAAATACAAAGAACACTACATGGAATAAGCTAAACTGCCCTAAATACATCTAAAAAAACCCCACAAAATTAAATAATGAAATAAATGAGAAGAGGTCCTTTGTTTCCTCTTTTTACACACAAATTCACTTAAACAGTTCAATAAGTGGAATCGAGAGATTTTCCACTTAAGAATAAATCAGTAACAAAATCAATTTCACCTTTATCACTCTTCCCACTCCTGAATGGGAGTTAGGTAAAATCATTACCAGTAGGTTATGGGT
>NC_138773.1:46793676-46813676 GCF_965119305.1 Pelophylax lessonae
TAATATTTTGTCTTCCCTCCCCTTATCAATATTTTTTAAATAAAACTTTATTATAGATCCAGTGATATCATTACTAGGTCTCTGTGCTTCTCTGTGCAATGCAGGCAGATCATCATTGTGGGAGGGGCCGGCAGGGTGTTGTACAAAGCTTACTGAAGGTAGCAGATGCCCGAGGTAACACCCATATGGGATGCTGAGCCTCCATGATTAAAATAACCAAAATCCAATGTATGAAAGGGGCGCGTCAGGGACAGTAAGACTGGGGAAGAAAGTACTAAATGATGCTGGGCGTCCCTTCATCCAGTCACCTGACTTGCTGCAGCTTCTAATGCACATTGTGAGAAGCTCACAGTGTGCAGTGAAATTGGAATAAGCCATTTCAGCCCAGGAGAGGAGGCGGTGCAACTGTGCAAGGCTTAAGGGGGGGCCAAAATTTAGCTTAAAGTATGTTTACAGTGTTAGGTGACATGTTTTTGTATTCCCACACAAACATATAAGAATAAAAAACGAATAATGGGGGTAGTACGGGGGAGGGGTCCTGTGTAATGATGGGGGAAGTATGGGGGAGAGGTCCTGTGTAATGATGGAGGTAGTATGGGGGAGGGGGGTCCTGTGTAATGATGGGGTAGTATGGGGGAGGGGTCAAGTGTAATTATGGGGGTAGTATGGGGAGGAGGTCCTGTGTAATGATGGGGATAGTATGGGGGAGGGGGGTCCTGTGTAATGACAGGGGTAATATGAGGGAGGGGATCCTGTGTAATGATGTTGCTACTATTAGGAAGGGGTCCTGAGTAATGGTGGGTGTAGTATGGGGGAGGGGGGTCCTGTGTAATGACAGGGGTAGTATGGGGGTGGGGGGTCCTGTGTAATAATGGTGGTAGTTTGGGGGAGGGGAACCTGAGTAATGATGGGGGTGGTATGGGGGGTCCTGTGTAATGATGGGTAGTATAGGGGAGGGGGTCCTGTGTAATGATGGGGGGTAGTATGACAAAAGGGGTCCTGTGTAATGATGGGGCTAGAATTAGGAGGGGGTCCTGTGTAATGATGGGGCTAGTATGTAGGAGGGGGGTTCTTTGTAATGATGGGGGTAGTATAAGGGAGAGGGGGTCCTGTGTAATGATGGGGGTAGTATAAGGGAGAGGGGGTCCTGTGTAATGATGGGGGGAGTATAAGGGAGAGGGGGTCCTGTGTAATGATGGGGGTAGTATAGGGGAGAGGGGGTCCTGTGTAATGATGGGGGTAGTATAAGGGAGAGGGGGTCCTGTGTAATGATGGGGTAGTATAGGGGAGGGGGGGTCCTGTGTAATGATGGGGGTAGTATAGGGTCTTGTGTAATGAAGGAGGAGGGTGTGCAATGTAATAATAGGGGTAGTATGGGGGAGGGGGGTCCTGTGTAATGACAGGGGTAGTATGGGGGAGGGGGCCCTATGTAAAGATGGGGGTAGTATGGGGGAGGGGGGTATTGTGTATTGATGGGGGTAGTATAGGGTCTTTTGTAATTAAGGGGGAGGGGTGCAATGTAATAATGGGGGTAGTATGGGGGAGGAGGGGTCCTATGTAATGATGGGGGTAGTATAGGGGAGGGGGGGTCCTGTGTAATGATGGGGATAGTTTAGGGTCTTGTGTAATGAAAGGGGAGAGGGTCCACTCCTATGTAATAATGGGGGTAGTATTCGTCCCACTGATCACCAATATAGAGAGAATTCTTCCCACTGATCACCAATGTAAGGAGCATTCTTCCCACTGACCACCAATGGTAGGAGCATTCTTCCCACTGACCACCAATGGTAGGAGCATTCTCATTGATCGCCAATGTAAGTAGCATTCTCCTCACTGACCACCAATGTAAAGAGCATTCTTCCCACTGGTCACCAATTAACTAGTTTAAGCATGGGTTTGAACTGGGGTTCAACTTGAGAACTGAAATTCATTTTAAGGGTTCCTCTGGGGTAACTATATTGTGGTAGTAGTTTAATTGGCTTCTATCTAAATTGGCTGTAACATGCCTGTGTGTGCATGCATGTGAAATAGGGATCTTAGATTGTAAGATCCTTGAGAGCAGGGACTGATGAATGAAAAAAGTAGGTAAAGCGCACTGTAAATTGATTTTAGACCCTTAGATTACACAGCCTAACCAATCAAATATTTTGGAAAAAAGCTCTCGGTGTTGTACACTGATGTTTGGCTTCAGTTTTACCCCTGGGAAGAGGTCAATGCAATTTATGCCCCCGGCGCGCTGTGCTCTCTGATTATTGTTTTTTTTTCTGCTTAGTTTAAACAAGACTCGGATACATTTGGGATCCATGAGTGGGCTGAGATTAAAAGCAATTCAACCCTTCCTGTATGCCACAGACAGATTTCTTGCAGGGTTGTGACCTGCTTGAATACATGGTTCTCATTTTCCCAATGCTGTTTATGAATTCCACATATCATGGAACACATCAGTTTTGCTGGGTGCATATCAAACATATTAACAAGAACCCATAGAAACTAAATTAAGAGTATGTTTCATACATTTTTTTGTACCTGATATAAAATATAAAAAAAAATAAATCCTAATTTTTAAAAGTCAGGGTTGACTTCAATAGTATGTAGTACAGGATATATGGACTTTCCATTAATTGAAAAGGAAGGTCCACCTTAGGCCCCTTTCACACTTGTGTTGTCAAATTCGCACGATTTTACTGTGATTTTGTTGCCGCGATTTTGACGTGATTTTGATGCGAGTTTGACTGGGGTTGAATATCTTTGGGCCTCAAAACGCATCAAAATTGTGCCAAAGTAGTGCAGGGACTACTTTGAAGATGGTGCGACTTCAAGTCACACAGATATGAATGGTACTCATTGGAAATAATGGAGAACGACTTGTCATGCGATTTTGCAGTCCCAGATCGCATTACAAGTCGCACGAGTGTGAAAGGGGCCTTACTGAAAGCCATCTAGCCCCAAAATACAACTAACTTCAAATAACCTGTCAAAATAAAGTTTTTACCAAAAAATGCAACAAAAAATACTTTCTTGGCCCTGGCTTCCAAAGCATCTATAAAGTGCGGGTGGTGCCATCATACCTTATTTCTCCTTCTGGGAAAGCTGGACACTCAAGATCCTGTGAGAGTATGTTCCTGCAATATAGTGGACCTAACATCAGATATTCCTTTCATGTTTAGCCCTTGCATGCTAAGCCCCCATGCACACAGGGCGTCTGAAAAAACGAGCTGCAGAGCCACTTCTAACGCCAGGAAAAAGCAGCTGTAAAAACGTGCTTTCAGTAGCTTTTTCCATTGGTGTTATTTGGCCACGTTGCTTTTAGCAGCGTTTTTTCTGCCTCCATTTAAAATCAATGGTTCCCCGTGGGTGCCTATTGATTTGAATGGAAGGCGCATCGCTAGTCAGATCAGGATGATCCGACTTGCGGTGCGACTTGCGCTGTAAGAATCTTGAGGGGGAACTCCACGCAATAATGGGGAAAAAAATGGCGTGGGGGTCCCATCCAGGTTCCAAACCAGGCCCTTCGGGTCTAGTATGGATTTTGAGGGTAGCCTCATGCCGAAAAAACCCTTATCCGAGCATGCAGCCCGGCAGGCCAGGAAAGGGGAGGGGACGTGGGGGGTGTGGGTGGGGGGGTGTGGGTGCTTTGGGGCAGAGGGGGCTCTGCACCCCCCACCCCAAAGCACCTTGCCCCCATGTTGATGAGTACAAGGGCCTCTTCCCGACAGCCCTGGGCGGTGGTTGTGGGGGTCCGCAGGCAGGGGGCTTATCAGAATCTGGAAGCCCCCTTTAACAAGGGGGACCCCCTGATCCCCTCCCTATGTGAATGGGTATGGGGTACATTGAACCCCTACCCATTCATCCCATAAAAGGCAGTATATAAATAATGACAGGAGACGTTTTGAAAAGTTTATTAAAAATCTTCATCCGGTCTTCTCCGCTCTGGTCTTCTCCCCTCTGCTCTTCTGCTCTTTTGCCCTCTGCTCTTCCTCTGCCTTTGCTCTTCTTCTTCTTCTTCCTCTGGTCTTCTTCTTCCTCTGGTCTTCTTCTTCCTCTGGTCCTCCTCCAACGCTGTCTCCGGTGATTATGCCGGTCTCTGGTCTATGCAGCTTATTATATAGCCATTAGGGGCGTGTCCTCCCGGTGATGTCACCAGGAGGACTCACCCCCTTATGTCACAGATGATGTCATATGACGTGCATTTCAAACGTGGCAAATATACGGAAGGGGTTCCCCAAACATTCCTTGTCCAAACATTATGACCAACATCATGGGAGAGATCCCATGGGTAGATCCTTTATGGTCATTGATGTTTCCAACCTTACTGGAGGGGGAGCCATATGAGGAGAGAGATTTCAAAACTGGAAACTAGGTGGTTTTATTGGATTAAATATATCGGCCATATGGCCTAAATATAGAATGGGAACGCGTTCATTAACACTAGTTAGATCTCATTCTATTGCATCTGTCCTGATATGGTTTTCCACTTCTTTCTATATTTGTCGTACTGGTTGAGGCAATTTTTTATTGATGGTACTTAGCCGTCTCAGCTTTTTAGGGTTTCCAACATGGTATGTACAATAGGTTGATATTTTAGATATACTATAATGTTAATACTTTTTTCTTTCCTTTTGCATTTCACATTTATTTTTATTTTATTTATTTTTATTTTTGTGTTTATTTTTTTATTTCTCTATTTATTTTTATTTTATTTTACTTCTATATTAATTTTTATTTTTATTAATTTTTATTTTTATTTATTTATTTATTTTAATTTTATTTCCAATTTATTTTTATGCTGTCTTTTCGTTTTTTTTTAAATTTTAATGTATTTTTGTTTATTTTTATTATTTATCTCAGCAGAGTGTATTCTTCTTAAATTGTTTGCATTTGATCTTTTGTAAGGATCTGTGCATTTTTGTGTTTTGTAAACAACGCTCCTTAAGCGCCGGTTCACATTACCGCGACGCTACTTGCAGGGGCGACCTCCGAGATCGCAGTGCGAGCAGCGCGCCGCTACCTCGGAGCGGCCGCCACGGACTTCATAACATTGAAGTCTATGGCGGTCGCCTCCTGGTCGCCCCAAAGAAGCTCCGGACCCTTTTTCTAGGTCGGAGCAACTTGTGTCGCTCCTATTAGAACGGGTCCGCAGCTTCCCTATGGGAGGCGACCTGCAGCGACCTGTGAGGCGACCAGGTCGCCTCACAGGTCGCCCCAGTGTGAACCGGCACTAAGACTTCCGTGTGAGACGTTTTTTCAATTGTTTATATATTTGATTTTGATGCGGGCTATGTCCCCTAATGGTTGGGTTTAATTATCCATCTATTCCGGTTCCCGGGAATGGGCTGGTTAAGCGCACTACCTCTTAGTGGAGCGCATATGTAACGTCCGCTTCCGGTTTAGAGGATCCTGTGTTGGTCATGCAGGTGTCTTCAATCCCAGCCCTGTCTGCTGTGACTATGAAAAGGATGTTATGCGGATGCTTGGCCACGCCCCCTGAAGATGTCGTAATGACGAAACGCGTCGGTAGGAGCTAGCCTAGGGTCACCTACGTAACACCCGGAAGTCGATGGTCGGCTATGTTCTTGGTTATCACCGGAGGAACGCTGTCCAGAGCTTGTGTTTATGATTTTTTATATTTCTACATTTGGTGAGTGCATTCCTTAATTCTTAACAATAAAATTTATTGAGGATACTGCACTATGGGCCTGTTTCCTTTTAGTGTCTCCCCTTATCTATGAGGTTGTTGGTCCACCAAGATACCACAAGAGGATCGGGCTCTTTCATGTTATGTGGATTTCTGTAATCAAGTTTGGAGGTTGGAGGCACTGATAATTTCAGTGGATGTCCCTGGGGTGCCTGGTTCCTGTGAAGGGGGTCTTAGCGGTCCCTTAACTGCTTACTGCTGTATCTCTTTAATCATCTGGTAAGAGTCAGTGTGTGGTGGCTGGGTCTGTCATGTTTATATCCTATCAAGCACCTGGGTGAAGAATCTGCTAACCCATTAATCTGCATCCCTCACAACCTGCAATTTTATATGGACTTTTTATGTTCTTATGTTTTCGTGTGGTTAATAACTAGCGCTACTCATATGCTTATATAAATCCTCTTAAACTATCCAGTGTTTTTTGAGCTAGCTGCTGGTATCCTATAGGGGCGCGGGGTATTGTGTTGCTTTACTGCACTTACTATTTACTATGTGACCAGCTGTGATTGGACACAGCTGGTCACATGGTAAAGAGCCTACTTCAGAGTGACACACTGCACCACCGATCGCCGCTCTGCGCACCCCCACGGGAGCGGCTTATCCTGCTGGACGTCATATGACACACAGTCAGGATAACTTAACCACTTTTGGGCCGTCATTCTGCTATATGAGGGGCGGGAAGTGATAAACGCCACGGCCTACCTGAGTATTGTTGCTGACCATGTCCATCTCTTTATGACTACAGTGTACCCATCTTCTGATGGCTCCTTCCAGCAGGATAATGCACCATGTCACAAAGCTCCAATCATCTCACCACTGGTTTCTTCAACATGACAATGAGGTCATTGTACCCCAATGGCCTCCACACTCACCACATCTCATCCAATAGAGCACCTTTGGGATGTGGTGGAACGGAAGACTCCCTTCATGGATGCGCAGCCGACAAATCTGCTGCAACTATGTGATGCTATCATGTTACTATGGAGCACAATCTCTGAGGAACGTTTCCAACACCTTGTTGAATCTATCTTACGAAGAATGAAGGCAGTTGTGAAGGCAAAAGTGGGTCCAACCCGGTACTAGTAAGGTGTACCTAATAAAGTGGCCGGTGAGTGTATTAGTAAACTTTGTTTGTATAAGAAAGTATGTATATCTAACATTCATGATGAATATGGCTACAAAACACATTTCCATCTCATATGCATTATAAAAAAAATGCTCCCAAAGTTTCTCACCGTGTTGGTTTTATGCATTAATTATGAAGAAAATTTTTTTTTTCTTTTTCAGCTTGCGAAATCGCCATCAGGAACCATCGCCAAGCAGGTGTCAAATACACCCAGCCCGCACAGTATAATGTCACATTTATCCACACCATGATGATTTGATGTGGCGGCCAGGCAATGATTGCTGAGCCATGTAAAATACGAGGAAGCGTCAGAGCAAAGTTTGTCACAACCGTCTGCCACCAGACCGGATTGAGCTCCATCCAGATCAGCCTGTCACCTTGATGTACAATGCACAAAGCAAATCTTCACCTGACTCTGTCTCATCTCTCTAACAGCAGGCGGAGGACTTTATTATTTAAATAATAAAAAAAAGCAATAGTGCATTAGGAATTCTGTTTTTTAATGACCAGCTAAGATCATGTTCACGCAAGTAAATTGTTTGGCTAGTAATAATGGGTATTAGTTCTCTCTGGGGGAAACAAAGGGAAACCACCAGAAAGACTCGGGAAAGTGGGGATTTAAATGTGCCCAAAATACCAGAAAAATCATTTAAAAAGTTGCATAACTTTTTTTCAGAAACACGAGAGACATTTTTTTTTTAAAAAAAGACAATCATGTATAACATATAAAATATGTATTACACATTCTACATGACATCATACAATAGAAGGATCCTATGTATTGCACATTCTACATATAATCATACAATAGATGGATCGACGCGTTTCGCTCACAAAGCGAGCTTCTTCAGGATCCAATAGTGTATGAGCCTTCAAGAGTAAAGGCCTTCAGATATCTTCCACACAACAATTGTTTAGCGCTAGATCAGGTCAGCGTGTATCAAGAAAAGGTATAGGAGTATTTTGAATTTAGGATCGGATGCATTGCAAAGTATGACCTTTAAAAATTGAAAATGAGACCACCTGTAGCATAAATATCCATCGACTCCAGACAGGAGATGAAACAAAATTATAAAGAGGACCCTCAAGCATATCCAACTTAATTCAGCTACTCAAAAAACACCTCCATATCCAGCATCACAAACACCACTATCAGATGTATACAGGAGGAAGAGTCTCATCTTCCACAATGGAAGCCAAGTAATGTGAAATGTAAATTGTTTGGCTATAAGTCTCTTCTTTCTGATTAGTCTGCTGGGTTTGAACATGTTGCCTTATTTTGCTTGCTGTCAGTTAGGATTTTTTTTTTCCAATTTGGTAAGAAGGAAGAACCCAATATGCAATAACCAATAATAATAGATGAATACAATTGAGTACATCAGGTAACAGATCATGGGCGTCCGCAGAACTTTTTTCAGGGGGGGCATAATTTTAAGGTCACCCATGCTCCGCCCCTTCCCCCCCATAGATCCCCCTTTAAAGCAGACCAGGGTCCCCCATAGATCCCCTTTAGAGCAGGCAAGGGTCCCCCAATAGATCTCCTTCAGAGCAGGGTCCCCATGGAACCCCCTTTAGAGCAGCCCAGGCCAGGGTCCCCTTATAGATCCCCTTTTAGAGCAGGCCAGGCCAGGGTCCAGCGCTGGAAGCTGTGTTCAGTAGAGGACCAACAACAGCTGTGAAATGGTTGGGAAGTGACATCACTCATAGAGTTACTATGGGGCTTCTGTTGTTGGCTGCCTCTCCTGTACCCGCCTCCATGCTGAAGCCACATGACTAAGCTCCGGAGGGCGGAGTGAAACACATTGGGGGCGTGGCCTGGTGGGAGTCCAAGCTGAGGTTGGCATTACACCATTGAACACTTACATGAATGTGCAGCACCGGGGATCTTTTCCTTTCTCTCCACACTGAGGCCACCGCTGACAGCTGATGCTGGGACCAGACCGGATCGGCTGCAAAAAAGGGAAGTATTGTGAACTTTGCTTTACAGGGTTAGATAGATTAGGTTTAGAATGTGGCACGGAGCAGATTCAGCATTAGTTAGGTTTTGCCTGATTTTCTACTTTAATAATAATAACATTTTTTAATTATTATGAATTTTTTTTTGTTTACAAACTTTTAATGAGAAAAATAATTACTGTTTTAGATGAAACATATGACGTAACATTTCTAACAAATATAGATATACATGACTTTGAAAAATATAGGAAATTAAAATAAATGACATTTTGAATACAATATATTGTCATTATGTATATAAGACTTGAATTATATATTGAATACATGAATACTGAATTTTCCTATCTATATATATATATATATATATATATATATATATATATATATATATATATATACACAGTATAATAGAAGAAGAAAACAAAAAAAGAAAAGAAACTTAAAAGTAAGAGAAGACTATAGAGAAAAACAGAAGTGGGGTTTTTCAGTATAAGGCTGGCCATACACTATACAATTTTCTTGTTCCACTTTCCTTTAGATTTACCAAAACCATATAATATAAGTTCAAACCTGAACACTTTCAATTTGTATGCAATCAGGCAGGCCCTTGCACTACATAGTTGAAGGTAAATCTGAAGGAAATTGAATAAGAAAATTGCATGGTGTATGGCCAGCCTTAGACTTAAGCACTTTTTTAGATGAAACATATGACGCAACATTTGTAACAAATATAGATATACATGACTTTGAAAAATATAGGAAATTACAATAAATGACATTTTGAATACAATGTATTGTCATTATATATTTAAGACTTGAATTATATATTGAATACTTGAATACTGAATTTTACTATATACTGTATATATATATATATATATATATATATATATATATATATATATATATATATATAAAATAGAAGAATAAAACAAAAAATCTAAACAAAAAAGAAACTTAAAAGTAAGAGAAAACTATAGAGAAAAACAGAAGTGGGGTTTTTCAGTATTAGACTTATTTAAGCACGCTATGCAGTTGGTGTATTTTTGTATTAAATAAACCATGGTTCCCATTTAAGGTCAAAAAATGTCTTAATGTTATTTACTGAATGATGAATATGTTCCATTATTTTAATATCTGCGATTCTTGCAAGAATCTGTGGAAAAGATACATATGTTTCCTTCCAATGGAGAGCTATAGTCCAGTGTGTGACAACACATATAGTATGAATCAGTTGTGTAAGAAGTGGATGTATATCAGGAACATTTTGGAAAAGTAGGCAATTAAGGTGAGAAAGGGTAATATCCCTATTCAATTTATGGACTGAGTGGTGGTATACCTTATAATTCAGATTCTCACATGTGTCTGAAGTTCTTGTATATTAGTTATCTATTCACTGGTACTGGCCTTTTCATTTTTATACATCCAATACTACTGGGTACTTTGTTATAATATGGCCCCCGAGGAGGAGATATTGTACTCATATGGAGATGTCCTTATCATCAACATCAATACTTTAAGAAAACAACACCAATAAGGTGACTTTATGGGTCCAGCGTTACTAAATATATTTATCTGTGACTTTAGTTGGGTGTTAAAGCCTGTGATCAGTGCTTTCATGCCTTCTGAATTTGCAGATCTCATTATATCCCATCAGAGCAATTGCACACTCCACTCAACAATCACATTACTGGATCTGCTCTCCACCATCACTGTCAAGCCTGACTCCCCACACTCCTCTTCCTCACAGTTCCTCTCCTCTCATCTCCGGAGGAAATGCTTCCATGTACAACATTTTCTAATATGTATGTAAATGACACTCTTCCCCAAGAGACTGCCCTTAATTTTCCTGTAATGTGTCAATAACTTTTACTGTGCATCTCTGCCAATCTAAGCTTCACTCCAATATACAGCCCATTGCCAACCTGCGTTCCTGCTTTAGTTCTCAGTCATTGTATGGCTTGTGTCTAACTGTGGTGTGTGCTTGACAGTGACTGTAGCAAGGCAATGTAGGACTCAGTATTCCATTTATATAGATATTTTTTGCAAATAATAGACCAATTATATTGGTGACACAGGTGACAGGGGTTCACCCAAGCTGTGGGGGTGTTCTTCACTGCAAGCTGACATCAGGTCTCGGCCCTGAGGATTACCCCATAAAGGGGATAGCTGAAATAGAATGGCTATGGTGTGAAGACTGTGGGCCGGGCAGGGCCGGTGCAAGGATTTTCAGCGCCCTAGGCAAAATAAAAATTGCCCAAGTTGGGATGGGGGCATTGATTTTTAGATTTTTATTTGCATCAGGCAGGCAGGCAGGTAAGTGGATGAAGCAATTGATGCAGTCAGCAGCTTCCAATCCTTACATAATGTTCCAGTGTCTGAGTCTCCATATGAAACACTCAGAGACATTGATCTGGTTAGCAAAGCTGCAGCCGATTTTTTTCTGACATAAAACATTCCTAAGTTGAAGGGGTTAAAAGCCCCTTCAGACAGTGAGTGGTGACAAGTCCAACTTACCTGGCGGCTGGCGGAGTCGGCGCTGAGTCAAACTGTCCCGCTGTCCTGACTCGCGCATGTGCATTAGGTCTCCCCCGCCGGCTGACATCGTCGGCAGGGGAATGCGCATGCGTGGCCCCACCGCTGATCTAGGAAGATTTCCGACGCTGGAGGCTGGAGCACGGCGCTCGGCCCTGAGAGAGACTCACACTGTCACTCAGCTCAAAAGCTCCCGGGCAGGCACTGGCACTGGTGGCACAACACAGCATGTTGTGCCACCAGTGCCGCCCACACCGCACCCACCGGTCCATACTGTTTCCGGGACCGGGTGCACCGTGCAGCAGGCAGGATGCTGGCGCCCCCCGGCTGAGTTGCACCCTAGGCGACTGCCTGAGTCGCCTTATAGGTAGCGCCGGCCCTGGGGCCGGGCAAGAGAGTAGTCAGATCCAGGCATAGGTCATGGACAGGTAGCGTGAGAGGACAATCCAGGTCAGCTACAGGCAAGGTAATCAGGAAGTGTGCACAAAGGACAACTGGCAATAGGACACAGTGCTAGTCAATTCAAGGCTGCTGGTTAAATACTGTGTTAGTTCATTGTTGCTTTAGGGAATTCTTGAAGTCCTGCCAGGTATTTCTTGAGTACTATTGGAAGAAATGACAAGGATTCTACAACTAATATTTAAAGTCCTAATAGAGGAATCTATTGGAAGTCATGACCGGGATTCTGAGAGTATCAATGGAAGTCCTGGCCAGGATTCTGTGAGCACCATTGGAAATCCCAGCAGGGATTCTGCGAGTAGCAATGGAAAAACCTGGCCAGGATTCTGCGAGTACATTGGAAGTCCTGACCAGCATTCTATGAGTACCACTGGAAGTCCTGACAGGGATTCTGAGAGTACCACTGGAAGTCCTTGCATGGATTCTGAGAATACCATTGGAAGTCCTGGCTGAGATTCTGCAAGCACCATTGGATGTCCCAGTAAGGATTCTGAGGGTACCACTGGAAGTCCTGGCAAGAATGCTGAGAGTACCATTGAACATTATGGCAGGGATTCTTAAAGTACTATTGGAAGCCATGACTGGGATTCTGAGAGTACAGTTGAAAGTCCCAGCAAGGATTCTGCGAGTACCATTGGACGACCTGGCCAGGATTCTGCAAGAACCATGGAAAGTCCTATCAGGGTCTCTGGGTGTACTGTTGGAAGTCCTGCAGGGATTCTGCAAGTACCATTGGAAGTCCTGGCAGGCATTCTGCAAGCACTATTGAAAGTCCTGGCAGGGATTCTGAGAGTACTATTGGAAGTCTTGGCCGGGATTCTAAGAGTACAATTGAAAGTCCCAGCAGGGGTTACCATTGGAAGACCTGGCCCAATTCTGCGAGTAACATGGGAAGTCCTTTCAGGCATTCTGGGGGTACCATTGGAAGTCCTCCAGGGATTCTACAAGTATCATTGGAAGTCTTGGCAGGGACTTTGGGTGTACCATTGGAAGTCATGCAGGGATTTAGGGAGTTTCACTGGAAGTCATGGCAGGGATTCTGATAGGAGTTCTGGAATTTCTGTCAGGATATCTTAAAGTACTGTAACAATTGGCTCATTTTCAAGCAATTTGTTTGCCACTTTGAAGGCCTCACATATAAACTTCAGATAGGATCTGTTGATTTGTATCCACCTACTCTGATCTGGTGAATCATATTTACACTGTATGTAGACCCTAAATCTATTTTACAGTATGGTATCATGCTTTACTGTATACAGTTTATTAGCAAATATTTGTTTGTGAATCTGTTTCTTCCTACTTGGAGATCTTGTCAGTAACAACAATTCCAATAGATGGTACTAGGAATAAAAGTTTCCTATGACCTTAAGTCCCCGTTCACACTAAGGCGACCTGTGAGGCGACCTGGTCGCCTCACAGGTCGCCATAGGTCGCCTTCCATAGGGAAGCTGCGGACCCGTTCTAATAGGAGCGACACAAGTCGCTCCGACTTAGAAAAAGGGTCCGGAGCTTCTTTGGGGCGACCCGGAGGCGACCGCCATAGACTTCGGAGGTCGCCCCCCCCAAGTGGGATCGCCCCTATGTGAACGGGGCCTTACACTGTCCAGTGGCCAAATTCAATATTTTTTAAATCAATGAAAAACATTGATCCAGCACAGGAAATTGCCTAATAACTTCCATTTATTTTCCCCATTCGCACAGAATGAACAACCATGCACTTTTTATGTGCAAATTATGCAATTCTTTAATAAATACACCCCAAAATGTTGGCAATAATATGAATATACATATACTGTATATACACATACATACAATATAAATAGTGATTAGTCATCTCTGTTGCAGTTCCACGAGGAACTGAATAATTTGGTGTAAGATTTGTGTTTTATTATACTACTTGGACATGAAAATAGTCTTTTTGATATACACAGACTTCTATCAGTGGTAGTGTGCTAGTTATTGATCTTTATGTAAAATCTACAGATAAGAACATGTTGCTACTTTACATTTATTTTTATCTTGAAAATATCTTTAAATATATCCTGAAGGCACAATTGAAACGAGTTTCTAGGATTACTGTGGATCCTATAACACATAAAAGTAGACTTATGGCGATGATATCTCTGTTGCAGGAGATAGGGGTATCCCCAGGAGGAGAAAATGGATAATGATATTAGTCGGTGGAGGGGTCAGGTTATAATACCCGGGAGAGAGTGCGCGTGCAGGAGGTTATCGTGTAGGCAACAATGTAATTGTATTCCTTTTGTGTCACAGTACTCTACCACTTCAGATAACATCTTAGCATGCAGAGAGAGAGAAATTGTCGCACTTGGGGGGAAAATTACTCTCTGGTTCCTGCATTTAATATTTTTCAATGCAATAATCTGTTTGAGTTCAACTTGTTAGATCATATTATCAACCTCTGAAATCTGGAGTGAATGTTATGTTATTTACATAAAACCTTTTCATTTTCTTTACATATCTAATTTAAGACATAATCAGTATGACTCTTGGTTTCTCTATGCAATGCAGGCAGATCCTGGCTGCTGGGAGGGGTTGGCAGGGTGCTGCATGTAGCTTCCTGAACACATCACAGAACCCTTCCTCAGTACTCCTCTCCAGAGCCCGCAACCCTGATGCAAGCAGTGGACAGTTGGGAGGAATTATGCAAATGTGACAGAGTGTAATGTTACTGATTTCAGAACTCTTTTTCTTCCACAAGATGGCAGTAACAGGTGTGCCTTGTTTAGCCAGTAACTGACCTAAGGCAAGGGCACTCTGGGAGATGAAGTCTGGGAAGATCCACAACCATCAATGGGAAACAACTATAATACCCAGTGAAACCTGAGAGCAAGAGGGGTCATATTAAAGAAAAAGCTCTGGAAGGAGCGGGGATGTTGGGCGGAGAGAGTCAACTGGAGACAGGAAGGGAGGAAAAGTGCTGTGCTGTACCAAAAGGCTGGACTGACCGGTGATCCAGGTCGCCACTGATTAGCCCCACTGAGGAACCACGAAAGCATTCGTCATCTCACCTGCTACCAGTGTTGGCCAACTACAAGAAAGAACATAAATCAAACAAAATAGCAGCACTCAGATGATAGTCCAAAGTTCTCAAGTGAAGCAGGACATAAAATGTGAAAGAGGGGAAGATGGATCCACCACCAAGGAAGAGACACACACTGACTCTTATCGAATCCAGATGACTGCTGGGAATAGCAGCACTCTCACACGCTTGTGCAATCACACGATCTTTTAGTCCAGAATCCTTAAGTTCATTGAAAGGGACTTCACCAATATATGTATATAAACACAAAAAACGATCATTGTGCAAGCATTGCTGAAACTAGTTTATTAAGTATAAAAGCAAGCTAAGCACAAGGTACTCACAATCAGATCAAATGTTGAAATTATGAAAAACTGAGAAAAGTTAAAAGCCAAAAGTATGGCTGACCTCAAGCTGTACGTCTGCGTCACATGGCTAGGCTCCCCTGACACGTTTCGTCATATCTGACATCATCAGACTTGAGACTGAGGAGGAAGTTCACCTTGCAGCAGGACAACGACCCTAAACATAGCGGGCAGAGCTACAATGGAATGGTTTAGATCAATAGGTGAATACAAATGCACGCCACACTTTTCACAAATTTATTTGCAAAAAAACATTTATCATTTTCCTTCCACTTCACAACAATGTGCCACTTTGTGTTGGTCTATTACCTAAAATCTCAATAAAATACATTTACATTTTTGATTGTAACATTTTTTAAATATATAAACTGTATACATATATTTTATGACAAAGACATCAGTATCTAAAATACAGCAATCCACCACCTGCCACTACCCTAAAGTGATGAAATCTGAAATCTGATTGGTTGTCTTAGGTAAAGGTACATGATTGCTGTTTGTTAGGTTATTAAATAAATGCCATTTTGTCCTAAGCTTCTGTACTGCTTCTGAAAAGGTCAAAGCACTATACGAATTTCTCTAATCAATGTCAGTTTTCTCTTCTGTTCTTGACTTCTGTCCCTATTAACATGAAGAAGTTTCTGCACAATGATGAGAACAGATCTGACTTACCATCTATATAATAAGGCAGAGCAAAAGGCAGTGATAATGACAACATCTGATACCTTACAACGTACATGAAAGTAATGAAGGTTAAAGGGGCCGACTGTCCAAACTTGATCATTTAACACTGACGTGCTGACAAGAGAATAGCTTATGTGCCCAGAGCTGCTTAAAGAAATAGCCCAGGACTACTTTAGGAAATTTGTGGCAAATATCTCATAAGTAGCCCCCCCCCCACCCAATTCTTCAAATGACCATCAGATCCTCCCAATAGTTCCAGATTCTGAGGGCTTAGCTTGCCATGCTTTGTGTAAGTCCATCTTCCCTTTTACTGTAATTGGAGCAGGGGAACCCTTTGTCTCAAATTCTGTTGATATCATTTTAGGGTAGTGATGTATTAAACTGTATGTGTTGGAAAAACCTGCATTAAAATATCGTCTATTATGTGAAATGATCTAAATTGGCCCTATCCCCCCCCCCCCGCCCCAATTCTTGCCTTTTGGACCCACCTTTGGTCCAACTTCAGTCCCAGAAATTACCCTGCCATGTTTCCAAACCAAAGTTGCCCTTTCTCCTCCACCACATTTCCTTCAGACCTCACAGGGGGGTGTCATCCAGACGTAGGGGTCTGGATGACACCACCTGGATTGCCAAGGTCAGAAGTGTAGGTTCACATGGGTCTGGGTGACACCACCTGAACCCCAAGGTCAGATTTTCAATTGCTCTAACACCAGCTTTGCAAGGCATTTGTAAGCCTTATAATAATTCAAACATTGCTTATGTAGCACCCTCCTAGGTCGGTGCAAGGAAAAGTATATATTGGCCCTGTCTGCTTATCAGGGGGGCCTGATCTTTCAGTTAGGCTGTCATATGTTTCCAGATGTGGTCTGTTGAGGAGGCTGACGGCTGTCTCTCCTCCTGTCAGAGCAAGTGAGGGTGTCCTGGGCAGTTGGCCTAGAGGACCGGAGGTTGAGCTGGGCTGCAGGAAGAGGATCCACAGTGTTGCTGACCGAGTGGAGCTGCTGGGCAGAATTTTCCAGGAAAAACAGTGTTGTGAGTACTCAAAACTCCCCAGGGGTCTGCCTAGGAAAAAGGGAGCTACTACAGAAGGTCAAAGACATCCAGGAGCCAGCTAACCAGTAGAGGAGGCTAAGGAAAGGGGGTGCCAGTGTCTAAGCCCTGAAGATAATTGAAAAAAAGGGGGCGCCGGTGTGGGCCCTGAAGTGTTCAGCAGTATACAAGTAGCTACCTCAGCAAGAGTGCTTAAGGGAGCTCAAAGAGCTCAATAGCGGGCGAGCGCGCGCCCGCCCGCCGCGGCTCGTTCCCTAACAAGTCAGTGCATGTGACCGCCGGTCACTCGCGATCGTTCGCCGGGAAGGGAGAAAGGAAGCCGCCTGTCATTCTCCCCTGTGTAAAAATGGAGATCAGACGGTTCTACTATGTAGGACCATTGATCTCTGTTTTTACACTAGTAGCCATGTCCCATCACAGTTAGAAACACGCCCCTAGGACACACTTAACCCCTCCCTCTCCAATATAGTTAACCCCTTCCCTGCCAGTGTAATTTTTACAGTAACAGTGCATATGTATAGCACTGATTACTGCAGTAATGTCACTGGTAACCCCAAAAGTGTCAAAAATGTCAGTCAAGGGTCCGATCTGTCCGCCGCAATGTCGCACTCCCGCAAAAAAATCGCAGATCGCCGCCATTGCTCGTTAAAAAAAAAAAACACCAAAAATGACAAAAATCTTTCCCTTTGTTAGTAAACGCGATAACTTTTGCGCAAACCAATCAAAATACGCTTTTTGCGATTTTTCTTACCAAACATATGTAGCATAAAACAAATTGGCCGAAAATGTTATAACATTTTGATTCATTTTTTTGGGGGGAATTTCATATAAAAAAATGTGAAAAATATTATTTTTGCAAAATTGACGCTCTTTTTTTGTTTATAGCGCATGATCAAAAACTCGCACAGGTGATTAAATACCACCAAAAGAAAGCTCTGTTTGTGGGAAAAAAAGGACGTCAAATTTGTTTAGGTACAGCGTCGCACGACCGCGCAGTTGTCCGTTAAAGTCACGCAGTAAAAAAATCGCAAAAAACCCCCTGGTCAGGAAGGGGGTCAAATCTTCCGGGGCTTAAGTGGTTAAGGACAACAAATCTCAGACACGATCTTGGTGCTGTGATTGTTTGCAGCAGATGTGTTAATGTCCTGATGTTCTCAGTGAGGGGTCACACACACATGGGAGCTCTCATACAATTTATTCATATAGCAAGCAAGGTGATTTTATTTAGGGGGCTTCTCAGCTCATCTGTCATCTGTCACAGCTAGCCTTGGCATCCATCACTAAAGCCTGCCATTGTCCATCTTCTATAAGCAGTGATTTTTATAGGGTAGAATGGACCTCTACCTCATCCCTCTCAGGGACTGCTAAGGTTCTGGATAGGACTAGTAAAGTACTAGTGAGGAGCCCTGCTTGTTTAAAAATAATTACATAAAATCTATAAAAAGATTTATTGTCACCTATTAGGAAAAACATAAATTACAAATACAAAATTAAAAATACATTTTTAATAAAAACATTTTAAATAAATCCATAAAATCCATAACAAAGATGTGTTATAGAGAGTTGTACCATGCAGACAATCCTATTCCCATAGCCTTTACCATTTAAAGTACAATTTGATATAAACATTCTGTATCGAATTGTAAATGGAGAAGGGCAAATGTATGGGAATAACAGAGGATTGTCTAAATGGTTGTGGTACCTTTAGTGATAACACATCTTTTTTTAATGTAATTATGTTTAAAAAAAATATATAAAATTGTTATTTAAATGTTTATTTCCTAATCAGTGACAACAAATCTTTTTTAGGGATTTAATATAATTATGTTTACAGAATTGTAAATAAAAAATGTTATTTAAAAAGTATTTTTTTCTAATCAGTGACAACAAATCTATTTTATGTAAATGTATAGGAATAATCAATTAATGCCTACATGGTTGTTGCACTGCTAGTGATATTACTCATTTTTTTTATGTATTTGATGTCATTATGTTTACAAATTGTAAATATAAAAGTATGATTTAAAATGTATTTTTATTCCTAATCAGTAACAACAAATCTTTGTTATGGGTTTTATATAATAATGTTTATGGAATTGTAAGTAAAAAAAATATTATTTAAAGTGTGACAACAAATCAATTTTGTAGCTTTTATGGAAATATTTTATGGCATTATAAATAAAAATGTTTTGCATTTCTAAACATTGTTGAAACCTATATAGTGCGTTCGTAGGGCCCTAATAGATCAGGGGCACCTCTGAAAATAAATATTAACATGTTGAGGGGCTGGTAGGATAACATGATGACCACTTTGGCTCAACCTTAGATAATAAGCTCCTTGAGGGCAGGGACTAAGGTTAACCACTTTACCACTGGAGGATTTTGCTGTCTTACGTCCAGGCCACTTTTTGCGATTCGGCACTGTGCAACTTTAACTGACAATTGTGCGGTCGTGCGACGCCGTACCCAAACTAAATTTACGTCCTTTTTTTCCCACAAACAGAGCTTTCTTTTGGTGGTATTTTATCACCTGTGCGATTTTTACTTTTTGCGCTATAAACAAAAAATAGCATAAATTTTGAAAAAATAACAATATTTTTCACATTTTTTTATATGAAATTCCCCCCAAAAAAATTTAAAAATCAAATTTTTTTTAAATTTCTGGCCAATTTGTTTTCTGCTACCTAAGTTTGGTAAAAAAAAAATCACAATAAGCGTATTTTGATTGGTTTGCGCAAAAGTTATTGCGTTTACTAACTAAGTGAAAGATTTTTGTCATTTTTGGTGTTTTTTTTTAACGAGTAATGGCGGCGATCTGCGATTTTTTTTGCGGGACTGCGACATTGCGGCGGACAGATCGGACCCTTGACTGACATTTTTGACACTTTTGGGGGTACCAGTGACATTTCTACAGTAATCAGTGCTATAAATATGCACTGTTACTGTAAAAATTACACTGGCAGGGAAAGGGTTAATTTTATTGGAGAGGGAGGGGTTAATGTATGCCTGGTGCTTACTAACGTGTGTGGGGGGAGGGGACTGAGTGACACAGGGACAGATCGCAGGTTCAGCTATGGTGAACCCTGC